>NC_135232.1:850883013-851213846 GCF_051348905.1 Ranitomeya variabilis
AACAGAGGAGGGACTGTTGACTGTGCGTACAGCACTTCTGGACGGCAACTGGCGGTGTTGGAGCCCAGGGACAGGTGGAGGAGGAGGAGGTTGGAGGAGGTTGGAGGAGGTAGGAGGGATTGCCACACACACAGCAGGGGAACAGCTGACGTTACTGAACCCCAATAACAGAGGAGCGACTGTTGACTGTGCGTACAGCACTTCTGGACGGCAACTGGCGGTGTTGGAGCCCAGGGACAGGTGGAGGAGGAGGAGGTTGGAGGAGGTTGGAGGAGGTAGGAGGGATTGCCACACACACAGCAGGGGAACAGCTGACGTTACTGAACCCCAATAACAGAGGAGCGACTGTTGACTGTGCGTACAGCACTTCTGGACGGCAACTAGCGGTGTTGGAGCCCAGGGGCAGGTGGAGGAGGAGGAGGTTGGAGGAGGTTGGAGGAGGTAGGAGGGATTGCCACACACACAGCAGGGGAACAGCTGACGTTACTGAACCCCAATAACAGAGGAGGGACTGTTGACTGTGCGTACAGCACTTCTGGACGGCAACTGGCGGTGTTGGAGCCCAGGGACAGGTGGAGGAGGAGGAGGTTGGAGGAGGTTGGAGGAGGTAGGAGGGATTGCCACACACACAGCAGGGGAACAGCTGACGTTACTGAACCCCAATAACAGAGAAGGGACTGTTGACTGTGCGTACAGCACTTCTGGACGGCAACTGGCGGTGTTGGAGCCCAGGGACAGGTGGAGGAGGAGGAGGTTGGAGGAGGTTGGAGGGGGTAGGAGGGATTGCCACACACACAGCAGGGGAACAGCTGACGTTACTGAACCCCAATAACAGAGGAGGGACTGTTGACTGTGCGTACAGCACTTCTGGACGGCAACTGGCGGTGTTGGAGCCCAGGGACAGGTGGAGGAGGAGGAGGTTGGAGGAGGTTGGAGGGGGTAGGAGGGATTGCCACACACACAGCAGGGGAACAGCTGACGTTACTGAACCCCAATAACAGAGGAGGGACTGTTGACTGTGCGTACAGCACTTCTGGACGGCAACTGGCGGTGTTGGAGCCCAGGGACAGGTGGAGGAGGAGGAGGTTGGAGGAGGTAGGAGGGATTGCCACACACACAGCAGGGGAACAGCTGACGTTACTGAACCCCAATAACAGAGGAGGGACTGTTGACTGTGCGTACAGCACTTCTGGACGGCAACTGGCGGTGTTGGAGCCCAGGGACAGGTGGAGGAGGAGGAGGTTGGAGGAGGTTGGAGGAGGTAGGAGGGATTGCCACACACACAGCAGGGGAACAGCTGACGTTCCTGAACCCCAATAACAGAGGAGGGACTGTTGACTGTGCGTACAGCACTTCTGGACGGCAACTGGCGGTGTTGGAGCCCAGGGACAGGTGGAGGAGGAGGAGGTTGGAGGAGGTTGGAGGGGGTAGGAGGGATTGCCACACACACAGCAGGGGAACAGCTGACGTTACTGAACCCCAATAACAGAGGAGGGACTGTTGACTGTGCGTACAGCACTTCTGGACGGCAACTGGCGGTGTTGGAGCCCAGGGACAGGTGGAGGAGGAGGAGGTTGGAGGAGGTTGGAGGGGGTAGGAGGGATTGCCACACACACAGCAGGGGAACAGCTGACGTTACTGAACCCCAATAACAGAGGAGGGACTGTTGACTGTGCGTACAGCACTTCTGGACGGCAACTGGCGGTGTTGGAGCCCAGGGACAGGTGGAGGAGGAGGAGGTTGGAGGAGGTTGGAGGAGGTAGGAGGGATTGCCACACACACAGCAGGGGAACAGCTGACGTTACTGAACCCCAATAACAGAGGAGGGACTGTTGACTGTGCGTACAGCACTTCTGGACGGCAACTGGCGGTGTTGGAGCCCAGGGACAGGTGGAGGAGGAGGAGGTTGGAGGAGGTTGGAGGGGGTAGGAGGGATTGCCACACACACAGCAGGGGAACAGCTGACGTTACTGAACCCCAATAACAGAGGAGGGACTGTTGACTGTGCGTACAGCACTTCTGGACGGCAACTGGCGGTGTTGGAGCCCAGGGACAGGTGGAGGAGGAGGAGGTTGGAGGAGGTTGGAGGGGGTAGGAGGGATTGCCACACACACAGCAGGGGAACAGCTGACGTTACTGAACCCCAATAACAGAGGAGGGACTGTTGACTGTGCGTACAGCACTTCTGGACGGCAACTGGCGGTGTTGGAGCCCAGGGACAGGTGGAGGAGGAGGAGGTTGGAGGAGGTTGGAGGAGGTAGGAGGGATTGCCACACACACAGCAGGGGAACAGCTGACGTTACTGAACCCCAATAACAGAGGAGCGACTGTTGACTGTGCGTACAGCACTTCTGGACGGCAACTAGCGGTGTTGGAGCCCAGGGGCAGGTGGAAAAGCAGAGGAACACAATGTAGGCCGAAGCCTGAGAAAGTCGAAAGGGAACCTTTAACCCCCCCCCCAAGGCGTTTGTAGCTGAAAGAGCCAGCTTGTGCAGCACAAAAGATGCAAAAGGAAAAGGTGGCTCTTTTCATCATGCTCCTTGCAAACACAGAACTAAACACTTTTAAAATGTGTCCCCTGAAGCCGTGAAACCGTCCCGGAGGTGGGACTTTCCTTCGTAATATGACGCAGCACAGCCATCATTACTACCCCCCCGCCGCCGTGCCCCGGCTCCTCAGCGTTGTTTGATTCCGTCCCGGAGCCTGCGCTGTTATGTTATCCCGTGGCCAGGCACACTTAGCGCTGCCCATCTTCTGACATCATTTGGTGTCAGGCTGGCTGCGCCTGTGCGGCCGCGCTGGCCGAGAGCCCGCCTCGCAGTGTCTTCTGATGTAATCCCACTGGGGGCCTGGGATCCATGGCCATGCGCAGTGCATATCCTCGCCTCTCACTCCCCTCCCTACGGCTTCTTTCTCAGACTGTGCGGTGTCACGGCCGTGGCATGCTATTAGGGACCAGCTGACACCGAACAGTCTGAAGAAGCCATAGGGAGATGAGTGAGAGGTGGAGGTTCAGATATGCACTGCGCATGTCCATAGATCCCAGGCCCCCAGTGGGATTAAATCAGAAGACACTGCGAGGCGGGCTCTCGGCCAGCGTGGCCGCACAGGCGCAGCCAGCCTGACACCAAATGATGCCAGAAGACGGGCAGCGCTAAGTGTGCCTGGCCACGGGATAACATAACAGCGCAGGCTCCGGGACGGAATCAAACAACGCTGAGGAGCCGGGGCGCGGCGCCGGGGGGGTAGGAATGACGGCTGTGCTGCGTCATATTACGAAGGAAAGTCCCACCTCCGGGACGGTTTTACGGTATCAGTGGACACATTTTATAAGTGTTCAGTTTTGCGTGTGCAAGGAGCAAAACCAAAATAGCTACCTTTTTCCTTGTGCAGCATTACTGCTGCACAAGGTGGCTCTTTCAGTAACAAACGCCTTGGGGGGGGGGGGGGGACAGATTCCCTTACATTTCAGTTGTTGTGTCAGCGTGGCGGTCGCATGACACATTGCCGGCTACACAGCTGGGGATCAGCTGACGTTACTGAAACCCAATAACACTGGGTCGTATGTTTTGACTGTGCAGACGGCACATCTGAGCCTCAACTGGCGGTGTTGGAGCCCAGGAATTTAAGTTCAGGTGGTAGAAAGATGAACACAACAGGAGACCTGGATAACGTATACAGTGACCTAATTATTTAATCAGGAGGAGGAGTGGCAAATTCCTGCGAGATCCAGGCCTTGTTCATTTTCAGGAAAGTAAGCCGGTCAACGTTATCGGAGGATAGTCGCATGCGACGGTCAGTTAGTACACCACCTGCAGCACTAAAGACACGTTCCGATAATACACTGGCCGCAGGGCAAGACAGCACCTCCAATGCATACTGGCTTAGCTCTGGCCATGTATCCAGCTTTGAGACCCAAAACTTGAAAGGGGAAGAGCCGTCTGGGAGTACAGCAAGAGGGCAAGACATGTAGTCTGTCACCATCTGACGGAACCGTTGCCTCCTGCTGACTGGAGCCGTCTGTGATGGTGTAGACTTTTGTGGCGGGCACAGAAAACTGTGCCACAGTTCGGCCATACTGGTCTTGCCTTGGGCAGAGGCACTGCTTCTGCTCCCTCTTTGTGCAGAGCCTCCACCACTGCCTGGACGCACTGAGCTGCTTTGGAATGCACTAGCAGCACTTCTCTCAGTTGGAATGGAGAAGATGATGGAACTGACCAGTGTGTCTTGGTACTCCCGCATTTTTCGCTCCCGGTTCAACGGTGTGATGAGGCTTTCTACGTTGTCCCGGTAGCGAGGATCGAGGAGGGTGAACACCCAATAATCAGACATGTTGAGAATGTGGTCGATGCGGCGGTCGTTTCTCAGGCACTGCAGCATGTAATCCACCATGTGCTGCAGACTGCCAACTGCCCAAGAAACGCTGTCCCCAGCTGGAGGCGTGATCTCTGCCCGCTCGTCATCACCCCACCCTCGCTGTACACACTGAGTACTGGACAATTCGGGAACTCCCTCCTCTGGACGGATGTCTTCCTCCTCCATTGACTCCTCCTCATCCTCCTCACAAACTGTCCCCTGCCTACGCGTTTGTGAGGAACCACGTGGCGCTGACTGTCCAGAAGATGATGGAAGTGGTGAATCCTCATCCTCCACCTCTTCCACAACATCATCCCTTAGCGCTTGCAGTGATTTTTCAAGCAGGCAGATAAGGGGGACAGTCATGCTGACTAGTGCATCATCTGCACTCGCCATCCGCGTGGAATAATCAAAGGGACGCAAAACCTGGCAGACATCCTTCATAGTGGCCCACTCTGTGGTTGTGAAGTCTGTACGGCGCTGACTGCGACTTTTTTGCGCCTGATACAGCTGGTACTCCATTACAGCTTGCTGCTGCTCACACAACCGCTCCAACATATGTAACGTGGAATTCCACCTGGTAGGTAGGTCACATATGATGCGATGTTCCGGCAGGCGGTGTCGGCGCTGCAGAGCCGCAATGCGCGCTTTTGCCGTGCTGGAACGCCGCAAGTGAGCACACTCTAGGCGGACCTTGTGCAGCAGTGCATCAAGATCCGGATAGTCCCTCAAAAAGCTCTGCACGACCAAATTGAGCACATGTGCCAGACATGGGATGTGAGTGAGGTTGCCGAGGCCCAGGGCTGCCACCAGATTTCGGCCATTATCACACACTACCATGCCTGGCTGGAGATTCGCTGGCTCAAACCACACATCGCTCTCCTGCTTGATGGCATTCCAGAGCTCCTGCGCTGTGTGGCTACGATTCCCCAAAAAAATTAATTTCAAGACGGCCTGTTGACGTTTGGCCACGGCTGTGCTCATGTCGGTCGTAACAGGTACACGTTCATCACGGGTCCATGTGGAGGTGGACTGTGACGGCTCCTGCAGCGATGATTCTGAGGAACTGGTGTAAGAGGAGGAGTCAATGCGTACAGAATGGATTCCTGCAATCCTTGGAGTGGGCAGGACACGTCCTGCGCCACTCGCACGGTCTGTACCCGGCTCAACGACATTAACCCAATGGGCAGTGAGGGAAAGGTATCGCCCCTGTCCATGTTGACTGGTCCACGCATCGGTGGTGAGGTGGACCTTGCTACTGACGGCGTTCAGTAGCGCGTGTTTTATGTGTCCCTCCACATGCTTGTGCAGGGCAGGGACGGCTTGCCTGCTGAAGTAAAAGCGGCTGGGCACACTGTACTGTGGGACTGCCAATGACATCAAGTCACGGAAGCTGTCAGTCTCCACCAGCCTGAATGACAGCATTTCCAGTGACAGAAGTTTGGCAATGCCTGCAGTCAGAGCCTGTGCTCGTGGGTGGTTTGACGAGAAAGGCCGCCTTTTCTCCCATGCCTGTACTACCGATGGCTGTAGACTGGGCTGGGAGTGTGTGGTTGACTGGGAAAGTGGTGCTGCGGGTGGAATGACAGCGGGTCTCTGGACAACAGGGCCAGAGGTTCTTCCACGGCGATCCTGGGAGGAAGCCGAACCAGCTGCGTGTGAGCTAGAGGAAGAGGCAACACGAGCTGAAGAGGTGGTAGCTGCCGCTGTTGGTTGGCCTAGCTCTTCAGTGTGTTTGTCTAACTCCGCCGGGTGCCTGTTGCGCACATGTTTCCACATGTTGGAGGTATTGAGGTTGGCGACTTTTTGACCTCTTTTGATTTTTTGATGACACACCTTGCATCTGACATAGCAAATGTCATCTGCAACTGTGTCAAAAAAGGACCAGGCACTGCAAGTCTTGGGAGCCCCCCTTTTGACTTTTGGAAGAGACATGCTCCTTACGGGTGCCAAAGCGGAGGCTGCAGGATCCGCAGTCTTCCCCCTCCCTCTCCCTCTTTGGGCCGTACGGGGAATCTCTTCCTCAGAGCTGCTCCCACCACCTTCCTGTCCCTGACGCCAAGATGGGTCAAGGACCTCATCATCTACACTACCCTCTGCCCCCAACTGCTCCTCCTGGGTAGTCTCAGCAGCAGAGCACGCACCAGTAAGTGGCACCTGAGTGTCATCATCAGCTGATGCGGCCTGCGAGGTGGTGACCGGAGCCACTGGCCCACCCGCCTCTTCAGAGGAAGACAGAAAAAGCTGTTGGGCATCACTGCACCCTGCCTCTTCTTCCATTTCTCCAATGCTGCTTGGCTGGCCCCCTGTTTCCAAGCCAAGAGATGATTCAGAGAACAGAAGTAGAGACTGCTCCTGTCCTGGGATCTCTGTCTGCCTGGGCAATTTTGCAGGTGGTGAAGAGACAGATGGCTGCTCTCCAGTGCTCTGTGTCTGAGAGGATGTGGCACTAATGGAAGTTGATGCATTAGCTGCCATCCATCCCACAACGGCTTCAATTTGGTCTTCACGCAGCAGCGGTGTACGGCGCTCGGCGACAAAGCTGCGCATGAACGACTGTTCCCTTGTGAAAGTGGGTGCTGATGACTCACCGGTGCCCGCAGCAGGCACAGAATCCCCACGTCCCCTCCCTGCTCCGCGCCCACGCCCACGCCCACGTGCCTTACTCACTGCCTTCTTCATCTTGGTTGACTGATAAAGATAAGCAGAAAAGTACTAACGGCTTTGTGTGCTTATTCCTGAGCAACTCCTCCTAACAGGTATAAGACACACTAATTTTCTAAAGTGTGGACTAGACTTGAATATGAGCTAATGTGGCCTACACAAATGTAAAGTGGTGTAACTGGTGTGTTTGGTGAACTTTATTATTTATTTATTTTTTTGGGGCTGAACTGACAACGGATAGAGCTGCAATCACACGGAGACCGTGCAGACAGCCGTAAACGGCGCTGCAAGGCCCAAAAACCCTCCTCTACTTTATCCTATGTAGTGTTTTTCCACAAATTAGCTGGAGACGGGTGGAAAGACACTAATAGGATTTTTTAAAATAAATTAGCAGCAGACTACACTACTTTGAAAAAAAAGAAAATTGATTTGGCGGTATGACGCAGTGAAAAACCCTGAGCTGCAGACAACCAGGCTACGGCTGCTCACAGACTACAGGGCGAGCTGCAGTCACACGGAGACCGTGCAGACAGCCGTAAACGGCGCTGCAAGGCCCAAAAACCCTCCTCTACTTTATCCTATGTAGTGTTTTTCCACAAATTAGCTGGAGACGGGTGGAAAGACACTAACAGGATTTTTTAAAATAAATTAGCAGCAGACTACACTACTTTGAAAAAAAAGAAAATTGATTTGGCGGTATGACGCAGTGAAAAACCCTGAGCTGGAGACAACCAGGCTATAGCTGCTCACAGATTACAGGGCGAGCTGCAGTCACACGGAGACCGTGCAGACAGCCGTAAACGGCGCTGCAAGGCCCAAAAACCCTCCTCTACTTTATCCTATGTAGTGTTTTTCCACAAATTAGCTGGAGACGGGTGGAAAGACACTAATAGGAATTTTTGGAAAAAATGTGCAGCAGCCTGCACTACTTCAAAAAAAAAAAAAAAAAGGACAGTATGAGGCAATGAACCACCCTCCCTGAACTGAATACAACCAGCTATGGATGGCCTATGTGGCTGCACTCAGACTAGAGAGTGGGCTGCACTCACACACACACACACAGAGAGACCTTGCAGATCGCTGTGAAAACAGCGCTACAAGGCAAAAGGAAGGTGAATAGTAGGTGAACACAGCGGTTGCTAAATTAGCCTTTGGAAAGCACAAAGAAGCAAATCGCTATCTCTAAACTGTCCCTCAGTCAGCAAACAGCGTCCTGTCACTAACTGAATTCACAGCAGAGTGATCGCAAAATGGCGCCAGCGACTTTTAAACTGCATCATGACATCATTTCAGCAGCCAATCACAGCCATGCCAGTAGTTTCATGCCCTCCATGCTGAACAGGATGTGCCCACACTTGAAATCATTCTCATTGGCTGAATTTCTGCATTTTGAATCTGGGAACTTCCGATTCCGGTATCCGATACGCGGCAAGTATCGGAATCCCGGTATCGGAATTCCGATACCGCTAGTATCGGCCGATACCCGATACTTGCGGTATCGGAATGCTCAACACTAGTGATGAGGGTGTTGAAATAGGTTTGTTTGGAGAGGTGAAGGGCAGAGTTGTATGTTTTTAGCATGAACTTATAATGGATGAAATCTTCGGGTAGATTAGATTTTCTCCACATACGTTCGGCGCACCTGGAGCACCGCTGCAAGAAACGTGTTTGCAGCATGTGCCACGGTTGTCGCTGTCTGTGCCGAGTTGTTCTATGTATAGGAGGTGCAGCTTCAACCAGGGCACTTTGCAGGGTTTCAATGTAATGCTTCAGAGCAGAATCAGGACATGAGATGGAGAAAATTGGGGCCAATGAGGACTGCACGTTCTTCATAAGTTTCTGGGTGTTAATGGCCTGTATGTTTCTATAAGTGTGGAAAGTGGGGGTGACCTGAGCGGGATGGCAGTTCTTGATAGAGAATGAAAGAAGGTTGTGGTCAGAGAGCGGGAGAGGGGAATTTGTGAAATCATCCACTGAGCAAAGCCGGTAGAAGACCAAGTCAAGGGAGTTTCCATCTTCATGCGTTGGAGAGTTAGTATGCTGCGAGAGGCTGAAAGAGGAGGTTAGAGATAAAAGGTGAGAAGCAGATGGGGAGATGGGAGAAGCAATGGGAATGTTGAAATCACCCATGATAAGGGTGGGGGTGTCACAGGAGAGAAAGTGTGGAAGCCAGGTGGCAAAGTGATCCAGGAACTGATGAGAGGGGCCGGGAGGACGATACACCACCACCACTCGCAAGGAGAAGGGGAAGTAGAGTCTGACAGCATGGACTTCAAAGGAAGGGAATACAAGTGAGGGTTCATGGGGGATAACTTGGAAGGTACATTTGGGTGAAAGGAGCAGACCAACGCCTCCACCTGCTCTGTTGTCTGATCTTGGGGTATGAGAAAAGTGTAGTCCACCATATGAAAGGGCAGCAGCAGCGGTGGTGTCTGACTGCTGGATCCAGGTTTCAGTAAGAGCCAGGAGGAGCCAGCTATCACTTTATGAGGTTATAGTTCTGAAATTCTTCCACAGATTCCACTGATTCTGAGAATATTTTTTCATGACATACTGAACTTCATGTTAGTGGTAAAATTGATTTGATATAACTTTTAAAATTTTTGAAAACAATAAAAAATTAGTAGAACAAGGCTAGCAGACAGAACTATGCAATGTAGGCCTGCAAATAAAAGATTTTTCCACCACAGATACACCAGACCTCAGCCTGAGATAACAGAATGTATAATTTTTTTTAATGTTTTTATGAATTTATGAAAACAATAAAAATGAATAGAACAAGGCTAGCAGACATACAGTTGTGGCCAAAAGTATTAACACCCCTGCAATTCTGTCAGGTAATACTCAGTTTCTTCCTGAAAATGATTGGAAACACAAATTCTTTGATATTATTATCTTCATCTAATTTGTCTTAAATGAAAAAACACAAAAGAGAATGAAGCAAAAAGCAAAACATTGATCATTTCACACAAAACTCCAAAAATGGGCCAGACAAAAGTATTGACACCCTCAACCTAATACTTGTTTTTTCATTCCTCATGTCTCATCAGGATCAAGTCTTATGCTCTTCATAGAATCGGTGAGCTGGCTTTTTTCTTTTCCTTTTGTAATACTTGGTTGCACAACCTTTGGCCAAAATAACTGCGACCAACCACTTCTGGTAACCATCAATGAGTTTCTTACAATGCTGTGCTGGAATTTTAGACCATTCTTCTTTGGCAAACTGCTCCAGGTCCCTGATATTTGAAGGGTGCCTTCTCCAAACTGCCATTTTTAGATCTCTCCACAAGTGTTCTATGTAATTCAGGTCTGGACTCATTGCTGGCCACCTTAGAAGTCTCCAGTGCTTTATCTCAAACCATTTTCTAGTGTTTTTTGAAGTGTGTTTTGGGTCATTGTCCTGCTGGAAGACCCATGACCTCTGAGGGAGACCCAGCTTTCTCACACTGGGCCTGTCAAGACTCTGAACATTTTTTACCTTTTGTGCATTACTGCCCTTTTCCAAGATGGCGTCTTGGGTCTCATGTGCACTGTGTCTTCCTGCTATAAAACTCCACCCCAGCCTTCATTCTGTGCTAGAGTATTCTGCATTGCATCCAGCTCCTGATCTCTGATTACTCCCTGGCTATACACCTGCTCCTGTGAACCTGTGTGGTGATCCTGCTACTCTGCTATGAGTTCCTGCTGCATACACAAGTTTCCAGTAATCCTCCTTCATCTGCTGCTCGTGTTTACTTCCACCTGCATTTGCTGGACATGTAAGCTGCTGCTGCTTTGCTTTAACCTGAGACTATTAACCAGGCCTCCCTGGTTGAGCTAAGATATGATTTGAACTGCCTATAAGCATATCTATCTGTGTCTGGACTAAGACAAGGATTTATTCGTGTCAAGTATCCACAAGAATAACTGTGCTTCATAGACTTTCTGCTTGATTGCATTTTGCTCTGAAGTTTCCTATAGACTGCTAAGCTGCGTTTATTATTTGCACCAAGTGTTGTGGAATTGAGTTTCTCTCTGCACCTTATTGAATCACCGTGTGATAATATAGACTTTACCACTGATAAAACTGTGTCCTGTAGTTGTCTTGTTCCATACAAAGAGTCTCCTGAGTTATCCCTTATAATTATTACAGGATACTCTAGCCTAAAAAAAAAAAGGAGACTGCTGGAACAATGACTGCAGAAAGCAGATTACAGCAGGTGTTTTCCATAATTAGTGTGGAAGGTCTGCAAAAGAAGTTTGGAAGCTTTGAACTCAATCAACAAGTGTTTGGACAGACTTTGCAGGAATTGAGCAACCACATGGCAGCCCAGGAAAACAAACTTGCTGGCATAGAGTCCCAGTATAGACGGGCTTTTCAGGACATAAGCACGCAAATAGCTGCACAAGTGACTTTACCCTCTGGGCAACTGCCACCAGCTAGCCCACCTAAGTTGCCCCCACTCAGATTTAATGGTGATTGCTACAAATTTTGTGGCTTTGTGAATCAATGTATGCTATATTTTGATGTGCATGCTGACCGTTTTCCTACTGATAGATCCAAAGTATTGTGTGTAATAATGCTACTGACCTCATGAGCGCTCGCCTGGGCGAATCCGATGATTGAGTCTCGTGACCCACGGTTAAATGACTTGGATGATTTCTTGGTCACTATGGCATTAATGTTTGATGACCCTAATCGCCGTGCAACCGCTGAATCTGCTTTGTTGTCTTTACGCCAGGCTAAACATTCTGTTATTGAGTATGCCACTGAATTCAGGAGATTGGAGGTAGATACCAATTTGGACAGTTATGCACAATTGCCTATTTTTAAAAGGGGTCTGTCTAGTATTGTAAAAGATGAACTAGCCCGCTCTGAGTCACCACAAGAGCTAGAGACATTTATATAGCATTGTGTGCACATAGACATTCACCTTACTGAGCGTAGGCAGGAGAAATTTGCTGCATATAACCGTGTGTCTAACTTTTCCCTTCCTTCCAAAGAGCCTGCAAGTAAAACCTCTCGGGAGGTGGAGGAAGTGCCCATGCAAATTGATTCCTTTCAGAGTTGCGAGATCAATGAGCACCGGGAGCATCGCCTTCGTGAAAGTCTATGTTTCTACTGCGGGCAGTCTGACCACTTCTTGATCAATTGTCCTAAGTGTCATAGACGGCCTAACAAGGTGCTAGCAGCAATAGGGGAGTATGACAACTGTGATGATGAATCTGACATCTCTGAATGTAGCCTGCCTTTAAACGCTGTATTCCTTTCACTTTCTATGACTTCACGCCCCAAGGAGCTGAAGGAAAAGAACTCTCACTGATCTCTCCCTATTAAGATCCTGTGTTCAGGACAGTGGATTTCCAGTTCAGCTATGACTGACTCTGGTGCAGGTGGCAATTTCATGGATATTGCATTTGCCAAGGAACATGGTATTAACATTCAGCAAAGAGCCTCTCCAATTACCATGGAAACAGTGGATGGGTCACCTTTAATCTCTGGGCCTTTGGATCAGGAGACCGTACCCCTTGAAATTTTGTTGGAGCCTAATCATCAGGAGCAACTTTCTTTCTTGCTAAATTCTTCTCCTCATTTTCCTGTGATTTTAGGCATTCCTTGGTTGCGTTCTCAGAACCCAATTATCAACTGGGAGACCAAGGAGATTATCTTCCCAACAAAGAGCAACTCAGCGTTAACAGAAGCTGTCCCTGAGTCCACAACTACGGAACCACATGTACAGGTATTTTCTTTACCTCCAGCTTATAAAGAGTTCTCTGACATCTGTGACAAGAAGAATGCAGATCAGCTTCCTCCACACAGGCATTATGACTGTCCCATTGAGCTGCTTCCCGGGGCAGCCATTCCTTTTGGTAACGTATACCCTTTGGCGGCACCTGAGCTTCAAGCCTTAAAAGAGTATATTGATGAAAATCTGGCCAAAGGCTTCATACATCCTTCTTCCTCACCAGCAGGGGCACCTATCTTATTTGTAAAGAAGAAGGATGGGACCCTGAGACCCTGTGTTGACTATCGAGAACTCAATAAGGTAACTACGAAACCGTTACCCTTTGCCTCTGATTCCCGAATTACTGGAAAGAGTCCGCCATGCTAAGGTTTTCTCTAAACTAGATCTTCGTGGGGCTTATAATTTGGTGCGTATTCATCCAGGGGATGAGTGGAAGACAGCATTCAGATACCGGTATGGACACTTTGAATCTCTTGTGATGCCCTTCGAGCTTTGTAATGCCCCTGCAACATTTCAACACCTTGCTAATGACATTTTCAGAGATTTGTTGGACCAGTTTGTGGTGATCTATTTGGACGATATACTAATCTTTTCTGACTCTCTACAGCAACATGAAGAACATGTCAAAACTGTTTTAAGACGTCTGAAAGAGAACCATCTGTATATTAAGCCGGAGAAATGCGAGTTCCATCATTCTGAGATACAGTTCTTAGGTTATATCATCTCTCCCCAGGGGCTGAACATGGAATCTGGTAAGATTCAGGCTATCCTTGACTGGCCGGTACCCAAGAATGTTAAGGAGGTCCAATGTTTTATTGCTTTTGCAAATTTCTACAGACGCTTTATTCGAAAATTTTCTGATATTGTCCGTCCCATTACTTCCTTGACAAAGAAGGAAAAGCCCTTTAAGTGGTCATCACAGGCTCAAGAAGCTTTTGATCGGCTTAAGATCTGTTTCACATCAGCACCGTTGTTGATACACCCAGATCCAACACTTCCTTTCATTGTGGAGGTGGACACTTCTGATAATGCTTTGGGGGCTATTCTCTCCCAAAGAACTGGAGAGAAGGGTCTGCTACATCCTTGTGCTTTATTTTCCTGTAGACTAACCTCAGCAGAGAAGAATTACGACGTGGGAGATAAGGAATTGCTGGCTATTATTGCAGCTTTCAAGGAATGGAGGCATCATCTGCAAGGAGCTGCACAACAGATCATAGTGCTAACTGACCATCGCAAATTAGAGTTCCTTAGATCCGCTAGATGTCTTTCTCCTTGTCAGGCTCTTTGGAATTTATTTTTAAATCAATTTAACTTTGTTATCTCGTACCATCCAGGTTCTCATAATGGGAAGGCTGATGCTTTATCCCGAATCCATGCTGCTGATTCCGTACCTGGAGCCCCGTCCAAGACCATTCTATCTGATGCCAATTTCATCGGAGTTATCCACGATCAGGGCTTGTGGAAGGAGTGCAGGGAGGCCTATGATGGTGATGTATTTCTGGCCAACCCACCTGTGGATATTAATCTTGTCTTTAAGGGTGGCATGTGGTTCAGAGATCGACGTATCTATGTCCCTGAGGTCGTCCGTCTGCAGATCCTCAAGTTGGTACATGACTCCAAGTTGGCTGGTCACAGGGGGGTACAGAAGACACAAGAGTTCCTGAGCTGATTCTTCTGGTGGCCAACTTGCCTGAAGGATACCAAGGACTATGTTCTCTCTTGCGAGGTATGTGCCCGTTACAAGACTCCTCATGTGGCACCTACGGGTCTTCTACAACCATTACCTTTTCCGTCCCGCCCTTGGGGGTCTATATCAATGGACTTTATTGTGGAGCTGCCTACATCAGGGGGCATGATTACAATCATGGTGGTAGTTGATTGCCTGACTAAAGCTGCTCATTTTGTTCCATGCACCGGCCTCCTCTCTCCGGCCTCCCATCTCTGACCATGGAGTACAGTTCACTTCAAGATTCTGGAAGGGGTTTTGCTCTGCACTCAATATTAATGTCTGTCTCTCTTCTGCTTACCATCCCCAGACAAATGGTCAGACTTAGCGTACCAACCAGATGCTGGAACAATATCTAAGATGCTATGTCAGCCATCTCCAGGATGATTGGTTGGAGTTGTTGCCTTTAGCCGAATTTTCATATAATAATTCTCAGAGAGCCTCCACTAAATTTACACCTTTCTTTGCCAATCTGGGTTATCATCCATGTATTTTACCTAGGTCTCCAATTAATTCTCCGGTTCCAGCAGTGGAGGAAAGGCTGACTGCGATGAGACAAAATCTGGAGGTTCTGAAGGAATCCCTGACCACAGCTCAAGAAAGTTATAAGAGATCGCCTGATAGATTCCGTAAACCTGCACCCATGTACAAGGTAGGAGATTCCGTGTGGTTAGCAACTAAGAATCTGAAGTTAAACGTTCCTTCACAAATACTTGGACAGAAATTCATTGGCCCTTTCATGATCAACGGTATTGTGAGCTCTGTGTCCTGCCGGCTGAAGCTGCCTAGGACAATGAAGGTACACCCAGTCTTTCAAGTATCTTTACTAAAGCCTGTATCTCCTAATACCTTCCAGGGATGTGTTGTGCCACCTCCGCAGCCTGTAGTGATTGATGGGCAAGAACAATTTGTGGTGGAGGAAATTATTGATTCCAGGATTCGCAGGAATCGGCTCCAATATCTGTTAAGATGGCAGGGATATCCCCCTGAGGAAGACTCTTGGGAACCTGTGGAAAACATCAATGCCCAACAGAAGATTTCTCATTTTCATCAGAGATTCCCTGAGAAACCAGGTCCAGGATCGTCATGAGGCCGCTTCTAAGAAGGGAGTAATGTCAGGACTCTGAACATTTTTTACCTTTTGTGCATTACTGCTCTTTTCCAAGATGGCGTCTTGGGTCTCATGTGCACTGTGTCTTCCTGCTATAAAACTCCACTGTGAACATCTATCCCCTTAAAACACATCTATCCCCTTAAAGGACCCCCTGACGAAGGAAAAGTGTCCGAAACGCGCGTTGGGGTGCGCCAACACAGGACCCGGCCATCTTAGAGGTAATACATTGGTAACTATTGTTAGTCCCCTCCAGCCTGCACACATATGTGTGGTTTAGTTGTGGCACTGTGCACTTTTTTTGCTGTCTTTTGGCACTATATATATACAGTTAGGTCCATATATATTTGGACAGAGACAACATTTTTCTAATTTTGGTTATAGACATTACCACAATGCATTTTAAACAAAACATATCAGATGCAGTTGAAGTTCAGACTTTCAGCTTTCATTTGAGGGTATCCACATTAAAATTGGATGAAGGGTTTAGGCACTTCAACTCCTTAACATGTGCCACCCTGTTTTTAAAGGGACCAAAAGTAATTGGACAATTGACTCCAAGGCTATTTCATGGACAGGTGTGGGCAATAACTTTGTTAGGTCATTCTCAATTAAGAAGATAAAAGGCCTGGAGTTGATTTGAGGTGTGGTGCTTGCATTTGGAAGGTTTTGCTGTGAAGGAAACATGCGGTCAAAGGAGCTCTCCATGCAGGTGAAACAAGCCATCCTTAAGCTGCGAAAACAGAAAAAACCCATCTGAGAAATTGCTACAATATTAGGAGTGGCAAAATCTACAGTTTGGTACATCCTGAGAAAGAAAGAAAGCACTTGTGAACTCATCAATGCAAAAAGACCTGGGCGTCCACGGAAGACAACAGTGGTGGATGATCGCAGAATAATCTCCATGGTGAAGAGAAACCCCTTCACAACAGCCAACCAAGTGAACAATACTCTCCAGGAGGTAGGTGTATCAATATCCAAATCTACTATAAAGAGAAGACTGCATGAAAGTAAATACAGAGGGTTCACTGCACGGTGCAAGCCACTCATAAGAATCAAGAATAAAAAGGCTAGACTGGACTTTGCTAAAAAACATCTAAAAAAACCAGCACAGTTCTGGAAGAACATTCTTTGGACAGATGAAACCAAGATCAACCTCTACCAGAATGATGGAAAGAGAAAAGTATGGCAAAGACGTGGTACAGCTCATGATCCAAAGCATACCACATCATCTGTAAAACACGGTGGAGGCAGTGTGATGGCTTGGGCATGCATGGCTGCCAGTGGCACTGGGTCACTAGTGTTTATTGATGATGTGACACAGGACAAAAGCAGCCGAATGAATTCTGAGGTATTCAGAGACATCCTGTGTGCTCAGATCCAGCCAAATGCAGCCAAACTGATTGGTCGTCGTTTCATACTACAGATGGACAATGACCCAAAACATAAAGACAAAGCAACCCAGGAGTTTATTAAAGCAAAGAAGTGGAATATTCTTGAATGGCCAAGTCAGTCACCTGATCTCAACCCAATTGAGCATGCATTTCACTTGTTAAAGTCTAAACTTCAGACAAAAAGGCCCACAAACAAACAGCAACTGAAAACCACCACAGTGAAGGCCTGGCAGAGCATCAAAAAGGAGGAAACACAGCGTCTGGTGATGTTCATGAGTTCAAGGCTTCAGGCATTCATGGCCAACAAAGGGTTTTCAACCAAGTACTAAAAATGAAAATTTTATTTAAAATTATTGAATCTGTCCAATTACTTTTGGACCCTTTAAAAACAGGGTGGCACATGTTAAGGAACTGAAACTCCTAAACCCTTCATCCAATTTTAATGTGGATTCTCTCAAATGAAAGCTGAAAGTCTGAACTTCAGCTGCATCTGAATTGTTTTGTTTAAAATTCATTTTGGTAATCTCTATAACCAAAATTAGAAAAATGTTGTCTCTGTCCAAATATATATGGACCTAACTGTATATATATAAACAAATATACTTTTTGGGCACTATTGCACTTTTAAGTAATTGTCTTGTGCAGTTTAGCACACTACATGGTGGCTATAGAAGCACTATTTTGCACTTTTAAAAATTTCTTTGTGATTTTCTGCGATTTTTTGCACGGTGCTTATGCAATATATACATAAGTATAGCACAAAAAATTTTTTTTGCACTTTATCTCCTTGCAATTGAGTCTTTGGATTTTAGAGCAGTGTGGATGAGGGACTGCAGATAATATATACTGGGATACCGTGGCCTGCATATTTTATGCAACTATATTTTTTTTGGTCCTGTGTTTGGTTTTAATATGATGTAGTTTTTATGATATTTTACTATGTGTTGTTACTCCTGTATATGTCAAATGAATTATATATGCAAAATAAAGATCTTTGTTCTGATATTTTCTGGTAATCCTTAGTAGGGTGTTTTGGGTCTTTTCTTCCACTAGGTGGCGGTGGTCACTAATCTACACAGTAAACCAAGAACTTTTTATCTCTATATTGAGAACAATATATATGAGATATATTCTCCATATTTGTGGTTTTTGCTGTGTTTTAACCTTAAAACACACCTCAGCCTTCAGTCTGTGCTAGAGTATTGCATCCAGCTCCTGATCTCTGATTACTCCCTGGCTATACACCTGCTCCTGTGAACCTGTGTGGTGATCCTGCTACTCTGCTCTGAGTTCCTGCTGCATACACAAGTTTCCAGTAATCCTCCTTCATCTGCTGCTCGTGTTTACTTCCACCTGCATTTGCTGGACATCTAAGCTGCTGCTGCTTTGCTTTAACCTGAGTAACCTGAGACTATTACCAGGCCTCCCTGGTTGAGCGAAGATATGATTTGAACTGCCTATAAGCATATCTATCTGTGTCTGGACTAAGACAAGGATTTATTCATGTCAAGTATCCACAAGAATAACTGTGCTTCATAGACTTTCTGCTTGATTGCATTTTGCTCTGAAGTTTCCTATAGACTGCTAAGCTGCGTTTATTATTTGCACCAAGTGTTGTGGACTTGAGTTTCTCTCTGCACCTGTTTGAATCACCATGTGATAATGTGACACTGTTGTACCCTCGGACTGCAGAGCAGCTTGAACTTGTTTGGATGTTAGTCGAGGTTCTTTATCCAACATCTGCACAATCATGCTTTGAAATCTCTTGTCAATTTTTATTTTCCGTTCACATCTAGAAAGGTTAGCCACAGTGCCATGGGCTTAAAACTTCTTGATGACACTGCGCACGGTAGACACAGGAACATTCAGGTCTTTGGAGATGGACTTGTAGCCTTGAAATTGCTCATGCTTCCTCACAATTTGGTTTCTCAAGTCCTCAGGCAGTTCTTTGGTTTTCTTTCTTTTCTCCATGCTCAATGTGGTTCACACAAGGACACAGGACAGAGGTTGAGTCAACTTTAATCCATGTCAACTGGCTGCAAGTGTGATTTAGTTATTGCCAACACCTGTTTGTAGCTACAGGTAAGTTACAGGTGCTGTTAATTACACAAATTAGAGAAGCATCACATGATTTTTCGAACAATGTCAATACTTTTGTCCACCCCCTTTTTTATGTTTGGTGTGTAATTATATCCAATTTGGCTTTAGGACAATTCTTTTTGAGTTTTTTCATTTAAGACAAATTAAATGAAGATCATAATAACAAAGAATTTGTGTTTGCAATCATTTTCAGGAAGAAACTGAGTATTATCTGACAGAATTGCACGGGTGTCAATACTTTTGGCCACAACTGTAACTGCAACGTAGGCCTGCAAATAAATCATTTTTCCACCACAGATACACCAGGCCTCAGCCTGAGGAAAACAGACTGTATCATTTTTTTAATATTTGCTGGTAATTTTTGAAAACAATAAAAAATGAGTAGAACAAGGCTAGCAGACAGAACTATGCAACATACGCCTGTGAAGCAAAGACTTTTCCACCACAGATACACCAGCCGTCAGCCTGAGATAACAGACTGATCTAAATGTGGCCTTGATTTTTTGGGGCACACCAAATTGTGTCAATAATTTGGCTATGACACAAAAACAGGAGTACTAAAATTGGAAGATATTTTGCGCAATGATATGTGATGCATGTGGCATTCAACTCACAGTGATAAATCTAAGAACTGCAGCTAAATATTTTTGGGCCATCATCAGATTTTTGGGGCAGCAAAATAGTGTCCAAAAATGTCATAAGACACTACAAAATATTAGATGGTTCAAAGAAAAAATTTTTTTGGCTCACTGACATCTGATACCTGGGACAAAAAAAAAAAAAATTCTTAGATTTGCATGCTCTTCTGTTACAATGACCTGGCTGTAATCTGCAGCGTGACCAAGCAAATAAATGTAGAAAAAAGGAAGCTATGGATTACTTTAGAGTAAAATGAGCAGGTATAAGCTGCAAAAAAAAAATTGCCACAGATAACTGCAACTAGGTATATATTAAATAAGCAGCAGACAGTAATTGAGCCTTTATATGTATGCAGTGAGATCTATGTAGTCACATGCAGTGCCTGCAGGCCTTGTAGTGATGTGGATATGTGCAAATAGACTCCCCTGCCTACCAAGTGCTGCAATCTCAGTACCCCTGAATTAGCCCTAAAAAGGACTGTTGGTTTCTCAGGAGTTGTGGACTGAACACTAGCAGACCCACACTAAGTATTAAAAGGACAATTCTGACTCTATCTCTGCAGCAGCTTTCCCTACACTACCTAAGTCCGGAGCAGAATTCGGCAAGCAGGGCAGCGCCAGGTCTCTTATAGACCTGATGACGCTGTTCGGCCAGCTAATCACTGTAATACAACAACAAAGATGGCTGCAGCATTACAGTACATGACAAACAATCCCTGCATTGTCACTGGTGCTCTAAAGAGCGCCAGAATTGCAGGGCAGAGACCCGAGCTCCTGCCAAATAATCACAGAAATATTCGGTGCTCGCCAAGTACACCGAGCACAGTGATACTCGGGTGAGTACCGAGTAGTGGCGAGCACATTCGCTCATCACTAGTGGCTTGCAAACTATTCATCCTCCCTGGTATTGTTTGTGTTTTATTATCTCACAACTTAGAATATCACTTTTTTTACGGTTTACAGTTCATGTAAAAACATGTCTAAAATTGTGAACATTTGTTTTTTCTTTTTATTGTGAAGCAAGCAACAAATAGGACAAAATAAACTGAAAACTTCAGTCTGCATAACTATTCACACCCCTAAAATCAATGCTTTGTAGAGCCTCCTTTTACAGCAATTACAGTTGCAAAACACTTTAGGCAAGCTTTCCACATCTTTCCACTGAGATTTTAGTGCATCCCTCAAGGCAAAACTGATCCAGATCCTTCAAATTAGAGGGTTTCCTATGGTGAACAGAAATCTTCAAGTTTGACCACAGATTCTCAATTGAGTTAATGTCTGGGCTTTGACTAGGCCACTATAACAAATGTGCATGTTTCCACTTAAACCAGTCGAATGTTGCTTTAACAGTATGCTTGGTGTCATTGTCTTATTTGAAGGCGAACCTCTGTCCCAGTATCAAATCACTAACAGACTGAAATAGGTTTTGTGGTTTTGCTCAAGAATATCCCTGTATTTCACTCCATTCATCTTCCCCTTGATTCAAAACATTTTCTCTGTCCCTGTTGCTGAAATACATCCCCACAACATAATGCTGCCAACACAATGTTTTACTGTGGGGATGGCATTTTGGGGGCGATGAGCTGTGCTTGTTTGGCGCCAGACATAGCATTTAGCTTGGTGGACAAAAAATTCAATTTTGGTCTCATCTGACCACAGCACCTTTATCCATTCATTTTAGGAGTCTACTGCATGTCTTGTCAGAATGTCAAAATGAGCTATTTAATTTTTGTGTGTACAAAAATTTTTTTTTCTGCCCACTCTTCCATAAAAGCCTCCTTTTATGGAGTGTACGGCGGGCTACCAATACCATATGTGCACCCACAGGCTAGGCTCCCCTACATTACCTAGCCACCAGTGATTTTTTTTTTTAATTTAGAGAAGGGTTTAGTGTAGGGCTAGCAAGAAAATGAGGACCCGTGATGTGCATTGTGAGCTTCTTTATTTTAGACAAAATAATGACAAATGCTTCATTCATTATTTACATAATTTTGCACAATTTTTTGCAGGATGCAGGCCAGGTCTTTCCAGTGGTGGCTGGGTAATGTGGGGTTTCTAGCCTGTGAGTGCACATATGTTTTTGGTAGCCCACCCGATTTAATAGGAGGGGCGTCGGTTATAGGCTGCTTTACCGATAGAGGTGCATCTCACGTGAACAACACCCTATGAAGACATGCGTGCAATTGAAATACTAGGCAGCCGTCCCAAGCATGTTTGGTGGATTAGTAAGAAGCTTGTTTTCAGTATTTTGCACCTGTAAAGCCCCTGCTTTTATCTTGGGGGACTGGCTGCATCCTATTTGTGCATTTGTGTCAGGACATGATATTGCAAGTAGTGCAAGTCAAATAAATAAGGCAGCACACTAGTGCAGTAATGCAGTTCAACTTTCATGTTTCATGTTTGCATGTTTTAGCGCTACAGTGTGCTGCCTTACTTATTTGACTGTGTATGAGTTGGTGACTCTAGGTTCAGCACCTGTTCACACTTGATCTATGTTTGGATGTGACGGTCAGTTTTTTTAAATTTGTATTCACTGGCCTTCTGACCGAGCACTCTGCCTCTTAGCGACAGGTGTTTTAATTGCAGCAGGTCCATTACCCCTCCACAGAGAGAGAGAAATTTAGTCTAAGAAGAGGTTTCACAGGTACCCATTCAGATGAAGACATTTATTCTCAGCGGGGAAAGGAAAGTGTAGGACCTGGTATACGAGATGCCCTAATGTGGCTGCCAGGTACACATAAATTGGCCAATTTATGCTCTAAACGCTCTCATTCTTTCATATTTCTAGTGCAGTAATGCAGTTCAACTTTCATGTGTCATGTCGGACGCTGTTCAGACCAGGTCGTCCAACAGACAGCAGTAATTCCGCTTTTGACCACTATTTGCTCATTGGCGTCTGCTAGATTTTATCTAGCTGTTTCGGGGTTAATTTACCTAATCCTTGGATTGGAAGCTGGGCCATGCCCACTGCCTTTAAATAGTTCTCCTGATCTTTGGGCGTCGCCGATTATAGCTTCTGTCTTGTGCGTTGTTATCTCGGTCTGGTGAGGAGAGCTGGTGGTTGGAGATTCGTTGCTGGTGGTGTATTTTTCTTTGTCTTATTTACTCCTTCCTATATTTGTATTTATTTTGCCCTGCACATTTATAGTGTATTCCTGAGTGACTGTGGCGTGGTGTATATTTTCTTTTATCCTTGTCTGTGCTAACTGTGGGTATTGGGGAATAACATCTTCACTGGGTGGTGGGTGGAGGTTTCAGCCTAGGGCTAAGCTCAGGAGACAGGGTGAGGTTCGAGGCCTGGACATGCACACCTTCAGTGTAAACTCCAGGTAGAGGGTCAGTCAGGATTTCCCTAGTCTGAGGGAAACTGCAGGGGCCCGGGTTATTAGCTCTCGCTCACCTAGTCTCTCCCTGACATTATAATCGGCCAAACAACACAAGAAAAAAAAAAAAGGGGGTTTCTTTTTTTGTGTGTTTTGTCATGGATCCCATGACTTCCATAACCCGCCAGTTGGAGGCGCTGTCCCTACAGCTAGGAGTTAAGGGGGGCAGTACAGCAACAGGGACTAGCAGTGTCTAATGTGCAAGCTGGAGCGACAGGAAGAGTTGCTGAGCCTAAATTTCCTTTGCCTGAAAAATTTGCTGGGGAACGCAGTAAATTTGTTTCTTTTCGTGAAGCTTGCAAACTATATTTCCATATGCGCCCAATATCTTCAGGTAATGAGGATCAGCGTGTGGGCCTGGTGTTGTCATTGTTGAGTGGGGATCCCCAAGCATGGGCATTTTCTTTGCCATCTGATTCTGCTGCATTTGACTCTGTGGAGAGTTTTTTTTCCTGTCTTGGGAAAATCTACGATGAACCTGACAAAATGGCTCTAGCAGAATCTAAGATACGCTCTATTCGCCAGGGGGAGCGAGTTGCAGAGGATTACTGTTCTGAATTTCGTCGCTGGGCGATCGATACACAATGGAATGATCCAGCATTGCGGAGTCAGTTTATACATGGGATTTCTGGAAGGGTTAAAAAAGCCCTTCTGATGTACGAGACTCCTGCTTCTCTAGATTCTGCCATGAGTCTGGTTGTCCACATTGATCGCCGTTTGCGTCAGGGGGAGCATGTGACACCGCCTATGGGAGAGGGTTTAGGATCATGTGAGGTTGCTGCAGGTGAGCCCACGGAGCCTATGCAAATTGCAGGGGTGTCACATGTGAAGCGTCCAGTCCCTGAGCTCAGGAAGCAGGGAGCCTGTTTTTACTGTGGTAAAACGGGTCATTTTATTAACATCTGTCCTCTGCTGCCTAAGAAAAACGCAACGGCAGAAAACTTCTAAGCTCAGAGGGTGTTGAGGAGACCAGTCTGAGCTTATGTATATCCTCCATGGTGGTTTCTCAGTGCATGCTCCCTGCTAAGGTTTTTGTTGCTGACAGTGAGCTGCCAATTACTGTTTTTGTGGATAGTGGTTCAGCCACAAATCTCATTGATGTGGAGTTTGCGCGCACATCAGGTTTTAGGATTGAAAAACTGTCTCATCCTATCCGCGTGGTCACCATCAATGCTGCTCCTCTCTCTCAGGGGGAGATTACTAAATTTGTGGCTGAGGTGAAACTCCACATTGGAGTTCTACATTCCGAGCGGGTTACATGTAAGGTGCTCAGGAATCTTCCTGCTCAGGTGGTTTGGGGTTTTCCTTGGTTGTCTATGCACAACCCGGTAATTGACTGGAAAACTCAGGACATAATTCGGTGGAGCGAGTTCTGCCAGGAAAATTGCCTGGCCACATGTGTGGCTGCAGTGACTTCAAGCGTTCCGGAGTCACTTCAGGATTTTGTGGATGTGTTCCCTGAGAAGGGTTGTTCAGAGTTGCCACCACATTGTCCTTATGACTGTTCTATCAGGTTTAAACCAGGGGCCAAATTGCCTAAAGCAAGGATGTTTAACATCTCTGGTCCGGAGAGACAAGTGTTAAAAGATTACATTGCTGAAAGCTTGAGCAAAGGGCACATCAGGCCATCATCCTCGCCGGTGGCAGCAGGGTTCTTCTTTGTGAAGAATAGGGTTGAGCGACCTTGACTTTTTTAGGGTCGAGTCATGTTTCACGAAACCCGACTGTTGGAAAAGTCGAGTCGGGCGAAATCGGCCGATTACTGCGCAAAGTCAAGGATCGGCCGGAACACGAAACCCTATGCACGTCAATGGGGATTTTTTTTTTCTCTCTCTCTCTCTCTCTTTCTCTCTCTCTCTCTCCCCCTCCGTCCCAGCACAGAAAATTTCGTTTTACACATTCCAAATCGCTACTGCGCACAAGCGATAAAATGATGATAGGCGTGCACGCCCTAACCCCTATGTCATCACTCTGCCCACGCTCCTTCATTGGCTGTAAAAATGGTGCTAAACGCGTCATATGAAATGCGACTTTGGCGCCAAGATCGCGTACCGCATGGCCGACCCCACACAGGGATCGGGTCGGGTTTCATGAGACGCCGACTTTACCAAAAGTCGGCGACTTATGAAAATGAACGATCCGTTTCGCTCAAACCTAGTGAAGAAGAAAGACGGCAGATTACGCCCGTGTTTGGATTTCAGGGAGTTGAACCAGATTACGGTTCGTGATCCATACCCTATGCCTCTGATACCAGATTTGTTCAACCAGGTGGCAGGTGCTAAGTGGTTTACCAAGCTTGACCTCAGGGGGGCGTACAACCTCATAAGAGTCCGTCAAGGTGATGAGTGGAAGACGGCTTTTAATACCCCTGAGGGTCATTTTGAAACTTTGGTGATGCCGTTTGGGTTGACTAACGCACCTGCAGTGTTCCAACATTTCATCAATGATGTGTTCTCGCATGTTTTGGGGAAATTCGTTATTGTGTACCTAGATGACATTCTCATATATTCTTGCGACCGTGATACTCATTTAGATCATGTCAGGCAGGTGTTACAGCTTCTCAGAGAGAATAAGCTGTATGCTAAACTTGAAAAATGTGCATTTTCTGTTCAAGAGTTGCCTTTCTTGGGTTATATTGTGTCTGCGTCAGGTTTTAAAATGGACGCCGCTAAGGTGCAGGCGGTGCTGCGTTGGGAACATCCTGATAACCTGAAAGCACTTCAGCGGTTCCTTGGGTTTTCTAACTACTATAGGAAATTTATCAAGGATTTTTCCATCATTGCTAAACCGCTAACTGACATGACTAAAAAGGGTACCAATTTCTCCGTTTGGCCTGAGGCTGCTGTGCGCGCATTTGAATTTCTTAAGAACAGTTTTGTTTCAGTCACCATTCTTGTGCAGCCAGATGTATCAAAACCTTTTGTTGTGGAAGTCGATGCGTCTGACGTAGGTGTGGGGGCGGTACTATCTCAAGGCTCATCTTTGAGTGGTTTACGTCCGTGCGCCTATTTCTCCAAGAAACTGTCGTCCGCCGAACGTAACTACGATATCGGCAACAGGGAGTTGTTGGCAATTAAGTTGGCCTTTGAGGAATGGCAACACTTCTTGGAGGGGTCGGTACATCAGGTAACTGTTATTACCGATCATAAGAATCTGCTGTATTTGGAGTCTGCCAAGCGTCTGTCCCCCAGGCAGGCTCGCTGGGCATTGTTTTTCATGCGGTTCAATTTTGTGGTCACTTACAGACCGGGGTCTAAAAACACTAAGCCGGATGCTCTGTCCAGGTGTTTTCCAGGGGAGAACCTCGGGAAGATCCAGTACCCATCCTCCAAAAGAGTGTTGTGGTTTCGGCTCTCACTACCGAGGTTGAGGCTGAGATTGCCGAGTGTTGTGAATTTGGATTCTGGGCTCCCCCGGTGGCCGCTTGTGGAATTGGACTTGTCATCCTCTTTCCTGTTTCACCTGGTTCCATCAGTAGTGGGTGTCGCTATTTAAGCTCATTTCTCTGGTGGTTTCTTGCCGGTCAACAATGTTATCTGATGCCTCTCAGTGCTTGTTCCTGCTTCTAGACTACTACTAGATAAGTTGGACTTTTGTCCTTGTTTTGTTTTGCCTATTTGTTCCAGTTCACAGCTGAAGTTTTGTTACTGTGTCTGGAAAGCTCTCGTTGATCAGGGATTGCTACTCTGGCGTTATGAGTTAATGCCAGAGTTTAAGGTAATCTCTGGATGGTGTTTTGTTAGTGTTTTCTGCTGACCATGAAAGTATACTATCTGTCTTCTGCTATCTAGTAAGCGGACCTCAAATTTGCTAAGACTATTTTCCTGCTGCGTTTGTTGTTTCATCTGAACTCACCGTCATTATATGTGGGGGGCTACTGTCTTCTTTGGAAATATTTCTCTGGAGGTGAGCCAGGTCTTATATTTCCCTCTGCTAGCTATTTAGGTCTTAGGCCAGAGCTGGGCATCTAGCGATAAATAGGAAATGCTACCTGGCTATTTCTAGTTGCGCGGCAGGCTTAGTTCATGGTCAGTATAGTTCCATCTTCCGAGAGCTTGTCCCTCTATAGGCTTGCTATGATCTCTGCCTGCAGAGATCATGACAGTTTGACCGGCCCTATAGTGTTAAAGACCCAGGTTTAGAAAGGAGAGTTATAAGAAGTCTGCTGGAATTTTTTTTTTTTTTTTTTCCTCCAGTCTGCCTTGCTGCAGTCTTTTTTCTCTCTCTCCTCCTAATCTCTGTATGCTCTGTGTGCACCTGACAATAATGGATCTCCAGAGTGTAACTGCGGGTTTGAATAATCTCATCACGAAAGTACAAAATTTACAAGATTTTGTGGTACATGCTCCGGTATCTGAGCCGAGAATTCCTTTGCCGGAGTTCTTCACAGGGAATAGAGCTAGCTTCCAGAATTTCCGAAATAATTGTAAGCTTTATTTGTCCCTGAAGTCTCGTTCAGCTGGAGACCCTGCTCAGCAGGTTAGGATTGTGATTTCCTTGCTCAGGGGTGACCCTCAAGATTGGGCCTTCTCATTGCCAGCAGGGGATCCTGCGTTACGCGATGTGGATGCGTTTTTTCTGGCCTTGGGCTTGCTTTATGAGGAACCTCATTTGGAACTTCAGGCAGAAAAAACTTTGATGGCACTATCTCAGGGGCAAGACGAAGCTGAAGTTTTCTGCCAAAAATTCCGTAAATGGTCTGTGCTTACTCAGTGGAATGAGTGCGCCTTGGCGGCAACTTTCAGAGAAGGTCTCTCTGATGCCATTAAGGATGTTATGGTGGGGTTCCCTTTGCCTGCAGGTCTGAATGAGTCCATGACAATGGCTATTCAGATTGATAGGCGTCTGCGGGAGCGCAAACCGGTGCACCATCTGGCGGTGTCTATGGAAAAGACGCCAGAAAGTATGCAGTGTGATAGAATTCTGTCCAGGAGCGAGCGACAGAATTTTAGACGGAAGAATGGATTGTGTTTCTATTGTGGGGATTCTACTCATGTTATATCGGCATGCTCTAGGCGTACAAAGAAGCTTGATAAGTCTGTTTCCATTGGCACCATTCAGTCTAAGTTTATTTTGTCTGTAACCCTGATTTGCTCTTTGTCATCCATTGCCACGGACGCCTATGTTGACTCTGGCGCCGCTCTGAGTCTTATGGATTGGTCCTTTGCCAATCGTTGTGGTTTTGATTTAGAGCCTTTGGAGACTCTTATTCCTCTGAAGGGGATTGACTCCACCCCATTGGCTAATAATAAACCACAATACTGGACACAAGTAACCATGCGTATCAATCCGGATCACCAGGAGATTATTCGTTTCCTGGTGCTGTATAATTTACATGACGATTTGGTACTGGGATTGCCATGGTTGCAGTCTCACAACCCAGTCTTGGACTGGAGAGCAATGTCTGTGTTGAGCTGGGGATGTAAGGGTATTCATGGGGACGTACCTTTGGTTTCTATTTCGTCGTCCATTCCCTCTGAAGTCCCTGAGTTCCTCTCTGATTATCAAGACGTCTTTGACGAACCCAAGCTTGGGTCGTTACCTCCGCACCGTGAGTGCGATTGTGCCATAGATTTGATACCGGGTTGTAAATATCCAAAGGGTCGTTTGTTTAATTTGTCTGTGCCGGAACATGCTGCTATGCGGGAATATATAAAGGAGTCTTTGGAAAAGGGACATATTCGTCCATCTTCTTCTCCCTTGGGAGCTGGGTTTTTCTTTGTCTCAAAAAAAGACGGCTCTTTGAGACCATGTATTGATTATCGGCTTCTGAATAAGATCACTGTTAAGTATCAATACCCATTGCCATTGCTTACTGATTTGTTTGCTCGTATAGAGGGTGCTAAGTGGTTCTCTAAAATTGATCTTCGTGGGGCGTATAATTTGGTGCGGATCAGGCAGGGGGATGAGTGGAAGACCGCATTTAATACGCCCGAGGGCCACTTTGAGTATTTGGTCATGCCTTTTGGTCTTTCTAATGCCCCTTCAGTTTTCCAGTCTTTTATGCATGATATCTTCCGCGATTTTCTGGATAAATTTATGATAATATATCTGGATGATATTCTGATTTTTTCTGATGACTGGGACTCTCATGTCCAGCAGGTCAGGAGAGTTTTTCAGGTTCTGCGGTCTAATTCTTTATGTGTGAAGGGGTCTAAGTGCGTTTTTGGGGTCCAGAAAATTTCCTTTTTGGGGTATATTTTTTCTCCCTCTTCCATTGAGATGGATCCCGTCAAGGTGCAAGCTATTTGTGACTGGACTCAGCCCTCCTCTCTTAAGGGTCTTCAGAGATTTTTGGGCTTTGCCAACTTTTACCGCCGATTTATTGCTGGTTTTTCGGATGTCGTTAAACCACTGACTGATTTGACCAGACAAGGCGCTGATGTTGCTAATTGGTCCCCTCATGCTGTAGAGGCCTTTCAGGAGCTTAAGCGCCGTTTTGCCTCTGCCCCTGTGTTGCGTCAGCCTGATGTGAATCTGCCTTTTCAGGTTGAGGTTGACGCTTCGGAGATCGGAGCTGGGGCAGTGTTGTCGCAGAAAGGTTCCGACTGCTCCGTCATTAGGCCTTGTGCCTTCTTTTCTCGCAAATTTTCGCCCGCAGAGCGGAATTATGATGTTGGGAATCGGGAGCTTTTGGCCATGAAGTGGGCGTTTGAGGAGTGGCGCCATTGGCTCGAGGGGGCTAGGCATCAGGTGGTGGTATTGACTGACCACAAAAATTTGATTTATCTTGAGACTGCCAGACGCCTGAATCCTAGACAGGCGCGCTGGTCTTTATTTTTTTCTCGCTTTAATTTTGTGGTGTCATACCTACCGGGTTCTAAGAATGTTAAGGCAGATGCCCTTTCTAGGAGTTTTGACCCGGACTCTCCTGGTAATTCTGAACCCACAGGTATCCTTAGGGAGGGAGTAATTTTGTCGGCCGTTTCTCCTGATCTGCGGCGGTCCTTGCAAGAGTTTCTGGCGGATAGACCGGATCGTTGTCCGCCTGATAGACTGTTTGTTCCGGATGATTGGACCAGCAGAGTCATCTCTGAGGTACATTCTTCTGCATTGGCAGGTCATCCCGGAATTTTTGGTACCAGGGATTTGGTGGCAAGATCCTTCTGGTGGCCTTCCCTGTCACGAGATGTGCGAGTCTTTGTGCAGTCATGTGACGTTTGTGCTCGGGCCAAGTCTTGTAGTTCTCGGGCTAGCGGACTGCTGTTGCCCTTGCCTATTCCTAAAAGGCCTTGGACACACATCTCGATGGATTTTATTTCAGATCTGCCTGTTTCCCAGAAGATGTCTGTCATCTGGGTGGTCTGTGACCGTTTCTCTAAAATGGTCCATTTGGTTCCTCTGCCCAAGTTGCCTTCTTCTTCTGAGTTGGTTCCTCTGTTTTTTCAGAATGTTGTCCGATTGCACGGTATTCCTGAGAATATTGTTTCTGACAGAGGTACCCAATTTGTGTCTAGATTTTGGCGGGCATTCTGTGCTAGGATGGGCATAGATTTGTCTTTTTCATCTGCTTTTCACCCTCAGACTAATGGCCAGACCGAGCGGACTAATCAGACCCTTGAGACATATCTGAGGTGTTTTGTCTCTGCTGACCAGGATGATTGGGTTGCTTTTTTGCCATTGGCAGAGTTCGCCCTCAATAATCGGGCCAGTTCTTCCACCTTGGTGTCCCCGTTTTTCTGTAATTCGGGGTTTCACCCTCGATTTTCCTCCGGTCAGGTGGAATCCTCGGATTGTCCTGGAGTGGATGCGGTGGTGGAGAGATTGCATCACATCTGGGGGCAGGTTATGGACAATTTGAAGTTGTCCCAGGAGAAGACTCAGCGTTTTGCCAACCGTCATCGTCGTGTTGGTTCTCGGCTTTGTGTTGGAGATTTAGTGTGGTTGTCTTCTCGTTTTGTCCCTATGAGGGTCTCTTCTCCTAAGTTTAAACCTCGGTTCATCGGCCCTTATAGAATATTGGAGATTCTTAATCCTGTTTCTTTCCGTTTGGACCTCCCTGCGTCCTTTTCCATTCATAACGTTTTTCATCGGTCGTTATTGCGCAGGTATGAGGTACCTGTTGTACCTTCAGTTGAGCCTCCTGCTCCGGTGTTGGTTGAGGGTGAGTTGGAGTACGTTGTGGAGAAAATTTTGGACTCTCGTGTTTCCAGACGGAAACTCCAGTATCTGGTTAACTGGAAGGGTTACGGCCAGGAGGATAATTCTTGGGTCAATGCATCTGATGTTCATGCTTCTGATCTTGTTCGTGCCTTCCATAGGGCTCATCCTGGTCGCCCTGGTGGATCTGGTGAGGGTTCGGTGCCCCCTCCTTGAGGGGGGGGTACTGTTGTGAATTTGGATTCTGGGCTCCCCCGGTGGCCGCTTGTGGAATTGGACTTGTCATCCTCTTTCCTGTTTCACCTGGTTCCATCAGTAGTGGGTGTCGCTATTTAAGCTCATTTCTCTGGTGGTTTCTTGCCGGTCAACAATGTTATCTGATGCCTCTCAGTGCTTGTTCCTGCTTCTAGACTACTACTAGATAAGTTGGACTTTTGTCCTTGTTTTGTTTTGCCTATTTGTTCCAGTTCACAGCTGAAGTTTTGTTACTGTGTCTGGAAAGCTCTCGTTGATCAGGGATTGCTACTCTGGCGTTATGAGTTAATGCCAGAGTTTAAGGTAATCTCTGGATGGTGTTTTGTTAGTGTTTTCTGCTGACCATGAAAGTATACTATCTGTCTTCTGCTATCTAGTAAGCGGACCTCAAATTTGCTAAGACTATTTTCCTGCTGCGTTTGTTGTTTCATCTGAACTCACCGTCATTATATGTGGGGGGCTACTGTCTTCTTTGGAAATATTTCTCTGGAGGTGAGCCAGGTCTTATATTTCCCTCTGCTAGCTATTTAGGTCTTAGGCCAGAGCTGGGCATCTAGCGATAAATAGGAAATGCTACCTGGCTATTTCTAGTTGCGCGGCAGGCTTAGTTCATGGTCAGTATAGTTCCATCTTCCGAGAGCTTGTCCCTCTATAGGCTTGCTATGATCTCTGCCTGCAGAGATCATGACAGCCGAGGCTCAGAAGGAGTTACCATCTGAGCTTCCCGTCAACAAATCTTTTGTACCGCTTCATCTCCGCCTAAAGGTTTTGGCGGAGCATCATGATGCTGTCCTGGCTGGTCACCCAGGGGTTAGAGGTACCTTGGAGTTGGTGTCACGTTGGTTTTGGTGGCCCAAGATCTGACAGGAGTGGTCTCATATGTGTCAGCTTGTATCACGTGCGCTAGGGCTAAGACGCCTCGCTCCCATCCTGTTGGCACACTACTTCCTCTTGAGGTACCTAGTAAGCCATGGACAGAAATCTCCATGGATTTCATCACTGATTTGCCCTCATCAGCTGGAAACACAGTCATCTTTGTGATTGTTGATCGGTTTTCTAAAATGTCGCACTTTGTGTCTTTGCCTGCGTTGCCTAACGCTAAGACTCTGGCCCAAGTATTTGTGCAGGAGGTGGTCAGACTTCATGGGGTTCCGTCTGACATCGTGTCTGTTAGGGGGTCTCAGTTTGTGGCAAAATTTTGGAGAGCGTTTTGCTCACGGCTGGGAATCAAGTTATCTCATTCTTCGGCATTTCATCCTCAGTCAAATGGTCAGACTGAGCGTATGAACCAAAATTTGGAACAGTACTTACGCTGCTTTGCCTCTGATAACCAGGAGGAGTGGTGTACCTTTCTTCCTTTGGCTGAGTTTGCCATCAATAATCACTGCCAGGAGTCGTCTGGGGAGTCTCCGTTTTTTTGTGTTTACGGGCTACATCCTCAATTTTGTACCTTGAGTCAGAGGGGCTCTTCCGGCGTTCCGGAGGAGGACCAGTTAGGAACACAATTGTCATCAGTCTGGAGGAGAGTTAAACAGCGCCTGTTGAGTGTGGGTGCTAGGTACAAATGTGTGGCTGACAGTAGGCGTGTGCCAGGTCCGGACCTGAGTGTGGATGACTGGGTGTGGTTATCCACAAAAAACATAAGACTCAAAATACCATCCCTTAAATTGGGTCCACGGTTTATTGGTCTATTTAGGGTCACTGCCGTCATTAACCCAGTAGCGTACCGATTTGAGCTCCCTACGGTGTATAAGATACACAACGTGTTCCACAGGTCTCTTCTAAAGAAGGTGGTGGTGGGTTCTGTGGACAAGGCGCCTATGCCACCTCCAGTCTTGGTGGATGGTAATTTGGAGTTTGAAGTCTCCAAGGTGGTTGACTCTTGTGTTGTGCGTCGCACTTTACAGTACTTGGTACATTGGTGTGGTTATGGGCCTGAGGAGAGGTGCTGGGTACCAGCCTCAGATGTTCATGCTGACCAGCTGGTCAGGTTGTTTCACCGCCGTCATCCGGACAAGCCGGGTCCTATTAGCCGTGAGGGCCCTGGGGTCCCTTGTAGAAGGCGGGGTACTGTCATGTCGGACGCTGTTCAGACCAGGTCATCCGACAGACAGCGGTAATTCTGCTTTTGACCACTATTTGCTCATTGGCGTCTGCTAGATTTTATCTAGCTGTTTCGGGGTTAATTTACCTAATCCTTGGATTGGAAGCTGGGCCATGCCCACTGCCTTTAAATAGTTCTCCTGATCTTTGGGCGTCACCGATTATAGCTTCTGTCTTGTGCGTTGTTATCTCGGTCTGGTGAGGAGTAGGGTTGAGCGAAACGGATCGTTCATTTTCATAAGTCACCGACTTTTGGTAAAGTCGACGTCTCATGAAACCCGACCCGATCCCTGTGTGGGGTCGGCCATGCGGTACGCGATCTTGGCGCCAAAGTCGCGTTTTGTATGACGCGTTTAGCGCCATTTTTACAGCCAATGAAGGAGCGTGGGCAGAGTGATGACATAGGGGTTAGGGCGTGCACGCCTATCATCATTTTATCGCTTGTGCGCAGTAGCGATTTGGAATGTGTAAAACGAAATTTTCTGTGCTGGGACGGAGGGGGGGAGAGAGAGAGAGAGAGAGAGAGAGAGAAAAATCCCCATTGACGTGCATAGGGTTTCGTGTTCCGGCCGATCCTTGACTTTGCGCAGTAATCGGCCGATTTCGCCCGACTCGACTTTTCCAACAGTCGGGTTTCGTGAAACACGACTCGACCCTAAAAAAGTCAAGGTCGCTCAACCCTAGTGAGGAGAGCTGGTGGTTGGAGATTCGTTGCTGGTGGTGTATTTTCCTTTGTCTTATTTACTCCTTCCTATATTTGTATTTATTTTGCCGTGCACATTTATAGTGTATTCCTGAGTGACTGTGGCGTGGTGTATATTTTCCTTATCCTTGTCTATGCTAACTGTGGGTATTGGGGAATAACATCTTCACTGGGTGGTGGGCGAAGGTTTCCGCCTAGGGCTGAGCTCAGGAGACAGGGTGAGGTTCGAGGCCTGGACATGCACACCTTCAGTGTAAACTCCAGGTAGAGGGTCAGTCAGGATTTCCCTAGTCTGAGGGAAACTGCAGGGGCCCGGGTTATTAGCTCTCGCTCACCTAGTCTCTCCCTGACATCATGTTTCATGTTTGCATGTTTTAGCGCTACAGTGTGCTGCCTTATTTATTTGACTGTGTACGAGTTGGTGACTCTAGGTTCAGCACCTGTTCACACTTGATCTATGTTTACATGTGACGGTCAGTTTTTTGAAATACTTTATTTGCAACACTATAATAAATCACACAACGGTTTAAAAAAATATATTTCTTTGGCCTATAAATGGCAATAAGATGACTGATGACAATTATTAATTTCTCAGAGTACTAGAAAACACACAGAGGTCCTGAAAAAATATTTCTTTGGTCTAGAAAAAGTTGACTGATAACAATTATTTATTTCCTAGACCACTATAAACACACACGGTTTAGAAAAATTATTTATTTGCCTGAGAGATGGCAGTAAGACAGCTGATGCCAATGATGTATTTCCCAAACTTCTATAAAGCACACCCATACAGAAAAAATATTTTTTTCCTGACAAATGGCAATGAGACAGTTGACGGCAATTATTTATTTCCCAGACTACTGAAAAAACACACCAGTCCAGAAAAAATATTTCTTTGCCCTAGAAATATCAACAAGACAGCTGATGCCAATTATTTATTTACTAGAAAACACAACTTAGGAGCTCAGTACTCCCATAGATGGGGGGGGGTGTACAGACTGTGGCTTAAGAGCACAGTATTCCAAAAAGAGGAGGGTGCAGAGTTCACACAGCAGCTTATAAGCACTATACTACCACAGGCGGAAGGTGCAGAGTACACACAGCAGCTTAAAGGCACAGAACTCCCACAGGTGGAGGGTGCAGCAGAGTGCACACTGCAGCATAAAGGCACAGTACTACCACAGGTGGAGGGTGCGGAGTACACACAGCAGCTTACAGGCACAGTACGACCACAGGCGGAGTTCAGCATACACACAGCGGCTTATAAGCAAAGTACACAGTCAGAATCCGTCCCTTACTCGAGCTGCGTCCTATCCCTACACTAGTGAGAGCAGAATGGTGATCCAGCTTTTATAGAGACTGGGTCTCATGGTGCGCCGGCCAATCACAGTCATGCCAATATTTGTCATGTCTGTGCTGGCTCTGGAAGTGCCCACAGTTTAAAAGATTGTTGATTGGATGCAGCCTTTCAACAAGCTTTAATAGACTAGTGAACCCGAACAGGAAACCGAACGTAAATTAAAAAGTTCATGTTCGGGATTTGGTACCGCCGGTATGGACCCCAAACTGTACCTTTGAGTCGCTCATCCCTACTCAATTTGAATAGTATCATACTTTTAATGAAAATCATAATATTGACATTCTAACCCTACTTCAATACAAACGTTTAAGCCACACATTGCCCTAGTTGCTTACCTGTGCTCACTCCTCTTCTGATCAGACTTAATGAAAAAATTTTACAATTGCATAACTTTGGCCTTCATTTCAAGATAATCTCTAAATCACTGTAACTGCTTATATGACCTTTTTTCTGCTTCTCAAAAAGTGAGATGAGGTGTTGAACTTTCCATTGCATAAGCCCATTAATCAAGGACAGGTCTATTGTTCCAATATTCCGTATTGAAAATTAAAATAATAGTTTTATAAACAAGGTGTCCTGACAGAATCCATTAAGATAATTATAAAGTAATTTATAATGCAGGACAAATCGGGTTAATCACAGGTAAAAGTAGCTTTGGCATTGATCCAGACCACCCATGTTAGTGCAAAGTACGCAAGTTCTGCTGGAACAGCCGTCCATGTATACAGTTCAGGGATAAACCAGCGAATTGTAAAAATGCTAGCTCATTGTATTATCAGATCAGTTTATATAAGCATTTAACATTGCTATTATAGTATAGGAACAAAACAAAACAATGGTACTACGTATTATACTGTTCCCGTCCATTTGTCAGCTATGTTCGTTCTCCAATAATCATAGACAATATGTATGAAGAGAAACATTGTTCTGAAAAGAAAAGTATACTTGTGTAGAAAGGCATTTATTCAAATAAAATGTCAGGAAAGGTAACGAGTCCTCAATTGTTCTAATAGTTCATTAACTCCCATACTGTCTCCAGTAGTTAACATTTCTCTTTTACTTTCCATCAAGCAAAAATCTTTTTAAGGCTACTAGATGGTGGTCCGATTCTAACGCATCGGGTATTCTAGAATATGCATGTATGTATGTATATAGCAGCCACATAGTATATAGCACAGGCCACATAGTATATAGGAGCCATGTAGTATATAGCAGACAAATAGTACGTGGCCTGTGCCATATACTATGTGGCTGCTATATACATACATACATACATATTGTAGAATACGCGATGCGTTAATACAGGCCACGCAATATATAACAGTGGCCACGCAGTACATAACACAGCCCAAACAGTATATAACACAGCCCACATACTATATAACACAGCCCATGTACTATATAACACAGCCCTCGCAGTATATAGCAGCCATGCAGTATATAATACAGGCAACGTAGTATATAACACTGGCCACGTAATATATAGCACAGCCCACGCAGTATCTAACACAGCCCACGTAGTATATAGCAGTGTGGGAACATATCCCTGTTTATAATTAAAATAATTAGGCAGCATCAATAGTAAAAAGTTGGGGACACACAGAGTTAATAGCAGCGGTAACGGAGTGCGTTACCCGCGGCATAACGCGGTCCATTACCGCTGGCATTAACCCTGTGTTAGCGGTGACCGGAGGGGAGTATGCGGGCGCCGGGCACTGACTGCAGGAGAGTAGGGAGGGACTAATCGGACTGTGCCCATCGCTGATTGGTCGCGGCAGCCATCACAGGCAGCTGGCGAGACCAATCAGCGACGCAGGATTTCCGTTACGGAAGTTGCGGACAGAAAGACGGAAGTAGCCCTTAGACAATTATATATATATAGATGTTAACAAGTTGCGATTTTGGAAAGTTTTTTTGTAGCAATTTTTCTATGCAATTTAAAAGCTGCTTTTGACAGCACAAGCAATATTTAAGAGATTTCAGAAATGCAGATAACTTGTTTTTTTTCCTGTCTGAATTGGGAAACTGCTGCTATTTTGAAAACTGCTGCTATTTTGAAAACTGCAGCATCTCATTTCATTCATCATTTTTGCATCGTTTTTCTACCCGTTTAAAGCATTGGGTAAGTGCAAAAATGCTGCAAAAAAGCTACATTTTTTAAGCAAAAACAGTGCAAAAACTGATAGCAAGTACAGTAGGATGAGGATCCCATTTATTTTTCTGATTATCCCAATTATAAACCATAATATATTCATATCATCACATGAGCATGGAGGTTTGTGATTTTTAATTGAAATGTTATTAGCATAGCACATTATTTTTTAAAGCAATCCTTTTGATTCTCCTGACTCAAAGTATAATTCAAATAAATTTGTCATAATTAAATTAGAGATTTATTTTAAAGTAAACAATACTCCCCCAATGTGTTAAACGGAACCTGTCACCCCCAAAATCGAAGATGAGCTAAGCCCACCAGCATCAGAGGCTTATCTACAGCATTCTGTAATGCTGTAGATAAGCCCTGATGTAACCTGAAAGATGAGAAAAAGAGGTTAGATTATACTCACCTTGGGGGGCGGTCCGGTCCGATGGGAGTCGCGATCCGATCCGAGGCCTCCTACCTTCATAGGATGACATCCTCTTCTTATCTTCATGCTGCGGCCTCTCTGACCTTTCCTGGCACCTGCACACTGCAGTACTTTGCTCTGCCCTCAACAGTGCAGACAAAGTACGCCTGAGCCGGAGCCACAGTGTGAATACAAGAAGAGGACGTCATCGTAAGAAGATGGGAGGCCCGGACCGGACCGCGATGCCCATCGGATGGGACCGCAGCGGGACCGCCCCTGGGTGAGTATAATCTAACCTCTTTTTCTCATCTTTCAGGATACATCGGGGGCTTATCTACATTACAGAATGCTGTAGATAAGCCCCTGATGCCGGTGGGCTTAGCTCATCTTCGATTACAGGTTCCCTTTAAGTCAACTTTGCCCTACTAATTCAACTTGCCCCTGCTGTTTTTGTGTTTGCAACTGTGGACTTTTTATCCATCTTTTTTGCTCAGAATTATCATTATTTTTATAGACGAAAACTTTTTTCCCCCTAAATAATTTGATCAAATTGACATTTTTTTTTAAAAAAAAATGCTTATGGTTTCACATTCGTCATGCATTGGTGGTCTGACATCTCTATCATGTTTATGCTTGCAAGGTTGAAGTAAAGCTAACCTTTGAGATCCCGAAAAAATAAAATGCAACAAAATAAGCAAGAAAATCAGAAAGTAACAATGCAAAACTTGCGATTTGGCTGCAGCTTTTTTTATTGCCAAGTGATCAGGTTTTGGCTACATAAAAAATCACAGAAAAAAAAGCAACAACTGAACAGCCTAACAATTTCCCCTGCATTTTATTGCTATATTTAGAGAGGAAAGATCGTTTCAAAATGTGTTGATTTTTTTACAAAAAATTAGTCAAATCATCGTATTACAAAGCCTCTGACAGCATGAAAAAAATGTGCATAGCCCTATTTTGAGCTCTCCTCATACTGTATTGAGCTCTTTAATTGCAACACAGTTTAACCCCTTAGTGACAGAGCCAATTTGGTACTTAATGACCAATTTTCTTAAAGCCAGTTTTTACAATTCTGACCGCTGTCACTTTATGAGGTTATAGTTCTGGAATTCTTCCACAGATTCCATTGATTCGGAGAATGTTTTTTCATGGCATATTGAACTTCATGATAGTGGTAAAATTTCTTTGATATAACTTGCGTTTATTTATGAAAAAAACAAGAAAATTGGCAAAAATTTTCAACATTTTGCAATTGTCAAAGTTTTAATTTTTGTACCCTTAAATCAGAGTGGTGTCACACAAAATAGTTAATAAATAACTTTTCCCAAATGTCTAATTTACATATGCTCAATTTTGGAAACAATTTGTTTTGTTATAAGGGTTAAAAGTTGACCAGACATTTCTCATTTTTTCAATGAAATTTACAAAACCATTTTTTTAGGGACCACATCACATTTGAAGTGCGTTTGGGGGGTCACTATAACAGAAAATACCCAAAAATTGCACTATTCTAAAAACTTCACTCAAGGTGCTCAAAACCACATTCAAGAAGTTTATTAACCTTTCAGGTGCTTCACTAGAACTAAAGCAATACAAAAATGCCCAGACTCATATTAATAGTAGGGTTGAGCGAAACGGATCAGACAAATTCAAAAATCGCCGGCTTTCGGCAAAGTCGGGTTTCATGAAACCCGAACCGATCCTAGTGTGGGATCGGCCATGAGGTCGCCGATCTGTGCGCAAAAGTAGCGTTTCATATGACGCTTTCAGCACCATTTTTCAGCCAATGAAAGAGGACGCAGAGTGTGGGCAGCGTGGTGACATAGGTCTCGGTCCCCACCATCTTAGAGAAGGGCATGACAGTGATTGGCTTGCTTTCTGCGGCATCACAGGGGCTATAAAGGGGCGTGCACGCCGACCGCCATCTTACTTTTGCCGATCTTAGCATAGGGAGAGGTTCCTGCAGCGTCATCAGAAGAAGAGATATAGTTAGGGAGGGAAGATTAACCCCCAAACTGCTTGTACTGTAGCGATTTCCACTGTCCAACACCACCTTTTTTTTGCAGGGACAGTGGAGGCTATATTTTTGTGCATCAGCTCTGTAGCTTATTAGGCTGCCTTATAAGGCTCCCTGATAGCTGCATTGCTGTTTGCACGCTGCTGTGCAAACCAACTGCTTTTCTAAAAGCAAAAATCCTCTTGCTCCTTTCTGCACAGTTATCTTGTTTATTTGTCCACACTTTTGTGTGCAGCAGTCCTTTTTATTGCTGCCATACTTGTCTGTTGTGAATTCTGCTCTTGGGCTCCCTCCGGTGGTTGTAAGTGGTAGCGCTGCTGTCTCTGAATCGCAGCATTTATCAGGTGTGTTCACTTGCTGCAAATCTGACTGGGCTATTTAGTCTTGCTTCACCCTTTAGTTAGTGCCAGTTGTCCATTGTTCCTGGAGGATTCACATCTCTTCCTGGTCTCTCCTGCTTTGCAGTTCTTTTCATCAAAGGTAAGTTCTGGCCTTGATTTTTTGCTGTCCACATGCTGTGGCCATATTGTTCAGTTCTTTCCCCATGTTTTTGTCTTGGTCTATATAAGGATTTGTTTAGCCAAGCTGGTATCTCTGGAGATGCAGATATACCCTCCATATCTTTAGTTAGCTGTGGAGTTTTTGTATTTTCTGTGGTGGATATTTTTTAGTGTTTTAACACTGACCGCATAGTACTCTGTCCTATCCTTTCTATTTAGCTAGAAGTGGCCTCCTTTGCTAAATTCTGATTTCAGTCTGTGTATGTTTTTTCCCTCTCCTCTCACAGTCAATATTTGTGGGGGGCTTCCTATCCTTTGGGAATTTTCTCTGAGGCAAGATAGTTTTCCCTTTTCTATCTCTAGGGGTAATTAGTCCTCCGGCTGTGTCGAGATGTCCAGGGAGTGCTAGGTACATTCCACGGCTACTTCTAGTTGCGGTGTTAAGTTCAGGGTCTGCAGTCAGTACAGGTACCACCTTCTCCAGAGTACGTCTCATGCTGCTCTTAGGCTGCCAGATCATAACAGTACAACTGGCCAACAATGAGTTAACCGCATCTCAGAAGAAGGGAAGGAAAGTGCTGAGCCATTTTTTTTTCTGTAGTCTGTTGTGTTTTTTTTTTCTTCCCTCTTTACCTCTGGGTGACTCAAGAGTTCGGCGCTGGTATGGATGTTCAGGGATTGGCTTCTTGTGTGGATCAACTTGCTGCTAGAGTACAGGGTATTTCCGATTATATCGTTCAGACTTTGGTTTTAGAGCCTAGAATTCCAACTCCTGATTTGTTTTTTGGGGATAGGTCCAAATTTCTGAGCTTTAAAAATAACTGTAAACTGTTTTTTGCTCTGAAACCCTGTTCCTCTGGTGATCCCATCCAGCAGGTTAAAATTGTTATATCTCTGCTGCGTGGTGACCCCCAGGATTGGGCATTTGCCCTGGAACCTGGGAATCCAGTGTTGCTTAATGTAGACACCTTTTTTCAGGCGCTTGGGTTATTGTATGACAAACCTAATTCAGTGGATCATGCTGAGAAGACCTTGTTGGCCCTGTCTCAGGGTCAAGAAGCGGCAGAATCATATTGCCAGAAGTTTAGAAAATGGTCTGTACTGACTAAATAAAATGAGGATGCCTTGGCGGCAATCTTCAGAAACGGTCTTTCTGAATCCGTTAACCCCTTAAGCCCCGAGGGTGGTTTGCACGTTAATGACCGGGCCAATTTTTACAATTCTGACCACTGTCCCTTTATGAGGTTATAACTCTGGAACGCTTCAACGGATCTTGGCGATTCTGACATAGTTTTCTCGTGACATATTGTACTTCATGTTAGTAGTAAAATTTCTTCGATATAACTTGCGTTTATTTGTGAAAAAAACGAATATTTGGCGAAAATTTTGAAAATTTCGCAATTTTCCAACTTTGAATTTTTATGCCCTTAAATCACAGACATATGTCACACAAAATACTTAATAAATAACATTTCCCACATGTCTACTTTACATCAGCACAATTTTGGAACCAAAATTTTTTTTTTGACGGAGTTATAAGGGTTAAAAGTTGACCAGCAATTTCTCATTTTTACAACACCATTTTTTTTTAGGGACCACATCTCATTTGAAGTCATTTTGACGGGTCTATATGATAGAAAATACCCAAGTGTGACACCATTCTAAAAACTGCACCCCTCAAGGTACTCAAAACCACTTTCAAGAAGTTTATTAACCCTTCAGGTGTTTCACAGGAATTTTTGGAATGTTTAAATAAAAATGAACATTTAACTTTTTTTCACACAAAATTTATTTCAGCTCCAATTTGTTTTATTTTACCAAGGGTAACAGGAGAAAATAGACCCCAAAAGTTGTTGTACAATTTGTCCTGAGTACGCTGATACCCCATATGTGGGGGTAAACCACAGTTTGGGCGCATGGCAGAGCTTGGAAGCAAAGGAGCGCCATTTGACTTTTCAATGCAAAATTGACTGGAATTGAGATGGGACGCCATGTTGCATTTGGAGAGCCCCTGATGTGCCTAAACATTGAAACCCCCCACAAGTGACACCATTTTGGAAAGTAGACCCCCTAAGGAACTTATCTAGATGTGTGGTGAGCACTTTGACCCAACAAGTGCTTTACAGAAGTTTATAATGCAGAGCCGTAAAAATAAAAAATCATATTTTTTCACAAAAATTATCTTTTCACCCCCAATTTTTTATTTTCCCAAGGGTGAGAGAAGAAATTGGACCCCAAAAATTGTTGTGCAATTTGTCCTGAGTACGCTGATACCCCATATGTGGGTGTAAACCATTGTTTGGGCGCAGGGCAGAGCTCGGAAGGGAAGGAGCGCCATTTGACTTTTCAATGCAAAATTGACTGGAATTGAGATGGGACGCCATGTTGCATTTAGAGAGCCCTTGATGTGCCTAAACATTGAAACCCCTAACAAGTGACACCATTTTGGAAAGTAGACCCCCTAAGGAACTTATCTAGATGTGTGGTGAGCACTTTGACCCAACAAGAGCTTTACAGAAGTTTATAATGCAGAGCCGTAAAAATAAAAAATCATATTTTTTCACAAAAATTATCTTTTCACCCCCAATTTTTTATTTTCCCAAGGGTGAGAGAAGAAATTGGACCCCAAAAATTGTTGTGCAATTTGTCCTGAGTACGCTGATACCCCATATGTGGGTGTAAACCATTGTTTGGGCGCAGGGCAGAGCTCGGAAGGGAAGGAGCGCCATTTGACTTTTCAATGCAAAATTGACTGGAATTGAGATGGGACGCCATGTTGCATTTAGAGAGCCCTTGATGTGCCTAAACATTGAAACCCCTAACAAGTGACACCATTTTGGAAAGTAGACCCCCTAAGGAACTTATCTAGATGTGTGGTGAGCACTTTGACCCAACAAGTGCTTTACAGAAGTTTATAATGCAGAGCCGTAAAAATAAAAAATCATATTTTTTCACAAAAATGATCTTTTCACCCCCATTTTTTTATTTCCCCAAGGGTAAGAGAAGAAATTAGACCACAAAAGTTGTTGTGCAATTTGTCCTGAGTACGACGATACCCCATATGTGGGTGTAAACCATTGTTTGGGCGCATAGCAGAGCTCAGAAGGGAAGAAGCGCTATTTTACTTTTCAATGCAAAATTGACTGGAATTAAGATGGGATGCCATGTTGCGTTTGGAGAGCCCCTGATGTGCCTAAACATTAAACCCCCCCACAAGTGACACCATTTTGGAAAGTAGACCCCCTAAGGAACTTATCTAGATGTGTTTTGAGAGCTTTGAACCCCCAAGTGTTTCACTACAGTTTATAACGCAGAGCCGTGAAAATAAAAATTATTTTTTTTTTTCACAAAAATGATTTTTTAGCCCCCAGTTTTGTATTTTCACAAGGGTATCAGGATAAATTGGACCCCAAAAGTTGTTGTCCAATTTGTCTGGAGTACGCTGATACCCCATTTGTGGGGAGGGACCACTGTTTGGGCGCATGACAGAGCTCGGAAGGGAAGGAGCGCCATTTGGAATGCAGACTTAAATGGATTGGTCTGCAGGCGTCACGTTGCATTTGCAGAGCCCCTGATGTACCCAAACAGTACAAACCCCCCACAAGTGACCCCATATTGGAAACTAGACCCCCCAAGGAACTTATCTAGATGTGTTGTGAGAACTTTGAACCCCCAAGTGTTTCACTACAGTTTATAACGCAGAGCCGTGAAAATAATTTTATTTTTTTTTTTCACAAAAATGAAATTTAGCCCCCAGTTTTGTATTTTCACAAGGGTATCAGGATAAATTGGACCCTAAAAGTTGTTGTCCAATTTGTCCTGAGTACGCTGATACCCCCTATGTGGGGGGGAACCACTGTTTGGGCGCATGACAGAGCTCGGAAGGGAAGGAGCGCCATTTGGAATTCAGACTTAAATGGATTGGTCTGCAGGCGTCACGTTGCATTTGCAGAGCCCCTGATGTACCCAAACAGTACAAACCCCCCACAAGTGACCCCATATTGGAAACTAGACCTCCCAAGGAACTTATCTAGATGTGTTGTGAGAACTTTGAACCCCCAAGTGTTTCACTACAGTTTACAACGCAGAGCCGTGAAAATAAAACATATTTTTTTTCCCACAAAAATGATTTTTAGCCCCCCAAATTTTTATTTTCCCAAGGATAACAAGAGAACTTGGACCCCAGAAGTTGTTGTTCAATTTGTCCCTAGTACGCTGATACCCCATATGTTGGGGTAAACCCCTTTTTGGACGCACGGGAGAGCTCGGAAGGGAAGGAGCACTGTTTTACTTTTTCAACGCAGAATTGGCTGGAATTGAGATTGGACGCCATGTCGCGTTTGGAGAGCCCCTGATGTGCCTGAACAGTGGAAACTCCCCAATTCTACCTGAAACCCTACCCCTAACCGTTTACTGAACATTTTCTGACAGTCATAAGTGCCACGTATATAAGTGCCACGTATATAAGTGCCACGTATATAAGTGCCACGTATATAAGTGCCACGTATATAAGTGCCACGTATTTAAGTGCCACGTATTTAAGTGCCACGTATTTAAGTGCCACGATATTTCAGTGCCACAATATTTCAGTGCCACGTATTTCAGTGCCACGTATTTCAGTGCCACGTATTTCAGGCACTGAAAAATACGTGGCATGTAAATACGTGGCACGTAAATACGTGGCACTTAAATACGTGGCACTTAAATACGTGGCACTTAAATACGTGGCACTTAAATACGTGGCACTTATATACGTGGCCACTGAAATATCGTGGCACTTATATACGTATATACGTATATAAACGTATATTTCAGTGCCACGTATTTCAGTGCCACGTATTTCAGTGCCACGTATTTCAGTGCCACGTACTTCAGGCACTGAAAAATACGTGGTACGTAAATACTTCAGTGCCACGATATTTCAGTGCCACGATATTTCAGTGCCACGTATTTCAGTGCCACGTATTTCAGGCACTGAAAAATACGTGGCACGTAAATACGTGGCACTGAAATACGTGGCACTGAAATACGTGGCACTTAAATACGTGGCACTTAAATACGTGGCACTTAAATACGTGGCACTTAAATACGTGGCACTTATATACGTGGCCACTGAAATATCGTGGCACTTATATACGTATATACGTATATAAACGTATATTTCAGTGCCACGTATTTCAGGCACTGAAAAATACGTGGCACGTAAATACGTGGCACTGAAATACGTGGCACGTAAATACGTGGCACTGAAATACGTGGCACTTAAATACGTGGCACTTAAATACGTGGCACTTAAATACGTGGCACTTTTATACGTGGCCACTGAAATATCGTGGCACTTATATACGTATATACGTATATAAACGTATATTTCAGTGCCACGTATTTCAGTGCCACGTATTTCAGGTTAGGGGTAGGGTTAGGGGTAGGGTTAGGGTTTTTTGTTTTTTTCTTGTTTTCTTGTGTTTTTCTATAAAAACGCATGCGTTTTACCGCGTTTACATGCATTTTTTCACACATGCGGTTTTTTTAAAAAACGCATGCAGATAAAAACGCAAGTGTGAAACCAGACTAAAAGACGCTTTTTATAGCAAAAAAGTTTTTGCGTCTCCACATTTTGAGACCTATAATTTTTCCACATTTTGGTCCACAGAGTCATGTGAGGTCTTGTTTTTTGCGGGACGAGTTGACGTTTTTATTGGTAACATTTTCGGACACGTGACCATTTTTTATCACTTTTTATTCCGATTTTTGTGAGGCAGAATAACCAAAAACCAGCTATTCATGAATTTCTTTTGGGAGAGGCGTTTATACCGTTCTGCGCTTGGTAAAATTGATAAAGCAGTTATATTCTTCGGGTCAGTACGATTACAGCGATACCTCATTTATATCATTTTTTTATGTTTTGACGCTTTTATACGATAAAAACTATTTTATAGAAAAAATAATTATTTTGGCATCGCTTTATTCTGAGGACTATAACTTTTTTATTTTTTTGCTGATGATGCTGCATGGCGGCTCGTTTTTTGCGGGACAAGATGACGTTTTCAGCGGTAGCATGGTTATTTATATCCGTCTTTTTGATCGCGTGTTATTCCACTTTTTGTTCGGCGGTATGGTAATAAAGCGTTGTTTTTTGCCTCGTTTTTTTTTTTTTTTTTCTTACGGTGTTTACTGAAGGGGTTAACTAGTGGGCCAGTTTTATAGGTTGGGTCGTTACGGACGCGGCGATACTAAATATGTGTACTTTTATTGTTTTTGTTTGTTTTTTTTAGATAAAGAAATGTATTTATGGGAATAATATTTTTTTTTTTATTATTATTTATTTAGGAATTATTTTTTTTTTTTTTACACATGTGGAAATTTTTTTTTTTACTTTTTTACTTTGTCCCAGGGGGGGACATCACAGATCGCAGATCTGATAGTGTGCACAGCACTCTATCAGATCCGTGATCATACTTTCATCGGAGCAGGCTGCAGCTTTCATCTGCAGCCTGCTCCGACCCGGAAGTGCTCCCTGCAGGACCCGGATACAGCCCCTCGGCCATTTTGGATCCGGGGCCTGCAGGGAGAAGACGTTCGGTACGAGGTGAGTACATCACCTTGTACCGATCGTCTCAGGGAAGCCCGCAGGGAGCCCCCTCCCTGCGCGATGCTTCCCTGTACCGCCGGTACACCGCGATCATGTTTGATCGCGGTGTGCCGGGGGTTAATGTGCCGGGGGCGGTCCGTGACCGCTCCTGGCACATAGTGCCGGATGTCAGCTGCGATATGCAGCCGACACCCGGCCGCGATCGGCCGCGCTCCCCCCGTGAGCGCGGCCGATCGCGTATGACGTACTATACCATCACCGGGAATTAAGGCCCACCCCACCTCGACGGTATAGTACGTCATATGGGATTAAGGGGTTAAAGATGTTATGGTGGGGTTCCCCACGCCTGCTGGTCTGAGTGATTCTATGTCTCTGGCCATTCAGATTGATCGGCGCTTGCGCGAGCGCAGAGTTGTGCACACTATGGCATTGTCTTCCAAGCGGAGTCCTGAGCCTATGCAGTGTGATAGGATTGTGTCTAGAGCTGAACGACAAGGATTCAGACGTCAGAATAGGTTGTGTTTTTACTGCGGCGATTCTGCTCATGTTATTTCTGATTGCCCTAAGCGTACCAAGAGAATCGCTAGTTCTGTTACCATCAGTACTGTACAACCTAAATTTCTGTTATCTGTGACCCTGATCTGCTCATTATCATCATTTTCTGTCATGGCATTTGTGGATTCAGGCGCCGCTCTAAACTTAATGGACTTAGAATTTGCCAGATGTTGTGGTTTCCCCTTGCAGCCTTTGCAGAGTCCTATTCCTTTGAGGGGAATTGATGCTACACCGTTGGCTAAAAATAAACCTCAGTTTTGGACACAGCTGACCATGTGCATGGCGCTAGCCCATCAGGAAGATTATCGTTTTCTGGTGTTGCATAATTTGCATGATGCTATTGTGCTGGGTTTCCCATGGTTACAGGTGCATAATCCGGTATTAGATTGGAAATCTATGTCTGTGACTAGTTGGGGATGTCAGGGGGTTCATGGTGACGTTCCTTTGATGTCAATTGCCTCCTCCCCCTCTTTCAAAAATTCCTGAGTTTTTGTCAGATTTCCAGGATGTATTCAATGAGCCCAAGTCCAGTTCCCTTCCACCGCATACGGACTGTGATTGTGCTATTGACTTGATTCCAGGCTGTAAGTTCCCTAAAGGTACCTTCACACGAAACGACATTATAACGATATCGCTAGCAATCCGTGACGTTGCAGCGTCCTCGCTAGCGATATCGTTTCGTTTGACACGCAGCAGCGATCAGGATCCTGCTGTGATGTCGCTGGTCGCTGAATAAAGTCCAGAACTTTATTTGGTCGTCCGATCGCTGTGTATCGTTGTGTTTGAAAGCAAAAGCAACGATACCAGCGATATTTTACACTGGTAACCAGGGTAAACATCGGGTTACTAAGCGCAGGGCCGCGCTTAGTTACCCGATGTTTACCCTGGTTACTAGCGTAAAATGTAAAAAAAACAAACAGCACATACTCACATTGCGTCCCCTGCAGTCTGCTTCCTCCTCTGACTCAGCGCCGCAAAGTGAAAGTGAAAGCAGCACAGCGGTGACGTCACCGCTCTGCTCTCACTGTACGGCGCTCAGTCAGTCAGGAAGTGGACGCAGGGGGACGTGAATGTAAGTATGTGCTGTTTGTTTTTTTTAGATTTTACGCTGGTAACCAGGGTAAACATCGGGTTACTAAGCGCGGCCCTGCGCTTAGTTACCCGATGTTTACCCTGGTTACCAGGGGACCTCGGCATAGTTGATCGCTGGAGAGCGGTCTGTGTGACAGCTCTCCAGCGACCAAACAGCGACGCTGCAGCGATCGACATCGTTGTCGCTATCGCTGCAGCGTCGCTTCGTGTGAAGGTACCTTAAGGGCCGACTTTTCAACCTGTCTGTGCCAGAACATGCTGCCATGTGGAGCTATGTTAAGGAGTCCTTGGAGAAGGGGCATATTCGGCCATCTTCTTCACCATTGGGAGCAGGTTTTTTTTTGTTGCCAAAAAAGATGGCTCCTTGAGACCCTGTATTGATTATCGCCTCTTGAATAAGATCACCGTCAAATTCCAATACCCTTTGCCTTTGCTTTCTGATCTGTTTGCTAGGATTAAGGGGGCTAGTTGGTTTACTAAGATTGACCTTCGAGGGGCATATAATCTTGTTCGTATTAAGCAGGGTGACGAATGGAAAACTGCGTTTAATACGCCCGAAGGCCATTTTGAATACCTTGTGATGCCATTCGGACTCTCTAATGCTCCATCTGTGTTTCAGTCCTTCATGCATGATATATTTTGGAATTATCTTGATAAATTCATGATTGTATATTTGGATGATATTTTGATTTTTTCAGATGATTGGGAGTCTCATGTGAATCAAGTCAGGATGGTATTTCAGATCCTTCGTGATAATGCCTTGTTTGTGAAGGGGTCTAAGTGCCTCTTTGGAGTACAGAAGATTTCTTTTTTGGGCTTCATTTTTTCTCCCTCATCTATAGAAATGGATCCGGTTAAGGTTCAGGCCATTCATGATTGGATCCAGCCCACGTCCGTGAAGAGCCTTCAGAAAATTTTGGGCTTTGCTAATTTTTATCGCCGTTTCATTGCCAACTTCTCCAGTGTGGTTAAACCCCTGACCGATTTGACGAAGAAAGGCGCTGATGTGACGAATTGGCCCTCTGCGGCTGTTTCTACCTTTCAGGAGCTTAAACGCCGATTTACTTCTGCCCCTGTGCTGCGTCAGCCGGATGTTTCTCTTCCTTTTCAGGTTGAGGTTGACGCTTCTGAGATTGGGGCAGGGGCCGTTTTGTCTCAGAGGAATTCTGATGGTTCCTTGATGAAACCGTGTGCCTTCTTTTCTCGAAAGTTTTCGCCTGCGGAACGCAATTATGATGTCGGCAATCGTGAGTTGTTGGCTATGAAGTGGGCATTGGAGGAGTGGCGACATTGGTTTGAGGGGGCCAAGCACCGTATTGTGGTCTTGACCTATCATAAGAATCTGATTTATCTCGAGTCTGCCAAACGGCTGAATCCTAGACAGGCCCGATGGTCCTTGTTTTTCTCCCATTTTGATTTTGTGGTCTCGTATCTTCCGTGTTCTAAGAATGTTAAGGCTGATGCCCAATCTAGGAGCTTTTTGCCTGATTCTCCTGGGGTCCTTGAGCCGGTCGGTATTCTGAATGAAGGGGTGATTCTTTCTGCCATCTCCCCTGATTTACGGCGGGTTCTTCAGGAATTTCAGGCTGATAAATCTGACCGCTGTCCAGTGGGGAAATTGTTTGTTCCTGACAGATGGACTAGTAAAGTGATTTCGGAGGTTCATTGTTCTGTGTTAGCTGGTCATCCGGGGATTATTGGTACCAGAGATTTGGTTAGTAGGTCCTTTTGGTGGCCTTCTTTGTCATGGGATGTGCTTTCTTTTGTGCAGTCCTGTGGGACTTGTGCGGGGGCCAAGCCTTGCTGTTCCCGCGCTAGTGGGTTGCTTTTGCCTTTGCCGGTCCCTGAGAGGCCTTGGACGCATATTTCTATGGATTTTATTTTGGATCTTCCGGTTTCCCAGAGGATGTCAGTTATCTGGGTGGTTTGTGACCGGTTTTCTAAATGGTTCATTTGGTACCTTTGCCTAAGTTGCCTTCCTCTTCTGATTTGGACAGACAAATGGCCAAACTGAGCGAACTAATCAGACTTTGGAAACTTATTTGAGATGCTTTGTGTCTGCTGATCAGGATGATTGGGTGGCTTTCTTGCCATTGGCCGAGTTTGCCCTTAATAATCGGGCTAGTTCTGCTACCTTGGTTTCACCCTTCTTTTGTAACTCTGGTTTTCATCCTCGTTTTTCTTTGGGGCAGGTTGAGCCTTCTGATTGTCCTGGGGTGGATTTTGTGGTTGAAAGGTTGCAGCAAATTTGGGCTCATGTTGTTGACAATTTGGTGTTGTCTCAGGAGGGGGCTCAGCGTTTTGCTAACCGTCGTCGGTGTGTTGGTTCCCGGCTTCGGGTTGGGGATTTGGTCTGGTTGTCTTCCCGTCATGTCCCTATGAAGGTTTCTTCCCCTAAGTTTAAGCCTCAGTTTATTGGCCCTTATAGGATTTCTGAGATTATCAATCCAGTGTCTTTTCGTTTGGCCCTTCCAGCCTCTTTTTCCATCCATAATGTTTTTCATAGATCTTTGTTGCGGAAATATGTGGTGCACGTTGTTCCCTCCTGCCCCGGTGTTGATTGATGGGGAGTTGGAGTATGTGGTTGAGAAGATTTTGGATTCTCGTTTTTCGAGGCGGAAGCTTCAGTATCTTGTCAAATGGAAGGGTTATGGCCAGGAGGATAATTCTTGGGTTGTTGCCTCTGATGTTCATGCTGATGATTTGGTTCGTGCCTTTCATTTGGCTCGTCCGGATCGGCCTGGGGGCTCTGGTGAGGGTTTGGTGACCCCTCCTCAAGGGGGGGGTACTGTTGTGAATTCTGCTCTTGGGCTCCCTCCGGTGGTTGTAAGTGGTAGCGCTGCTGTCTCTGAATCGCAGCATTTATCAGGTGTGTTCACTTGTTGCAAATCTGACTGGGCTATTTAGTTTTGCTTCACCCTTTAGTTAGTGCCAGTTGTCCATTGTTCCTGGAGGATTCACATCTCTTCCTGGTCTCTCCTGCTTTGCAGTTCTTTACATCAAAGATAAGTTCTGGCCTTGATTTTTTGCTGTCCACTTGCTGTGGCCATATTGTTCAGTTCTTTCCCCATGTTTTTGTCTTGTCCAGCTTGGTCTGTATAAGGATTTGTTTAGCCAAGCTGGTATCTCTGGAGATGCAGATATACCCTCCATATCTTTAGTTAGCTGTGGAGTTTTTGTATTTTCTGTGGTGGATATTTTTTATTGTTTTAATACTGACCGCATAGTACTCTGTCCTATCCTTTCTATTTAGCTAGAAGTGGCCTCCTTTGCTAAATTCTGATTTCACACCAGGGCATATCGCCGACAGCGGTGGACACCGCGTCAAGACCCGCACCACAACAGCACACAGACGTGCTAATTGCCTGCTTCCTAAAGCATATCCAGATAAACCATAGAACCACAGATTCACTGAGTGGACACTCAGTTACTCCATTGTACGTAACTGACGAAGGCCATACCAGGCCGAAACGTTTTTGATCGTACTACAGAATAAAAAATCTCAAAATTCAAGTTGAGTGCCAGGTTCTTTATAATCAGAGTTTTGGTTCAGTCTCCAAAAAAAAAGTGAGATTCAAATTCTCACAAAGTGGATATACTTCAGTCCTGTTAGTTTGTCGTATATGTCAGCCAGCCACTTTCTGCCACTTAGATTGCATTGTTATATACACTGGGCCTGAGTTTTGGTTCAGTCTCCCCCCCAAAAAAGTGGGATTCAAATTCTCACAAAGTGGATATACTTCAGTCCTGTTAGTTTGTCATATATCAGTCAGCCACTTTCTGCCACTTACATTGTGTTGTTTTATGCACAGGGCCTGAGTTTTTGTTCAGTCTCCCCCACAAAAAAAGGGAGATTTAAATTCTCAACAAGTTTATATACACCTTCTACCTTGTTTTAAAGTACCATATAACGGTTGTCATTTTGGTTAGATTTTCCAAAAAATGAGGAAGTTTGGTGGAAGAGCCTGTGGGCGGTGGTTGAAAGCTGGTACTGATGGTGGTGGTGGTGCATCTCGTGGTAGTGGCAAAAGCACAATAGCACCTAAGGCTGGAGGTGTTGAGCCAGCATCATCGTCTGACTACACAAGGCCTCGAAGGCTCCCTTATCTGGGAGTAGGAAAACAGCTTTTAAAGCCGGAGCAGCAGGAAAAAGTTTTGGCTTTCCTTGCTGACTCAGCCTATAGCTCTTTCGCCTCCTCTTCAGAAAGTTCCAAATATAAAAGCAGCGAGTCATCAGTGGATGCTCCCAGTCAGGAACAAGACATTTCCTTGTGTCCTTCACCCAAACCAAAAGTGAAGGATGCGTCAGGCGACACTACAGGTTACTCCATGAAGCTCTTTACACATACCGTGCCTGGGTTAGAAAGGGAAATTGTTAACTGCCCATTACAAGATGAATCGGACATGGAGTGCACTGATGCACAGCCACAGTGAGATTATTGTGCTGTTCCATTGACTCAGATCACTACATTGCCCTCGCAGTGTACTGAGCCAGAATCTGACCCTGATGAGACTATGGTGCCCCGTTCCGAACGCTATAGCACCTTACACGGTGACACAGAGGAAGGTGCACATGACATTGAAGAGGAGGTGATAGATGACCCAGTTGTTGACCCAGATTGGCAGCCATTGGGGGAAGAGGGTGCCGCTGCCAGTAGCTCAGAAGCGGAGGAGGATGATCCGCAGCAGCCATCTACATCATAACAGCTGTCATCTGGCAGGCCAGTATCAGGACAAAAACGTTTGCCAGAAACAAAAACAGTTTTAGGACAGCGTGGCCATCCAGTGAAAGTAGCACACCGTGCAATGCCTGAAAAGTTATTCCATAGTAGGAAGAATGTAGTGTGGCAATTTTTTAACCAAGATCCGAATGATCAGTCAAAAGTTATCTGTAAGAAATGTTCAAAGACCTTTAGCAGAGGGAAGAATCTTCAAAATTTAAATACAACGTGCATGCTTAGACATTTAACCAGCATGCACTTGCAAGCCTGGACTAACTACCAAATGGCCCGTACCTTTGGCGCACCTGCTCAGAATGAAGGTAGTCAGCCACGCTACATTGCTTCCCTCACTGTAAGTGCAGCGCCCCAGAGTCCTGGTCGTTGCAGTAACGTCGCTCTGCCGCTAAGGGGAGTGATGTTGCATCTGATTGCACTAAGGGAGTTCACCTGACCAGGTATCACACACTACACTTCACACTCCGGCCACCAGGGGGGTGGTTCTATTTAGTAGTAGTAGGCCACTCCTCACACTCTGGTAAAACTGGGGGTTGGACAGGAAGACAGGGAGAGAAGTAACTGGGAAGAGCTGGAGAGAGGACCTGTCAGGGATGGGATCCTGGCAGACTCCTAAGAGAATAACGCAACAAGTGAGCAACGGGAATACATCAAAGAGGCAATAGGACCAGAAGGAGTCGTGCTGTAAGATCGAGGCAACATCCCTCTGAGGCGCAAACAGTCGGTGGCCGAAACGCCGAGAAAGTAAGAGACTTTAAGCATTACTTCAAACCACGGCAGGACAGCCAATTATAGGTTGGCTGTCTCACTTAAACACCTAAGCAGACAACGGAGGCAGCTGTGGGAGAGGGGCGACTCTAGAGTCCCGGAAGAACTCCAGGCCTACCCCGTCATATGGGTGCATCCTAGCCATATCATCTGGGGGACGGAGAGAGAACGAACATCAGAGGCAGACAGAATCAGTTGTGAGGACTATCCCGGGGTGCTCAGCAGGGAAGGACTACAACACATAGGCGCTAGCAGGTAGACGCTGATTCTCACCTGTCAAGGGAACTCCTAATGTGCCTTTGGACCGGCCGGTCTCAGACAGCCCTGTTAACAGTGCTCTGGATTGACTATCTCGAAGCCTTCAGTAAAGAGGTAAAGAGACTGCAACCTGGTGTCCTCGTTATTTACTGCGACCTGCACCGCACCACCACAACATCATCACCATCCACACCTTTCATTGGACGCCCCTCAGCAGGGTCACGGACCGGGTCTAGCCACCGTGACAACCCCAGAGCAGAGACTCAGAGGCCCGGTACCGGGTACCCCTCGGCCCTGCGGCAGTGGGGGCGCTCCAATTTGGCGTCACGAACAGGATCTACTTAAGCCTGAAGAATCAGGTCATGTGTGCCTTGGAACTGTGATTTATTGTGCTTGGACTGTGACTTATTGCAAAGACTGTGCATTGTTATTGCCACCAAGAGTTCCCGCCACAATTCGCCATCGCCGCGCACGGAGGGAGGAGCCTTAGCTTCGTGGGCGGAACCGGTCAAAAAGAAGCGCGGAACGAGAAAGCGCGGTAAAGTGCCAACCCCGGAAGAGGAACTCTGACCTCCAGCAGGTTAGTGGGAGGAAGGGACAGCCATGTCTGAGTCAGGGGGAGCTGAGGTGGTGGTCGCAGCCATGGACGCAGAGGCAGCTCCGGTCCCCGTAGCGGACGTAGCCGCGGCCCTAATACCACCACCGGTGGCCGCAGAGCCCGCTGCCCCCATCAGCCAGTCAGACACTGCCGCTACCACAAAGGCCATAATGCCCTTCTCTATGCCGTACCTGCCCGGAGGGGCCTGGCTCCCGCGATACTCCGGGGAGTCGCACACATTAACTGATTTTAAAGAAGGAATCTGCAGTCTGATTGAGTTCTATCCCCTGATGGAGCCTCAGAAGGTTCATATGATAATCGGCCAACTCTTCGGGGCGGCTCTGAGAGAAGTGAAGTCCTGGCCCGCCGCGGATAAGGGAACTGCACAGCAGGTTTTTGCAAAGCTTAAAGCCACCTTCGATACCCGCACTGCTACAGAAATTAAACTGACTTTCTATGGATGCAAACAGAGACTGCAGGATAGCTTACGGGACTATGCCTTTAATCTCCAGGAGGCGCTGGGGGCCATTAAGCAGAGTGACCCCGACAGCATGCAGGATGAGGATAAACTCCTGAAGGAACGGTTCATTGAGGGGCTCCTGTGCAGTCACCAACGGGGCCAATTGCACTTCCTGGCCATGCAAAATCCAGACTTGACTTTTGCGCAATTCAAGGATAAAGCTATCCAGGTGTTGCAGGAGCGACAGCCCAGCCGTGCAGCGCCTCCCAGGCATCCCGCTCTCACATACCACCAGGAGGTGGCGTCGGATGCCCCAGTCACTGCAGAGGCCGATGCCCAGAGCCTAGAGGATGACTCCCCTGCAGGACTCCGCCTCCAGATGCATGAGCTAACCAAGAGCGTTGCTGCCCTGGCCCGGACGGTGCAGTCCCTACAGGAGGCCCCCAAGGAGAAGATCCAGCTGGCCTCCAGACCAGAGGATGTCCCTTGGATGCGACAGAGGAGGACTCCGCCTACCAGAGGCCGGGACGACGATCGCTTCCATCGGGACGGACGACCCATCTGCCGCCGCTGTCATCAGGTGGGTCACCTTGCAAGGTACTGTCCTTTAAACGAGCAACCCCTGGGGCAAAGGGCCAACCCCCAGGAGTAGGACAGTCAGGCCCGCAGCATTGGAGAGCCAAATACATTGGAGGGCGACCAGTTCTTCCTGTAGTGGTTGACGGTATCCCCATGAACGCTTTGCTGGACACCGGTTCTCAGGTGACGACTATGCCTTACGTGCTTTATAAACGGTATTGGGAGGACACTGATATTACTCGTGGCCCCGATGATGATTTCACCATAATAGCCAGTAATTGTCAGCCGTTGTCACAATTGGGGTATAAAGAGGTCACCATCAAGGTGGGGCGGGTGGAATTGAAAGCCCAAGGGATTGTGATTGTTGATATTGATCGCCGAGAATGTAATCCCATGATGACTATCGGTACTAATGTTATAGAAAATTGTCTTGCAGAAGTTATTGTTTTGTTGCAACAGGTAGCAGAAACCGCTGGCCACAGTGAACAACGCGCCCTGCAAAAAGAAATCAGAGCTCTGATGCAGAGACAGCAGGTAGAGCTGACTGGTGGTGAGATTGGTCGCGTCACTGTGAGTGATTCAAACCCCATCGCGATACCCCCAAGGAATGAGATGTTAATATGGTGTCGGGCAGCCATAGGCCTCAGTTGTAAGGACTACCAGGCCTTGGTAGAACCCGTATATTCAGACAATAGGCCTACTATCCTGACAGCCCTAGGGGTGGTCGACGTCCGCCAGGGGAGGGTGCCAGTATGTGTCCTCAATTGTGGGGAGGAAGAGGTCCACCTCACCAAGTATGCCACGCTCGCCAAACTGTTCGCTGTCAATAATAGTGTGATACAGACACCTGGACCCTTGGTCCTGTCAAACGTGGCGGAGGACAACAGTTCTGCAGGGCACTCGGAAGATTGGTGCCGGGAATTGCATGTGGGCACTGACTCCACCCCATCCCATCAGAAACAGGTGGCCTACAGGGTGGTTCACGATTACGAGCAGGTATTCAGCAAACACCCCTTAGATTTTGGACAGGTGAAAGGGATCCAACATCACATCCCCACGGGAGATCACCGACCCATAAAAGAGAGATATCGCCCTGTACCCCCAGCTCATTACCAGTGTGCCAAGGACATGTTGCGAGAAATGAAGGAGGCTGGGGTGGTGAGAGACAGTTGTAGCCCCTGGGCAGCTCCATTAGTCTTTGTTAAAAAGAAGGATGGTACAATGAGGATGTGTGTTGATTACAGGCAGTTGAATCGCATTACACATAAGGACGCATACCCACTGCCCAGGATAGAGGAGTCTCTGGCTGCCTTAAAATCTGCTAATTACTTCTCTACCTTAGATCTCACCAGTGGGTACTGGCAGGTTCCCGTGGCAGAGGCGGGCAAAGAGAAGACGGCCTTCACGACACCAATGGGTCTCTGCGAATTTAACTACATGCCCTTCGGATTGTGCAATACCCCGGGGACGTTCCAGAGGATGATGGAGAGCTGCCTGGGGCACAAGAACTTTGAAACCGTACTGCTGTATTTGGATGATGTCATTGTCTTCTCTAAGACCTAAGAAGACCATCTGAAGCACCTGGCTGAGGTGTTTGAAGCCCTGTCCAACTTTGGCTTAAAGGTGAAACCGTCCAAATGTCATCTGCTGAAACCTAAAGTGCAGTACCTGGGCCATGTGGTGAGCACCGAAGGAGTGGCCCCAGACCCCGACAAGGTCACGGTGATCCAGGACTGGCCAAAGCCCAGCAACCTCCATGAAGTACGGCAGTTCCTCGGGCTGGTAGGCTCTTACCGGAGGTTCATTAAGGACTTCACCAAGAAGGCCACGCCCTTGCAAGACCTGTTGGTGGGCCAATCAAAGAAGACCAAGGGGAGGAACACCCCATTTGATTGGAACGAGGGGCTGGAGGGATCCTTCACTTGCTTAAAGTCGGCACTGACGAGAGCAGAGGTACTGGCCTACCCCAAATACGACCAACCGTTTGTGCTGTACACGGATGCCAGCAATGTAGGATTGGGGGCAGTGCTGTCCCAGGTCCAGAAAGGCCAGGAGAGGGTAATCGCTTACACCAGCAGGAAGCTTCGTCCCACGGAAAGGAACCCTGACAACTACAGTTCCTTTAAGCTGGAATTCCTTGCCATCGTCTGGGCAGTGACAGAGACGTTCAAACACTACCTGGCCTCAGTGAAATTCACCATCTTCACGGATAACAATCCGCTAACGCATCTGGATACCGCCAAACTCGGGGCCTTGGAACAGCGGTGGATGGCCCGGCTGTCCAACTACGACTTCACCATCAAGTACCGGGCAGGACGCAAGAATGCAAATGCCGATGCCCTGTCCCGAATGCCTAATTTGCCAGAAACGGGAGAAGACCCGGAGGCACTTGAAGAGGTGGAGCTGTGAAGAACAGGCACAAGAACCAACTGGATGCCATGCTGAATCCCCTGCCCCACCACGGATGGGCGGAGACCCAGGATGGTGACCCCGCGGTCCGTCGGGTGAAAGAGCTCTTGACACAGGCAGGGTTGCATCCCGGCCCAGATTATCCACAGGAGACCCAACAGCTGTGGAAGGGGAGAAGTAAACTGTTTATCAATGACGGCAAGCTGTGCCAGAGAAGCATCGACCCACGTACTCATGAATTGGTATGGCAGATAGTAGTGCCAAGGCGAGATGCGCCCATGGTTCTGGGAGCCTACCACGATGGAGCCGGACACTTCGGATGGAAGAAGCTGGAGAGGCTACTCCGAGGGAGGTTCTATTGGATTGGCATGAAGAGAGCCATTGAGAAGTAGTGTCGAGAGTGCGGTCCATGTAGCCTACGCAGGAGGGACCATGGCAGCCAACGGGCTCCCTTGCAGCCTATCATCACCAAGCGGCCGCTCGAACTGGTCGCGCTGGATCATGTGAATCTGACACCTAGCCGGTCAGGCTATGTCTACGCTCTTACCATCGTGGATCACTACTCCAGATTTTTGGTGGTTGTGCCTGTCAAGGGTCTAACGGCCAGGACGGCCGCCAAGGCTTTCCATCAGTACTTTTGTAGGCCCCATGGCTACCCGGAGAAGGTACTGACCGATCAGGGACCAACATTCGAAGCGGAAGTGTTCCAAGAGTTCTGCCAATTGTACGGGTGTAAGAAGATCAGAACCACACCATACCATCCCCAAACCAATGGGATGTGCGAAAAGATGAACCAGGTGGTGATCGACTTACTAAAGACCTTGCCCATAGAGGAACGGAGCCTGTGGCCAACGAAGTTGCCTGACTTGGTGGACATATATAATCACATCCCAGTAAATTCCACCGTACCTGCACTCCAGCGTACCTGATGCGAGGAAGGTCTAGCAAGTTACCCGTTGATCTGGACATGGGGGTCCTAACCCCCGAAGATACCTCGCCGGATGCCGATTGGGATACCGAGAGGTGGCAAAGGTACCGCAAGGTACAGGAGTGCGTGGAAAGATGCCTTGCTCAGGCCAGGCAAAAACAGAAAAGGGACTACAACCAGCATGCCCCTGCAATTCCCTTGCCACCTGGTGAGCACGTACTCAAACAAAAGAGGAGGCTACACAAACTCGACGACCAATGGGAAGCGGAACCGTATACTGTCCTGCCATCCGATTTTGACAACACGAAGGTTTGCCTCATCAGCAAGGATGGAGGGGAGAGCTCGACGGTGATATCCAGGGACCACCTTAAAGCCTGCCCTGATAAGCTGAGAGCGAGGGAAATGGATCCAGGAACCTCCCCACCTGTAGAAAAGGAGAAGATGATCCACACTGTCATTGGTGATTTTCCCCAGTCCTGGACTCAGATAAACCAGGCCATCGTGGTACCTGTTCTAACGTTCCACCAGCCGAACCCACCAGAACCAATGGTGGTACCAGATCGTCCGGCCCCGCAACCTCAACAAGCCCTACCTGAAGATGCTGTGCCGACCGTTGAACTGGCAAATCCTCCCTCTGCTATCGGCAAACCTGCCGTACCCACTGTTGGTAGCAGCAGCTGAGAGCTCCAGGCTGCCAGTGCTACCCAGACTCACTAGAAGTGTAGTTAGAAGGCAGTGCACTACACCAGCGGTAGCAAGCATAGTGGGCCCTGTTAGGCCAGTAGCAACCCCTACGCTGCGAAGGTCGACACGCAGCACCAAGAATCAAACTCCCCTCCGCTACAAAACTTGGAGGTATTAGTGAGGGCTGCTATTTAGTAAAAATTGGTTGTGTGCATATCTTTTGTTACAGGTTTTAAAATGGACAACGGAGTAATGGACAGTGAATTGCTCCAAAAAACTTCTAAAAGGGGACCCCTTTGTTTACCCGGGGTCCCCGCTGTTTCAACCACTGAACTGAGAGTCATAAACTGTGCATGACCTAACTTTTGCAACGTTCAAGAGTCCTCACCTCCCATAAAGGGAAGCACTGTTATGTTTAATTGTTTATGATATTTCAAAATTTTGTATGTTTTCTGTTAACATGTATTGTTGTTCTTATTTTCCCAGTCCGGGAGTACTGGATTTAACCGGGGGGAGTGCAGCGCCCCAGAGTCCTGGTCGTTGCAGTAACGTCGCTCTGCCGCTAAGGGGAGTGATGTTGCGTCTGATTGCACTAAGGGAGTTCACCTGACCAGGTATCACACACTACACTTCACACTCCGGCCACCAGGGGGGTGGTTCTATCTAGTAGGCCACTCCTCACACTCTGGTAAAACTGGGGGTTGGACAGGAAGACAGGGAGAGAAGTAACTGGGAAGAGCTAGAGAGAGGACCTGTCAGGGATGGGATCCTGGCAGACTCCTAACGCAACAAGTGAGCAACGGGAATACAGCAAAGAGGCAATAAGACCAGAAGGAGTCGTGCTGTAAGATCGAGGCAACATCCTTCTGAGGCGCAAACAGTCGGTGGCCGGAACGCCGAGAAAGTAAGAGACTTTAAGCATTACTTCAAACCACAGCAGGACAGCCAATTATAGGTTGGCTGTCTCACTTAAACACCTAAGCAGACAACGGAGGCAGCTGTGGGAGAGGGGCGACTCTAGAGTCCCGGAAGAACTCCAGGCCTAACCCGTCATACGGGTGCGTCCTAGCCATATCATCTGGGGGACGGAGAGAGAGCGAACATCAGAGGCAGACAGAATCAGTTGTGAGGACTAGGGTTGAGCGAAATGGGTCGGCCATTTTCAGAAGTCGCCGACTTTTGGCAAAGTCGGGTTTCATGAAACCCGACCCGACCCCTGTGTGGGGTCGGCCATGAGGTTGGCGATCTTCTGAATCTGGTATCGGAATTCCGATACCGAGTTCCGATATGTTTGCGATATCGGAAATCGGTATCGGAATCCACATTTAAGTGTAAAATACAGAATTAAAATAAAAAATATTGATATACTCACCTCTCCGACGCAGCCTGGACATCGCCGCTGGTAACCGGCATCTTCCGTTCCTAAGAATGGCGCTTGAAAGACCTTTCGATGACGTCACGGCTTGTGATTGGTCGCGGCCGCCCACGTGACCGCTCAGCGACCAATCACAAAGCCGTGACGTAATTTTCAGGTCCTAAATTCCTCATTCTAGGAATTTAGGACATGAGAATTACGTCACGGCTTTTGATTGGTCGCTGAGCGGTCACGTGGGCCGCCGCGACCAATCACAACCCGTGACGTCATCAAAAGGTCCTTCACGCGCTCATTCTTAAGAAGGAAGGCTGCCTGAAAGAAGCAGGGCGTGTCCGAGGGTGAGTATATACCTAATAGGAATATACTCACCCTCGGCTTCTTTCCGGCAGAGCGCAGTCGCATGACCAGTCCATCCGCAGCTGCCAGTGTTGCACACGAGGTGTCCCATTATCGAACAGCTAGTGGTAAGCGTCAGCAGGCTGTGTTACAAATGAAGTGTTTGGGCAACAACAGACACACCGCGGAAGTACTGGCCAAGTACTTGCAGCAACAAACTCAGTCATGGCTGGGCAGTGTACATCTTGAGGCAGGCAAGGTAGTCAGTGATAACGAAAGGAATTTTATGGCTGCCATAGCCCTTTCAGAACTGAAACACATACCTTGCCTGGCTCACACCTTGAACCTGGTGGTGCAGTGCTTCCTCAAAAATTATCCGGAGTTACCAGCCCTGCTCCTGAAGGTGTGAAGACTTTGCTCGCACATCCGCCGGTCGCCCGTACACTCCAGCCGTATGCTGAACCATCAGCGATCACTGAATCTTCCCCAGCATGCCTAATAATCGACGTTGCAACAAGGTGGAACTCCACACTGCACATGGTTCAGAGGCTGTGTGAACAGAGGCGTGCTGTAATTAATTTGTGGGAGGATACACATACACGGGCAGGCACTTGGATGGCAAACATGGAGTTGTCTGGTGTGCAGTGGTCGGAGCTACAAGACCTCTTGTCAAGTCCTTCAGTGTTTTGAGGAATGCACACGGCTGGTAAGTGCAGACGATGCCATCATAAGCATGAGCATCCCACTAATGCGTCTGCTGATGCAAAGTTTGACGCACATTAAGGAGCAGGCGTCTGCAGCCGAGGAGGAGGGAAGCCATGATGACAGTCAGCCATTGTCTGCTCAGGGAACTCTCCTGGACGAGGTGGTGGACGAAGAGGTGGAGGAGGATTATGATGGGGATGAATATTTATGGGAGGAGGATGCTTTTCAGGAGGCAATAGAAACTGGTGGCGTTGCAAGTCAGGTACAGGGTTTTTGCGGGACACAACTGATGTTGATTTGCAAGAAAGTGCTCCTCAACCCAGCACAAACAGTGAATTGACACCTGGAACATTGGCCCACATGGCTGAGTATGCCTTGCCTATCCTAAAAAGAGACCCCCACATTATCAAAATGATGACTGATGACGATTACTGGTTGGCCTGCCTCCTGGATCCACGATATAAAGGAAAATTACAAAATATCATGCCACATGAGAACCTTGAGCATTTAAATATTCGCTACCAAACAAGCAACTCTTGTAGACCGTTTGGTTCAGGCATTCCCAGCACACAGCGACGGTGATGGGTTTCACACGAGCCGTAGTGGGCAACATGGCAGAGGTGTTAGAGGTGCACAAATCCGATTGGCATTGGACAGAGGGGTTTTCTGACCAGGTTGTGGAGTGATTTTGCAACGACCTCTGACACGACAGGTACTGCTGCATCGATTCAAAGTGACAGGAGACAGCATTTGTCCAGTATGGTTACAAACTGCTTTTCCTCCCTTATCGATGTTCTCCCTCACAGGTCATTCCCCTTTGATTACTGGGCATCTAAAATAGACACCTGGCCTGAATTGGCAGAATATGCATTACAGGAGCTCGCTTGCCCTGCTGCTAGTGTGCTATCAGAAAGAGTCTTCAGTGCTGCTGGTTCAATACTGACCGAAAAAAGGACACGTCTGGCGACCCAAAATGTTGATGATCTAACCTTCATTAAAATGAACCAATCATGGATTTCAAATTATTTAGCCCCACCTTCCCCTGTTGACACGTAGCTTGCCTAAAAAATGTCTTCCTTTTGGCCTCCTCTTACTGACTTCTCCAATTCCTCCATTTGCAGCTGCTGAATGTCCACCATTTTTATACCTCCCTAAATGGGCTGACTCCCCCCAGAGGGCCGTGGTCACCAACTGGCGCAAGCACCTGTGCGAGTGCCGTTTGCCTGGACAGGTGGGTGGGCCCACTCTTGGGCGACGGCACTGGCACAGGGTCCCTCATAGTACAATGAAGTGTCTCTGATGGTGGTGGTGCACAACCAACGTCAGACATACCATCATAATATGAGGGACCCTGTGCCAGTACCGCCGCCCACGAGAGAGTGTTCCCCCCCAGCTCGAACAGTGCTCTACAACTTGCAATACTTACCTCTCCCTGCTCCACCACTGTGTAGTCTGTGCTGTTAAATCCTTCAATGGCACTGCCAATACAAATTTGTTGAATTGATAGATGATAGTTAAAATATACAGGGGCCCTGGCCTCCATTTAGACCAGTTAATACTTTGCGCCTACTACCACTGTCTGCTACTCAGCAGAGGAGCCCACCCCTGTACCTAGCAATGTCACCTGTTTATTTATGAACAATTTTTTGGCAGACATTTATCTGACTTTATTATTTTGGCCTACTAACTGTGTCTGCCACTCATTACAGTTTTCCTCCACTGAACAAAGCAATGCTGCCTGTTTAGTCCTGTTACCACATTTGAACTGCATTTAGCCTACTTTATTATTTGGGTCTACTAACTTTTGTCTGCCACTCATTACAGTTTTCCTCCACTGAACAAAGCAATGCCGCCTGTTTAGTCCTGTTACCACATTTGAACTGCATTTAGCCTACTTTATTATTTGGGCCTACTAACTGTGTCTGCCACTCATTACAGTTTTCCTTCACTGAACAAAGCAATGCCGCCTGTTTAGTCCTGTTATCACATTTGAACTGCATTTAGCCTACTTTATTATTTCGGCCTACTAACTGTGTCTGCCACTCATTACAGTTTTCCTCCACTGAACAAAGCAATGCCGCCTGTTTAGTCCTGTTACCACATTTGAACTGCATTTAGCCTACTTTATTATTTGGGCCTACTAACTGTGTCTGCCACTCATTACAGTTTTCCTCCACTGAACAAAGCAATGCTGCCTGTTTAGTCCTGTTACGAATTTTGAACTGCATTTAGCCTACTTTATTATTTGGGCCTATATCTGTGTTTCCTCCTCATCCTGCCCATTGCCCAGCCACTGCTAAATGAGTCTGCTGGTACATTGACCCAGACCACTACATTCCCCTTGCACTCTACACAGCCAGAATTTGACACTGCTGAAAGTCAGGTTCCCCTTCCCGCATATCATACCACCTTACACGGGGACAAAGAGGAAGGTGCAGATGAAAGTGCAGGTTCCTTCATCAGGTGGGGGGGCATACTCATTGGCGACGTCACTGGCACAGGGCCTCTCATAGTATGCAAAAGTGTCTCTGCCAGTGGGAGGCACCACCCGCCGTCAAACACACCGCCATACTATGAGGGTCCCTGTGCCAATGCCAACGAGTGGGCCCGTCCTGCTTGCTTAGGATCACAGCACTTGCAAAGTTGAAATACTTACCTCTCCCTGCTCCACCACCGTGACGTATTCAGTGTTTCCTGGGCCCACAAAAATCTTGAGCCAGCCCTACCCCCCCCACAACTTTAGACAAGTGACCCCCAGTTTTCAATGCCTATTATTATAAAGTAAATTAAGATTGACAAGCTTAAGTAATAAGAATTGATGTTTTTGGCATTAAAATGGGCACTGTAGGTGTTTTCCTGTCCTCCACTCACTGCCGACTTTGATTCCCCATTGACTTGCATTGGGTTTCGTGTTTCAGTCGGCCCCCTACTTTTCGCAATAATCGGCCGATTTCACCCAACCCGACTTCTGACAAAGTCGGGTTTCGCGAAACCCGACTCGATCCGAAAAAAGTAAAAGTCACTCAACTCTATTAATCAGTAAGCCAAGCGCCATCACCTAGCTACCTGTATACCACTCCATTACAATATACTAACAAAGGAGAAACATAGGAGTTTTATGGTAGAAAAACTTATGACAAATCTTTATTAATACAATCACACGTATATTGACAAACAATTTTTTTTAAAAATATATATGATGGTAAAGGACACCAATGAGCAACATACAGCACCATATAAATATAAACGTCCAACGGAAAGGACCAAAAATATATGATGTAAATAACCCTATCCAATAGTGTGTCCAAACATATCCCCACAAGACCTCTAGGGGAGGACAACACAAGTTCTTTCCCAATGGTTAATGCATGATAATGTCCACAGTTCATAATAGCTCTGTCTCACATGCCACCATGTAGATACAAAATTATAACATAGGTATTAGACAGAAAGAATAAGGGTTAACCTTACCGATGCCGTAATGCGCAACTGGATGCACCCCAAAGTACGTTTCACCACTTTACAGCATGGCTTTCTCAAGGGGAGGTGTGTTTCCACTCTCCTGCAGGACCTTAAGTATCCCTTTTTTTTGCTGCTGGGCTGTGTGTATATGGCGCATGCGCCCATGGCCGACCCCACCAAAAGTACCCATAATTGACACCATTAAAAGGCAAAAGAGCAATTTTTCATTTTGCACTTCTGTTTACCCCCCTTTTAGCAATCAGCCTCAGCCCAGAATAACCGAACTGTTGCACAACTCTTAGGGTAAGTAGTATACAGCAGCCAGAAGAGTTTGACCCAATTGTTAAAACATAACCTTTACTAATAAATTTAAAATGGACAAACTAAACACATATAATACCAAAATAAAGAAGTGCTCATGACGAAAACTGTGCTCTAGTAAAAAAACTGGTTTGATCTCACCAATTATGGATGAAAGGGTCCCCACATTGATTGTGCAGGGTCCAGGGAGGGTCCACGATAGCAGAGTGAGGTAGGGGATATGGGGACCTTTTCCCTAAACCCCTGCCGTGCCCCAGCAGTAACTCCTGTCCTCACAAGGACAGGCCCCAAGTAAGCCTCACTATGGACACCCCCCAACTTAAAAAATATCTCAAACACCTCCCTACGCTTTTCCTCTCCAATCCCGGAGATTCATCAGGGGAATTTTCAATGGCAATAGAGAAAAATTTCTACCAATCTAAAATTTAATAAGCAGCAAGGTAGATGTGGTACCAAACTAAGTCAAATTTAGCTTTTATTAATAATATTTTAAAACCTTTCGGACAAAAATCGACAAGACAGACATAAATTGCTAATACTACAAAAGATACTAATAAATGCAGCCAGACAATATATCTATTTCTCATAGGTGTGTCCAAAATTACTCAAAAGCATTCCAAGGTCAAACCACGCTAATGAACGTTTGCAATTTGAGCAACAATAAAGCATTGACCTTTTGCCTCATGCAGCTATTCCTCTGTATTCACAAGAATCAGCGTAATTTAGATGTAATGAATAACTATCACATAATGCATGACAGCCATAATTATAAAGGACAATTGCTAGAATATGGAACAGTCTCACCCAGATAGTGTGCGTTGATTTCACCTGGTTTCTCATGGACAGTTCCACATAGATGCCTCGAGTCAATCCCAAGAAAAGTGTGGGGAAACGGGTATCATTCAGCTCCCGTATACTTTAAAGACCCATCATTGGGATATTGGCGCATCAAAATTGTAATCCCCGTGGCCTCCCAACGCGTTTCATTCTCTCAAATCATCAGGGGAGGAAGATTCAGTAAATAAGTGCCAATATGGGGGAGGGGAGACGTTTCCCTCACAAGGAATAAACAACCTCCTTGTTCAATAGCATCCTTCGGTCTGCCGCCGCTCTTATCTATGCCTTATATAAAGACCTACTTGTTAAAGATTGATCCTCATAACACCTAAGTGCCAAAAGGTCAGGAAAACCACCTCCCTCACTTCCGGGATTCTCCATGTGCATCTCCTTGTGCAACTCACTGGAAGTTTAGATTAAAAGTGGATGTACCGCCCTTGGATGTCCGCACTATGCACAGACAGTGCATCCTCCCAATGACGTTGTTTCTCATGCGTTCCAGGCATGCGTTCCAACAACAACTACGTCCTCTCGGGAAGTGCCGCCCACAGGCAGCCGCACTTTAGACACGCCCACCTAACGCTATCAAGTCAGTGACCACTGCCTGTTCGTGATCTCAACAGTACCGCCTCCAAAATACAGCGGTATGATTCAGCCCCTTCAGTGCATCAAAACAGATAACACTCTCGGGTCTGCCTGGGAAGTCACTCCTTTAACTCTTCTGCTCCAGTGTTGCCTTAGTATTCCACAGGCATGTCAGATCGGCGGAATATCATGTTACTGCAATCCATTATAAGTGTCAGACATACTCAATCCGCCACTCTCAGGAGCCTTAAACATCTCGTTCAGCACTCCCAGTGGTTTACCTTTCATATATTGCGTATCCCCATGGGCCCGTAACCTGTCAATACCCTATGGTGGGAAAGTAATATTGAGGACAAGATATTCAAACAACAGGACATACTATAGAAAACATCCATATGTGCTAGTTACACAAGAGGTGGATACCAATATATTACGATTATAAAAAACCTTTTCTGCCAGCCTATATTTTTGCTGGTTCATAAATAAATTAAATTATTATTCTCCTAACAACCCCAGTAATAATATTAATAATAAAAGCTAAATTTTACTTAGTTCGGTACAACATCTACCTTGCTGCTTATTAAATTTTGGATTGGTAGAAATTTTTCTCTATTGTCATTATTTAAGGCTATGGCCGGTTTTCTGGCTAAGACCATAGACACGGATGCATGGTATTCAGAGGCCCAGGAGGTCTTTTCTGAAAAAAGTTTTTCTCAACCTAAATATACCCCTTCGTATAACAATGCTTTCAAGGAATTGACCAAAGCTTATAAAACTCAGATCTCTAGTTGGTGGGAAGTCCAAAGCCTAGAGAGCTAAGCAAAATCTGGTATAGTCCCACGACACCTGAGGATTACCCTACAACCAGGGTTCAGATACAGGAATTCATCTTTTAGTGAACAATGGGAGAAGGAGGCTACTGCTAGCTCCCTCAGATTCATGCACATCCTCTTAGAGGAGGAAAAGAAAACCCTTGCAAATGCAAATGATAAACTTAAAGAACAAATTGAATTAACAAAAAAATTTTCAAGCGAGACGGATTTTGCGGCAAAAGAACTGACTCTCCAAAACATAGTAGAGAGATATCAATATAATTTAAAAGAACGAAAACATCGTAATTTTGTTAGGGATTTGCAGGATTTTAGAGAAAAAGAGGCATATCTACTTCCCACCAACAGGAGTACACCCCGAAATTTTGAGACAGATTTATCCTCAACGGATACGGATTTATCAGACATAGAGACACGTCATAAGGCCGGAAGAAATAAACAACGGGGACGTGGGGGTCAAAGAGGATGACCAAACGAGAGATCAACCAGAGTACGTTTTTTAGATCCCCGTTGAGGAATCGTATGAATCACAGCAGTCAGAATTAATAGATGAATCACAGATTATCGATTTATCATCAAAAATTTTGAGTGAGAGTGAGGTTATGATCCTTAATAAGGGCTTAACCTTTGTTTCGACATCTGATTTCCAGGTTTTTGACAGCCTTAAAGACCTTCACCTTTTTGTAAGAAAGCTGAAGTGGCGAAAACACTTCATCAGGGAGGATAAACGGCTGTGTCAAAGCATGGACATCTCTGATTCTCTCCTGTCAGATGTAAGACTGTTGTATGATTTATCAGAACCAGTCCCTGGAACTACGGGGGAGGGCCCGTTTACAAAATTAAAATCTAAAAGTAAAAAAATGCCTCCACCACAGGGTGGCCAGTCTACAATTGATGTGTTCCTAGAAATGGTATCAAAAGATTTGGAAAAATTGGAGAATAAAAGGTTGGGGTTTACCGAAATTTGACAAAAATAGAAATGGATGCACTAAAATCTCTTGAGAATGATAAAAACATCACAGTAAAGCCCTCTGATAAAGGGGGCAATGTTGTGGTGATGGACCATCTGGTATATCAAGAGATGTGCTATAACATTTTGAAAGATAGAAACAATTATGACAAATTAATGTCAAATCCCCTATCAGTTTTCATGAAACAGCTTAAAGTAATTTTGGATAAAGGTGTGAGTGACTCTGTTATTAACAAAAATGAGTTTGACTTTATGTTTCCTGCTCATCCAATCCTGGCGACCTTCTATTGCCTACCCAAAATCCACAAGGAGTTAACCCCCTTGAAGGGTAGGCCAATAGTCTCTGGGATTGGTAGCATTGGGCACATGCAGGAATTTATATTGATGAAATTTTGAAACCGTTTGTTATGTCACTCAATTCTTTTGCAAAGGACTCAACTGATGTATTGAGAAGAATAGAGGGAGTACAAGTGGAAACGGATTCCCTCTTATGTAGTATAGACGTGGAAGCCCTTTATTCCTCTATTAATCATTATGATGGATTGAAAGCGGTTGAGTCCTTTCTAAATACGAGGGGTTGTCAATTTAATCTACACAACCAATTTGTTGTGAAATTGTTAAATTTCTGCCTGACAACCAATTTTTTTTACGTTTGACGGTTCTTTCTACCACCAGCTCAGGGGCACCGCGATGGGCTGCCCTTGTGCGCCCTCGTATGCAAACTTGCTCCTGGGCTGGTGGGAGGAGAACTGTGTCTTTGGGGAAGATTTTGTAGAGGATGCCACCAAAATTACAATGTGGATACGTTATATTGACGATGTCCTGGTAATATGGAATGGCGATGCATCAAGCTTGAAGTACTTTGTAGCAAAACTGAATAACAACCCCCTAGGTCTATTCTTCACTTTGATTTTCTGATCCAAAAGAATGCAGAGGGTATGCTCAACACCAAAGTTTATCACAAACCAACTGCGACAAATGCCCTCCTCAGATGGGAGAGTCATCATCCGACACCTCTGAGGACGGGTATCCCCAAAGGGCAATATTTACGTCTTAAACGAAATTGCACCCTTGAAAGTGACTTTTTGGATCAGGCTGATGACCTGCGGAAACGATTCCAACAAAGGGGCTATCCACATGGTGTCCTAAGGAAGGCATTCAACAAGACAAGAAAAACCAGTAGGACACAACTTCTAAAACCCGCGGTACCCCAAATAGAGCCCCAAACTTGTAGGTTTATTACCACGTACAATAATGGAGCAGACAAAGTGCGGGCAACTCTAGAAAAACACTGGCCAATCCTAAGAATGGACGAGGATATTGGGGATCTGGTGGGTGACCACCCAAGTATTACTTTCCAGAGAGGGAGGTCTCTGAAAGATAGGTTAGTGTCGAGTCATTACGCCCCCCAAAAAAAGAAAATTGGTTGACACATGAAACAAAGGGGTGTTTTGCATGTAGTGGCTGTGTGGCCTGTCCAGTGATAAAAAAAGGGAAATTCTTTGAAAGTAATGTTACTAAGAAAAAATTTGAAATAAGACATTTTATAAATTGCAGAACAAAGGGAGTGATCTATAAAGCAGATTGTATCTGTGGTTTGGAATATGTGGTAAAAACGATCAGAGAATGGTGTAGAAGAGTGGGAGAACACCTCAGAGATATAGAGCTTAAAAGGGATACCCCGTTATCCAGACATATTAACACCATGCATGATGGAAATTATGCCCAGTTAAGATTTATGGGTATTAATAAGGTTGAGAAACCAAAAAGGGGAGGTGATTGGGACCAGAGGGTGCTGCAGTGTGAAACAAGGTGGATTCATCGCCTGAGGACACAGTCACCAGCAGGTCTTAATGAGATTCTCACTTTTAGTTGCTTCCTTTAAATACATGGCCTGAGATAGGGACTGTTAGGGCTAACCGCCGCGGAGTGGGGGCACCATTTCTGTCGTCCCCTTAGGGTGCCAACCTCCACTGTTTAGGCAGGGCAAGTATGCTAGTGTGACAACAGGCATACAACTGTTGGCACCCCTGGTTCCTTCTTTATTAGTTGATAACTAACCAATGCTCTAGCAATATTCTGAACTGTGTTTTTTGTTTTCCTCTTTCTATTTTTCTCACCTGTGAACAGGGCGAGCAGGGCATCGTGGGGGCCAGCCATCGTGGAGTGGGGGCACCATCTCGTATATTTAGGGTGCCAACCCCCGCTGGGAGGTAGGCAAAAGCTAGAGCAGAATAGGGCTATGTTAGTGGTTGCACTCACTGCTGTCTTTTCTCTGCTCTAATTTGGCCCATGCTAATCCGTGTCTATGGTTCAGGTTAGAATCGGCACTCTGCTCTTTTTCTGGTATTTCTCCTCCCCCTTATTACTGGGGTTGTTAGGAGAATAATAATTTAATTTATTTATGAACCAGCAAAAATATAGGCTGGCAGAAAAGGTTTTTTATAATCGCAATATATTGGTATCCACCTCTTGTGTAACTAGCACATATGGATGTTTTCTATAGTATGTCCTGTTGTTTGAATATCTTGTCCTCAATATTACGTTCCCACCATAGGGTATTGACAGGTTACGGGCCCATGGGGATACGCAATATATGGAAGGTAAACCACTGGGAGTGCTGAACGAGATGTTTAAGGCTCCTGAGAGTGGCGGATTGAGTATGTCTGACACTTATAATGGATTGCAGTAACATGATATTCCGCCGATCTGACATGCCTGTGGAATACTAAGGCAACACTGGAGCGGAAGAGTTAAAGGAGTGACTTCCCAGGCAGACCCGAGAGTGTTATCTGTTTTGATGCACTGAAGGGGCTGAATCATACCGCTGTAGTTTGGAGGCGGTACTGTTGAGATCACGAACAGGCAGTGGGCACTGACTTTACAGCGTTAGGTGGGCGTGTCTAAAGCGCGGCTGCCTGTGGGCGGCACTTCCCGAGTGGACGTAGTTGTTGTTGGAACGCATGCCTGGAACGCATGAGAAACAACGTCATTGGGAGGATGCACTGTCTGTGCGTAGTGAGGACATCCAAGGGCGGTACATCCGCTTTTAATCTAAACTTCCGGTGAGTTGCACAAGGAGACGCACATGGAGAATCCCGGAAGTGAGGGAGGTGGTTTTCCTGACCTTTTGGTACTTAGGTGTTATGAGGATCAATCTTTAACAAGTAGGTCTTTATATAAGGCATAGATAAGAGCGGCAGCAGACCGCAGGATGCTATTGAACAAGGAGGTTGTTTATCCCTTGTGAGGGAAACATCTCCCCTCCCCCATATTGGCACTTATTTACTGAATCTTCCTCCCCTGATGATTTGAGAGAATGAAACGCGTTGGGAGGCCACGGGGATTACAATTTTGATCCGCCAATATCCCAATGATGGGTCTTTAAAGTATACGGGAGCTGAATGATACCCGTTTCCCCACACTTTTCTTGGGATTGACTCGAGGCATCTATGTGGAACTGTCCATGAGAAACCAGGTAAAATCAACGCACACTATCTGGGTGAGACTGTTCCATATTCTAGCAATTGTCCTTTATAATTATGGCTGTCATGCATTATGCGATAGTTATTCATTACATCTAAATTACGCTGATTCTTGTGAATACAGAGGAATAGCTGCATGAGGCAAAAGGTCAATGCTTTATTTTAAACCAATAAATTTTTATTGAAAGATTGTATATCAAACAACATTTCAAAAAGAAACATCAGGAGGGGGAGAGGAGTAAGGGAGGGGGAGAGAACAAGGAAAGGAGGGCAACAAAAACCCCAGTACATAATACAATAGGACCATAATGTAGACAAAGCAAAACACATAAAATCCACAATAATAGAGTCAGTCATGACGAGCGACAATAGTAGACGCGAGGCCTTGCATAAAACTTTAAACTTTAAATGAAAAACAAAATTTTAAATTAAAATGCTAGATCAGGGCAAGTGCCGACTGAGATATGTGTGTGGAGGAGATCCATGGGTCCCACCACGAAAGAACCCTGGACCTCCGCGATAGACCCTGCGCCATAATCACCTCATAACAGAAATGCAGTTCAATTTTCGCAATCAACTCGGCTCTGGAGGGGAGGGCCGGGGACTTCCAGTACTTTGCAATACATTGTCTGGCGGCCACAAGAACATTAGAGATTACGGGCCGGAGAGAGGAGGGGAGGTCGATGAGAGAAATACCCAGAACCGCAAGCTGCCCACTCAGCAGAAGGGGGAGACACGTCAGCTCAGAAATCAGTGCCTCCACCTCACGCCAAAAAGCCCGAACCCGCGGACATGACCACCAGACATGGGAAGCCGACCCCACAGCACCACAACCCTTCCAACAGAGGGGGGAGGAAGATGGGGAGAACCTCGCCAGACGGGATGGAGTAATATACCAATGTAATTGTATCTTTTTTACCTGTTCCAAGTGGCCAATGCATGAAGAGAACTTAGCGGGATGTATCATTGCAAACCGCCAGTCCTCCAGGGAAGCCTCAAAACCCAACGAGGACTCCCAGGAGGTCATGAATTGAAATTTGTCAGCAACGCCACAGGATAGGAGGGCTTTGTAAATAATGGAAATGCCATGGGACAGTATAGTGGAAGGTCTAAAAAATCTATGGACCAAGTCCTCTGTCAAAGGCGGGGGGGCCCCGAATGAGGGACGAGACTTGAGGAAACTACGGAGTTGGAAGTATTGAAAAAAGTCAGAGGCGGTCAGGGAGAACCTCCCCGAAAGCACCTCAAATGACAGAAGGCCATCTGAGCCGAATAGGTCCGCCACCCGAAGCACCCCGCGCCTCCTCCAAGAGGAGAGAGATATGTGTCCAATGGCATATTCCAGAGCCCTTAGAGAGACATGATCATGCATGAACCCCAGTAGAGAGGGAATGAGCAGCGACCACAGTTTTGTAGCAGTCCTGACAGAGCGGAGACACCTGCCCACAAGGGGAATCCGGAGAAACTGGAGTTCCAAGAGCAATTTTAACGAATTTTGGGGGGCAAAGTGAGATTCGATAAGAAACCAGGGTAGACGTGAACCCCCTTCCCACCATATTTTAAGGGGCTCAAGGATCGCCGCTTTATAATAAGATTGAACCGCCGGGACACCCAGACCTCCCAATGAGTACGGTAAACACATAATCCGACGCTTGACCCTATGCGGTTTCTTGTTCCAAACGAACCTATCAATCAGCGATTGGAAAGCAGAGATAAATTTCGAGGGAATAAAAAGGGGAAGGCAACGGAAGAGGTACATAATTTTAGGTAGAAATAACATTTTCGCAGTTTGAATACGAGCCATCCATGATAGAGTCGCACTCGATAACTGATCCATACCTCTTCTGACCTCTGTAAGGGTTTCCTCACAGTTCGCACGGACTATGTTGTCTAACCTAGTTATCTTGATGCCCAAGTATGTGAATCCCAGGGGGGCCCAAATGAACGCATATTTCGATTGAATCTGGACCTGAAGGGAGGTTGGAAGAAACAAAGGGAAAATAGTGGATTTTGTCAAATTAAGCTTATAATACGAAACCGCTGAAAATTCAGTTAGAATAGAAGTAATGGCGTTCAACGAGGTTAGGGGTGAAGTGCAAGTTAATACTACATCGTCGGCATAAAGACCGATTTTATGTTCCGACCCCCCCACCACAATTCCCTTTATATCCGACGACTGTCTAACTCTCGCGGCCAGGGGTTCCATAACCAAAGCGAAGATAATCGGTGAAAGGGGGCAGCCCTGACGCGTACCATTACGAATAGGGAACGTCCGAGAGCTAAAACCCGCCGAGCGAACCGACGCACAGGGGTTGGAGTACAACGCCATAACAGCTCTAGCAATCTGTCCAGTAAGCCCAAATTTCCCCAAAGTGAGTTCAATATAGTCCCAGTGTACCCTGTCGAACGCTTTTTCAGCATCAAGTGACAGGAATACACTGGGAATGCCCCCCTCCTCCACCACATCCAAAAGGTCTATCAGGCGTCTAGTGCCATCCCTGGTCTGCCTACCCGGGACGAACCCAACTTGATCTGGGTGAACAAGACTAGGGAGAACTGCAAATAGTCTGTTGGCCCAAATCTTGGCATAGATCTTCACATCACAGTTTAGCAGTGCTATCGGGCGGAAATTCCCCGGAGATGTTGGAGGTTTTCCTGGCTTGGGGAGAGTCGCAATGGAAGCCTCCAAACCCTCAGCCCTAATACTACCTGCCGACATCCAACCATTGAAAAGCCGCAGGAGGAAAGGGGAGAGAACAGAAAAGAACTGTGCGTAGTAGAGAAAGGAAAAACCATCTGGTCCAGGAGAGGAACCTTTATTAGCCTCTCTAATAATTTGTGATAGTTCAGACTCAACAATGGGGGAGTTTAGGAATGCGAGCTGCTCCTGGGTAACCGAGGGGAGATTAGCCCCATCCAAGAACGCCAAAATTGACTCCCGCGAAGGCTGGGGAATCCCTAGGTCAGACCCGAGGTCGTAGAGCGAGGAGTAATAGGAGGCAAACTCCTCAGCAATCTGAATCGGGTTCCTCACCTGGGAGCCGTCAGTCCTAAGTAAGAATGGGATCTTAGACTGAGCTTCTCCCTTCCTTACACGTCTGGCCAGGAGAGCGCCCGCTCGGTCCCCCATTGCGTAGAACTTCGCTCTAGATTTCCTCAGGTTCCTCTCAGCTCTATGGAGCAGAAGGTTACGGACATGTATACGGGCCCTAGAAAGGTCAGAAAGAAGGGCTGGGGTAGGAGATAGTTTATGAGCAGACTCCAGACGAGATAAATCCTCCAGAGCCGAGTGTAGGACCGCATTATACTTCCTCTTAGCCCTGGCAGCCAGTTTGATGAAGTGGCCCCTAATTACCGCCTTGTGCGCAAACCAGAGGGTGTCATCCGCTATATCAGGAGTGTCATTGTAGGCGAAAAATTCACCCAGAGCCGCCTCTATGCATAAGACGCCAATGTCCGAGGGGTCTAATGGCCAGGGGGTCCTTCAGGGTGAGGGACACCGGAGCATGGTCCGACCAAGTAATGCCTCCAATATCTGCTGAAATACAATGAGGGAGAGCCACGTCATTCACCAGCACAAAATCAATCCTGCTATAGGAACCGTGCCTGGGAGACAAAAACGTGTAGTCTCTCTCGCCGCAATGCAGATATCTCCAAATATCATGAAGGTTGAAAGAATTAATTAAGGGCCCCGCTTCACATCTTGAAAGCGAGGAGGCAGAACAGTCCAAATCCTTAGACATTGGGACATTGAAGTCGCCAGCAATCAACTGGTGACCATGTTGGATATCGTGAAGGGTTTGAAAAACCCCCTCCAGGAACCTAAGCTGCCCCACATTAGGGCCGTAGATCGAGGCGATGGTATAGGGTACATTGTTAATGAGACATAACACCACAATAAACCTACCCAGCGGGTCTGCAATGGAACGGACCAATTGAAAGGAATTGGACCTACTAAAGAAAATGGCTACTCCCGCCTTTTTAGTCGGGGCGTTAGCAAAAAACTGGTGCGGATATAAGCCTGAGTGCATTCTCTGGTTGTCACATTCCAGCAAATGCGTTTCCTGAAGGCACAAAATATCATGGCGGGATTTACCTAATTGGCGCCACACAACAGACCTCTTGCCCGGGGAGTTAAGACCATTAACATTAATTGAAAATAGCGAGATACTCATAATGAGAACATAAAAACAATTTGATAAACATCAAATACTGACAATCTGTGAATAAAAGAAAACACAATATGGTCAATGAATTAAAGCATATATGCGAGCAGACCGGGGGGAGGGGGGAAGGGAAAGGGAGGACACAAACAAGACATACAACAAGCAACAAATAAACTAGCGGACTGGAGTCCATTCAGGAAAACCCTGAGTCCAAAAAGGTGAGGATCCAAAAAACAATTCACCTATGGGGCACAAGAAAGCTGTAGAGAACCTCAAAAGAGGACTCAATACAGCAGCAAAACCAAGAAAAAATAAAAAGAAAAAAAAAACCAGAGTACAACCGTGTGGGAAAATAGCCAGGAGCCACAAAAGCCGTGAAATCAGACCTCCTCCCAATCAGGAACAATGCGGGCCCTGGGGCCATTGTTACCTCCAGTCTTGGTAAAGGATGCAGAAACCGGAGAATCAGGAGTCGCGAGTCCCCATTTGGAGAGAGCGGAGGCCGCGTGGGCCGGAATTAAGCAGGTAGTAATCGAACCATCTTTACGGATGAGCAGCTTGGTAGGAAATCCCCAGCGGTACTGGATACCTTTCTCTCTGAGGATGGTGGTGTAGGGACCAAAGGACCTCCGAAGCGCCAAAGTACCTGGGGAGAGATCTGGAAAAACAGCAATGCGCGCGAACTTATCAGGAAGCGCTGGATTTTTCCGTAGAGCCTGTAGAAATTCTTCCTTTATTTCGTAGAAGTGTATTCGTGCTAACACATCTCTTGGGACGGAGGGACCCAGGCCAGACGGTTTAGGGATCCTGTGTATACGATCAATTATGACCTTCTCAGGGGCAAGTTGAGGAAGAGCTGCAGCCACAAATTCCTGCAGGAAGAGTTTCAAATCTCCTGACAAGATAGATTCATCAATGCCCCTGAGTTTGACGTTGTTTCTCCTGGACCTATCTTCCAGATCCAGGGCTTTAGATTGGATTTTAGAAGCCATGGTTTGCAGGGCCTCATGAGCGTCCCAGAGGTCATTGTGTGAAGAGACCAGCTCCGCCATCTTACGCTCCAGACGGTCTGTGCGGTTACCCAGTTCCGCCACTTCCCCTTTAAGCTCAGCCAACATATTGCGCATATCCTCTTGAATGGAAGCTCTGAGGTCTCCAAGAAGGTTTTTGAGGAGAGCAGCAGTCACCGGACCATCAGCCGAATCCGACGCCGCAGCGCCTGAACGCGACGCCTCTCCGCCAGATTTGAACGCTGCAGCGTTGGACTTCGGCGCCGCACCACCCGATTGCGACGCCTGAGCGTTACGTTGCGCAGAGCGGGAAGACCTGGGAGGGGACGGCGCCATCTTGGCTGTCGGCGGGAGCTGCGGGGCAGCGGCAAAGAAATCAGGAATTCTCCTTGAGGGGTCCCGGGCGCCTGCTTTCGCTTTCCCCATGCACTCACCACTGCAGCAGGGATCAGCGGCGATATCGTGGAGGCTAAGAATACAGCAGAGAAGGTAGATAAGTGCCGTTTTAGGGATCCTGGCTGAGGAGCTCCCACTCTGTGCGACCTACTCCATCAGCAGTTAGGCCACGCCCCCAGGTCAATGCTTTATTGTTGCTCAAATTGCAAACGTTCATTAGCGTGGTTTGACCTTGGAATGCTTTTAAGTAATTTTGGACACACCTATGAGAAATAGATATATTGTCTGGCTGCATTTATTAGTATCTTTTGTAGTATTAGCAATTTATGTCTGTCTTGTCTTGGAGTTTTCAATGGCCAACAGGCCCAGATATCAGCTCAAATGTCCATAAGAGTCGGGTATTAGCAGTGGCTAAGTAGTCCCAGGAGTGAGCGATCCTATGTGACCATGTGTCACAATATGTGAGTCATCTATGTCTGGCCCCCACTACCTCCATATATACCTTATACTCACAAGGTCACTCCTCCCGGCGTGTGATGTAATTACTAACAGCCCCTGCTCACCTGTCATTGCTATCATTACCAGACAGGCTCCACGCTGCGTTCCTCCACTGGAACGCACGCCAAAATCACCCAGTCTCCTGCACTGCTCCGAACAAAGCGTGCAGGTGAAACCGGAAGTACCGACACCCCCCTTTTACTAAGAACCATAACTTTTTTATTCTTTCTCTGATTCAGTTATACTAGGGCTTGTTTTTTTGAAACAGGTTTTTTTTTTAAATGCGATCATCCATTGTACCAGAAGATTTACAGTACAGTGAAATTTCCCCCAAAAATGTCATCCTGCAATTGTTTTATGCGTTTTCCATTTATGGGTAGAACATATTATCTGGAAGTATGCTTCTCTAGGTCTGTACAATTACAGTGATACTAAAATTACATACTTAAATTTTTTATTTAATTAATGAAAAGAATTTAGGAAATTAGTAAAAAAAAATACATTTGCATTGAGTCCTCATTTTATGAGTCCCATAACGTTTCCATTTTTTGGTCGATGTAGCTCTTTGAGATCGCTTTATTTGTAGCAACCTGTTATTTGTATCATTCAAAGCTAGGTATTGTATTTTGACCTCTTTTTACTGCATTTTTTGGCAAAGATGTGGAGAACAATAAAACACAATTCTGGCTTTTACAGATTATAAGACACACCCTGAATTTTGGGAAGAAAATTGCGAAAAAACTTTAATAAAATTATGGTGCGTCTTATTGCGTATCACAAGTAGTTTCTGCAGTGGAGTGGGGTCCCAGGGTCGTTGCTGGTGGAGACAGGAGTGGAGTGATGCTGCGGACCTCAGGCTGGGAGGAAGGGGTGTTCGGAGGTGCCACACTGTGTGTTCTGTTGTGCAGGAGATCTTGTCTTCTGAAATCTTGGTGCTGAGATCCTCATCTGCCCATTGGCCGCCCCTGGCGGCCATTTTTCTGGAGTCCACCACAATGTAAACCATGGAAGTGTGAGAACTCTGCAAAATGTCGGCAGAGCGCCCGCATTAACGAACACCCACAGCATCACACCTCCGGACACCTCCTCCTCCCAGCCTGAGGCCTATAGCATCACCCCACTCTTGCCTCCACCAGCAGCGACCCTGGGACCCCACTCCACCGCAGCCAGTAAGGAATATTTGTGTACTTTTAAGGAAATGGTTGTACAGAACATGTCCATTAGCTCTTTTAGAAGAATTGAACCTGCGATCATCTGATCACTGACATTATATACAGCAATGCGGCAGTATTGCAGCATATAGTAAAAATCACAGTTTCCTATCCAGTAAATGGCAGCCACAGGCTGGTCTTCATAGGAGAACCATAATAGCAATAATTACAACCCATCAACATCTCACGAACATGATGCAGGAGGGGAAATGGTATGATCCAGTCTGCATGCTGTAAATGCCAATATCAGATATTTACAGCAGCATTTAACAGGTTAAAGGATTTTAGAGGTATCAGCTCTACCCACACATGTTAGAGGCAGATACTGGTAGAGTAAAACAAATGGAAAAAAGTTGTGGCTTTTTCATACTGAATGGAGCAAAAATTATCCCTAATTGTGGAATATCAAAAGCTTTGTTATTTGCTATATAAAGAAGCGATCTGTTTTTCACAGGTCATCCAAATATTATTTCTTTATTTAGGGAGCAAAAGCAGGAGTGCTGTTTTGATAGACATAACTGTTCGTCAACCATGAATAGAAAAAACTATTTATTTTTTTCAATCTATAACAGGTTTGCTATTGTCAGATTGCTTAATCAATTTAAAAGTTTTTTTTTAAGTTGTCCAGAAATTATTTCTTTCTAGATGGAGCAGGTACAGGCTAACTATCTTCAAGTGTGTGTACTCTCAAGAGAGAATACTTTTCAGCAGCAGTACAGTAACGCTGTGGTCACGCTTAGGAGTTCAATGCAAGAAACTCACTCGAGTCTCTCGCATCAATACCTGGCACTGCCACCAGCACGCGAGACTAGAGAGTGTGGCTGCATAGAAATACATGAAACTGCACACTCCGGTCCTGAGTGCCGGTGATGCAAGAGACTCGCATGAGTTTCTCATATTGAACTCACAAGTGTGACCCTGGCTTAAAGCTGTAAAACACAATAGGCAGTCAGGAGATATACAGCTGGCGTGGCTGTGCAGTGGTAGCAGCAGAAAAAATATGTACGGCCTAAAAAATATAATGATAAGGCAGGCAAGGAGATGTTTGGTAGTGTTGGGCCAGTAAAGATGACATGCCACAGGATATGTGACATGATGGACAGAGAGAAAATGTCTGGCTAGATGTGGGCCATCAGGACTGATAGCAGCAGAACTGTGTAGAAGACAGATAACAAGTAGTGTTGAGCATTCCGATACCGCAAGTATCGGGTATCGGCCGATACTTGCGGGTATCGGAATTCCGATACCAAGATCCGATACTTTTGTGGTATCGGGAATCGGTATCGGGATTAATATCAATGTGTAAAAGAAAGAATTAAAATAAAAAATAGGGATATACTCACCTCTCCAACGCAGCCTGGACTTTACCGCCGTAACCGGGAGCCGTTGTACCTAAAAATGCGCGCTTGAAGGGCCTTAGATGACGTCACGGCGCTCTGATTGGTCCGTAGCGGTCGCGTGACCGCTACGCGACCAATCACAAAGCAGTGACGTCACCTAAGGTCTTTCAAGTGCTTGAAAGACCTTAGGTGACGTCACTGCTTTGTGATTGGTCGCGTAGCGGTCACGCGACCGCTACGGACCAATCAGAGCGCCATGACGTCATCTAAGGCCCTTCAAGCGCGCATTCTTAGGTACAACGGCTCCCGGTTACGGCGGTAAAGTCCAGGCTGCGTCAGAGGGTGAGTATATCCCTATTTTTTATTTTAATTCTTTCTTTTACACATTGATATGGATCCCAGGGCCTGAAGGAGAGTTTCCTCTCCTTCAGACCCTGGGAACCATACAGGATACCGTCCGATACTTGGTGTCCCATTGACTTGTATTGGTATCGGGTATCGGTATCGGATTAGATCCAATACTTTGCCGGTATCGGCCGATACTTTCCGATACCGATACTTTCAAGTATCGGACGGTATCGCTCAACACTAATAACAAGGCAAGTAGATGGTGCATCTGTTGCAATTATTGTCATAAGCCATAAGTGACTGAAAGTCAGCAATGAACCATGCCTGATCCATAGTCACAAATTGAAAGTTTTCAATTTCTACTCCTGGTTGGTGGCAGCAATAGAAAAAGCCATGGATATCCAGAGAATACAACATTTCAAAAAACTCTTATTGGGAGAAAGTAATAAAAACATTCCCAGTACTATAGAAAAAAATATTTGTTAGTGCTTTTCCTACATGTTTTAAACTGAATCTTTATGAGTAAGAACTGAGGTTAAGCAGGAAACATGTAGGAAAAGCAATAATACACATACACATACACATCTCTTCAAAAGTTTAGGGTCACCCGGACAATTTTGTGTTTTCCATGAACACTCTTACTTTTATTAATCAAATGAGTTGCCAAATGAATTGAAAATCTAGTCCAGACATTGACAAGGTTCAAAAAAAAGATTTTTATTTGAAATAATAATTTTCTCCTTCAAACTTTGCTTTCATCAAAGAATGCTCCCTTTGCAGCAATTTCAGCATTGCAAACCTTTGGCATTCTAACAGTTAATTTGCTGGGGTAATCTGGAGAAATTTCACCCCATGCTTCCAGCAGCCCCTCCCACAAGTTGGTTTGGCTTGATGGGCACTTTTTGCGTGCCATATGGTCAAGCTGCCCCTACAACAGCTCAATGGGGTTGAGATCTGGTGACTGTGCTGGCCACTCCATTACAGATAGAATACCAGCTGCCTGCTTCTTCCCTAAATAGTTCTTGCATAATTTGGGGATGTGCTTTGGGTCATTGTCCTGTTGTAGGATGAAATTGGCTCCAATCAAGCGCTGTCCACAGGGTATGGCATGGTGTTGCAAATGCTTGTTTGTGGCACATTAGTACATGGGAGGGGGAAAACTTTTCAAGATGGGTGGTGACTAGTGCTGAGCGATACCGTCCGATACTCAAAGGTATCGGTATCGGATGGGATCGGCCGATATCCAAAACATATCTGATATCGCCGATACCGATACCCGATACCAATGCAAGTCAATGGGACACAAGTATCGGAAGCTATCCTGGATGGTTCCCAGGGTCTGAAGGAAAGGAAACTCTCCTTCAGGCCCTGGGATCCATATTCATGTAAAAAATAAAGAATAAAAATGAAATATATGGATATACTCACCCCTCCGAAAACCCTGGCTGTCACCGCTGCAAACCTCTGCCTCCGTTCCTAAGAATGCAGAGCGTGAAGGACCTTTGATGACGTCGCGGTCAGGTGACCGGTCACATGAGCGGTCATTGACCAATCACAAGACCGAGATGTCATCGAAGGTCCTTCACCCTCTGCATTCTTAGGAACGGAGGCAGACGCTTGCAGCGGTGACAGCCAGGGTTCTCGGAGGGGTGAGTATATCCATATTTTTTATTTTTATTCTTTATTTTTTACATGAATATGGATCCCAGGGCCTGAAGGAGAGTTTCCTCTCCTTCAGACCCTGGGAACCATACGCACCGCACACGCAGAAGATGACTGGGAACACTTCCGATTCCGATTTCCGATATCGCAAAAATATCGGAACTCGGTATTGGAATTCCGATACAGCAAATATCGGCCGATACCCGATATTTCCAGTATCGGAATGCTCAACACTAGTGGTGACCATGGTGGCCATTTTGAAGTCAGCCATTTTGGATCCAACGTTATTTTTTTCAATGAGAAGAGGGTCATGTGACACATCAAACGTATTGAGAATTTCACAAGAAAAACAATGTTGTGCTTTGTTTTAACGTAACTTTATTCTTTCAAGTGTTATTTACAAGTTTATGACCACTTACAAAATGTGTTCAATGTGCTGCCCATTGTGTTGGATTGTCAATGCAACCCTCTTCTCCCACTCTTGACACACTGAAAGCAACATCGCAGAAGAAATGCTAGCACAGGCTTCCAGTATCCGTTTTTTCGGATGCTACACATCTCACATCTTCACAGGATAGACAATTGCCTTCAGATGACCCCAAAGATAAAAGTCTAAGGGTACCGTCACACAGTGCCATTTTCATCGCTACGACGGCACGATTCGTGACGTTGCAGCGTCGTATGATTATCGCTCCAGCGTCGTAGACTGCGGTCACACGTTGCAATACACGGCGCTGGAGCGATAATTTCATGAAGTATTTGCGATGTAGAAGCCGTTGGTTACTGTGCGCACATCGTATACAACCTGTGTCACACGATGCAATCATGCCGCCACAGCGGGACACTAGACGACGAAAGAAAGTTTCAAACGATCTGCTACGACGTACAATTCTCAGCAGGGTTCCGGATCGCAGTAGCGTGTCAGACACTACGATATCGTAACGATATCGCTAGAACGTCACGAATCGTGCCGTCGTAGCGATGAAAATGGCACTGTGTGACGGTACCCTAAGGGGGTTCGACCTTGGTGGCCATTCAACTGGCCCACGACAACCAATCCACTTTCCAGCAAGCTGTTCATGTAGTAAAGCTCAGACTTGACACCCATAATGTGGTGATGCACCATCTTGGATGCTCTAGGCATATGTGAGATGTAATGTGAACAGTGGATTTAGATCCAGACCACAAGGCATGTGTATATCTCCAGGTCTGGAAAGCCTGGTTAGATGTAGATGATAAAAAATCCCATAACTATATGATGTGTACAACCTGTGGTGTATAATATGAAGGTGCAGCAGAATGCAAAAGGGAAAGGTAGCTGGCTGCCTGATGATGTCACAGCCACCTAGTCAGTTCAAGAAAGTCTCATGTATAGAACTGAGGTAAGCATTCCCAGTGAGAAAGGGGGGAAAGCCCCACGAGTATCACTTCTGCAAGCAGCTTCATTGGGAGAAGTTGTCAGAGGTGCCAATGTCAGAAAATAAATAGGTGAAGTAATCAGAGAAAGCACATTACCGGTGTGAAGTGCCAATTCAATGGAACAAAATGCTCGGGTGCTCGTTGCTTGGGTTAAGCAAATTGGAATACTCAGGTACTCGACCCGAACAACGAGCCAATGTAAGTCTATGGGAAACCCGAGCTATTTTGCCACGATCACCCCGGTGGTCCTTTTAGGGTCTAAATACATCAGAAATCGATGGAAACAGTGCTTAAATGACATGGGAACATCATGGGGATCGCCCCTGGAAGCATTTCTGACTCCTAGGTCACAGCTGTGACCAATGTTGTCAGAGTGTGACGCCACTTTTACAGGCACACACTAAAACATACAAAATTAAAACCAAATTGGATTTTCCTGGGAAATATGTTAAGGAACATCCTTTCCAGGGTAATAATGTGTATGTAATTCAAAATAAAGACATAAAAGAAATAAGAAATAAAAGTAAGGACCACAATACAAAAGTACAGATTGTACACGAAAAGGGACGCACATCTAGGAGTAAATCAGGATGAATAATAAAAATAAGTGAAAAATAACTGTGTATAAGGTAATAAATGTATCATATATAGCCATGAAAAATCACTAAGAAATATAAATGAAACAAAATATTCTCAAACATAAAATACAAGTGAATGTCACAAGTGTTACCATTGTAATGAAAAAAACATGGGTTTAAAAGTGAATTGATGTAAAAAATTAACAAAAGCACTCAACTGTGTACAGCATACATAAGACAAAAGTAAAAAACTAAAACTAGGTAAAAATGATATATTTCATGTACAGTGATACACTCAGAAAGGAAAAATAATGGTGTATGGTATGTATATGGTGTATATGCCGTATATACTCGAGTATAAGCCGAGAATTTCAGACCATTTTTGTAGGCTGAAATTGCCCCTCTCGGCTTATACTCGAGTCATACCCAGGTGTCGGCAGGGGCGGGGGAGCAGCAGCTGTCTAATAAAACTCACCTGCTCCTGGCGCAGTCCCTGCACGTCCCTGGTTCCCCAGCGCTGGCAGCTTCTTCCTGTAGTGAGCGGTCACATGGTACCGCTCATTACAGCAATGAGTATGGACCCGACTCCACTCCTATAGGGGTGGAGCCGCATATGCATTACTGTAATGAGCGGTACCATGTGACCGCTCACTACAGGAAGAAGCTGCCGGGGAACAGACGTGAAGGGACAGTGCACCAGGAGCAGGTGAGTATGATGGGGGGCAGTGCCTGATATTCACCTGTTCCCTGTTCCACCGTCGGCGCCGCTGCGTCTTCCCCGTCCTCTGCACTGATGCTCAGGTCAGAGGGCATGATGACGTGATTAGTGCGTGCCACCCTCTGCCTGAACAGTCAGTGCAGAGGACGGGGAAGACACAGTGGTGGTCGGAACGGGGAGCAGGTGAATATAGCAAGTGCCGGGGCCTGAAAGGTGAGTATGTCATATTTTTTTTTTTTAATCGCAGCAACAGCATATGGGGCAAATATTTGTATGGAGCATCTTATGGGGCCATGTGCAGCATTATATGGGGCAAATATCTGTATGGAGCATCTTATGGGGCCATGTGCAGCATTATATGGGGCAAATATCTGTATGGAGCATCTTATGGGGCCATGTGCAGCATTATATGGGGCAAATATATCTTTATGGAGCATCTTATGGGGCCATGTGCAGCATTATATGGGACAAATATCTGTATGGAGCATCTTATGGGGCCATGTGCAGCATTATATGGGGCAAATATCTATATGGGGACATGTGCAGCATTATATGGGGCAAATATCTGTATGGGGCCATGTGCAGCATTATAGGGGCAAATATCTGTATGGAGAATCTTATGGGGCCATGTGCAGCACTATATGGGGCAAATATCTGTATGGGGCCACGTGCAGCATTATGTGGGGCAAATATCTGTATGGAGCATCATATGGGGCCATGTGCAGCATTATATGGGGCAATTATCTGTATGGGGCCATGTTCAGCATTATATGGGGCAAATATCTGTATGGGGCCATGTGCAGCATTATGTGGGGCAAATATCTGTATGGAGCATCTTATGGGGCCATGTGAAGCATTATATGGGGCAAATATCTGTATGGGGCTATGTGTAGCATTATATGGGGCAAATATCTGTATGGAGCATCTTATGGGGCCATGTGCAGCATTATATGGGGCAAATATCTGTATGGGGCCATGTGCAGCATTATATGGGGCAAATATCTGTATGGAGCCATGTGCAGCATTATGTGGGGCAAATATCTGTATGGAGCATCTTATGGGGCCATGTGAAGCATTATATGGGGCAAATATCTGTATGGGGCCATGTGTAGCATTATATGGGGCAAATATCTCTATGGAGCATCTTATGGGGCCATGTGCAGCACTATATGGGGCAAATATCTGTATAGGGCCACGTGCAGCATTATGTGGGGCAAATATCTGTGTGGAGCATCTTATGGGGCTATGTGCAGCATTATATGGGGCAAATATCTGTATGGGGCCATGTTCAGCATTATATGGGGCAAATATCTGTATGGGGCCATGTGCAGCATTATGTGGGGCAAATATCTGTATGGAGCATCTTATGGGGCCATGTGAAGCATTATATGGGGCAAATATCTGTATGGGGCCATGTGCAGCATTATATGGGGCAAATATCTGTGTGGGGCCATGTGCCGCATTATATGGGGCAAATATCTCTATGCAGCATCTTATGGGGCCATGTGCAGCATTATATGGGGAAAATATCTGTATGGGGCCATGTGCAGCATTATATGGGGCAAATATCTTTATGGAGCATCTTATGGGGCCATGTGCAGCATTATATGAGGCAAATATCTCTATGGAGCATTTTATGGGGCCATGTGCAGCATTATATGGGGCAAATATCTCTGTGGAGCATCTTATGGAGCCATAATCTGCATTTGTGGAGCATTACACGCGGCAAATGTGTCTGTGGAGCATCTTATGGGGCCATAATCAGCATTTGTGCAGGATTGTATGGGGCAAATGTCTGTATGGAGCATCTTTTGGGGTCTCAATCAACATTTGTGCAGCATTATATGGGGCATATTTTAATATGGAGCATCTTATGGAGTCCATCATAAACTGTTTGGAGCATTATATGGGGCATATTTTAATATGAAGCATCTTATGGGGCCCATCATAAATTTTATGGAGCATTATATGGGGCGTATTTTGTATGGAGCATCTTATGGGCCATCATGAACTGTATGGAGCATTATATGGGGCTCCTGATTTAATATGGATATTCAAAAACACTTAAACCACTGATGTCTCAATTAATTTTACTTTTTAATTTTTTAATTTTTATTTCCCATGCGTATACTCAGGAGCATTATTATTTGTGAGATGTCCTATTTTTCTTATCTCATTTCTATATTGCTGGTTGTTTTTTATGCTGTTCATTGATTCTTTTTTCTCTTTATATATAATATTACAGTACAACCTATGACATGAGTTATATACGGGAACTATTACCTGATCTGGCCGGTGGATCTGTATCTTCTTTACCTTCGTGACGCTGATCACGTTCCTGGATTAAATTGATTAAGGAAGATCTGATTATAAAATTGTTTACATCAATTTGTTTTCTTTATTTTCTTTACATGTGCATATATTTATTTAATTTATTTTCTTTTCATACATATACTATATTATATATCTTTATATTATTTATATTTTTCTTTTTCTTTCATCTTTATTCTTTTCTTTTTCGTATGTTCATCACCTTATTAGCAATTTTCATAGGTATGTTCACTTTTTCCTAATTTTCATGAAGCTTTGTTTATTTATGAATATATTACCATCATGGTCACTTTATATGTTAATTGCTTTAAGAGGATGTATTCATATATTTTTTTACATACTTATTTATACTTTTTGATTAATTTCTCTCTTTTAGCACATCTACACCCTAAAATATCTTTAGCCTTAATGGGGTTTTCTCATACATTGCGCCCATGTTACTTCATACTGATATATATCTCCACATGTCTCCGTGTACATGGTTACTATTCTTTTCTCCCTATCCATCTTAGGGTTTGTAGTGTGCATGCATCACTGTGTCTCCTTGTAGTTGGCCCGTGGCTGCCATGTCTATATACATATGGGATATTCGGTCAATGACCGTGACTCCTCGTGCATGACTCGGTCTCCTTGGTTTCCTCCTGGCGCCCCGTCTCACACGTATATGCTCTCCCTAATCTGGCTGAAACTCCATGTTGCCTGGGACACTATTGATGACCGCTCATAGGCGCTTCATACAGCTAGATCACCTGATTGCCTCTAGTGATGCAGCCAGTATTAGCTGTTGCTCTCTATTTCTCCTCCACCACCGTCATTTTAACCACACCCCGTATTGTCTTATTGGTACATCCTCACACACCTCCATTTTCTATTGGCCCTTTCTCATATATATACTCCCATTCATCCTAATGATGCCACCCCATGAAGAAGGCAAAGAACCGAAATGCACGTTGGGGAGGACACCATCCAGGAGGGATCTATAGCTACACTGTAATTGACTTCCCACCGTGGTATCAGTCATTACATTTACAGTTTGATCATCGTCCCTCTCTCCACTACTACACCATTATTTTTACTTTCTGAGTGTTTCACTGTACATGTAATATATCATTTTTACCTAGTTTTACTTTTTCACTTTTGTCTTATGTATGCTGTACACAATTGAGTGCTTTTGTTAATTTTTTGCATCAATTCACTTTTAACCCTGCTGTTCTGTTAGGTCAAAAATGACCGTTTTTGAAATTCTATAATGTTATAAAAATTCAGCGTGTGATTCTGAGACTTGAGGCTCCCTGACTTTTCGTCATTAGGGGGGTACTCTCTGTGGGAATTTTTTTTTTTTTTAATTTTTGTTTACTTTATTTGGTACAATTTTTTTTACACTTGTACTGTTCGGTCAAAAATGACCGATAGGCCTTTATTCAGCTCTCCAGACAATTTTTGACAAAAATAAAGGTGCTATCACCTCATTTTGAACTATATATTGCATCTACTACTATTTATCAATGTATCTGACTACTTTTGGTCAGAACAGATTTACACATACCAACATTTTCAAGTTGCGATACAGCCGACGGATTCGCTTCCAGTATAGCTATGCGCAATTTATTTCACTGGTTTTTATTTACCCTGCTGTTCATATAGATCTAGTTCCATTCAGTTGTCAACATTTCATATTGTAAATCATGATTTTCTGATTTTCCATGTGTTTGCTGGTTGTACAGTATTACACTGTACATAAATGTTAATTTATTTGATTCAAAAAATAAAAGTTTTTGATTTAATTTTTCATCTGATTATTGAAAACCATGTTCACATACAGTAAAACAATGCAACAGGTAATCAAATAACACTTGAATTATGTACAAATCACAACTTTGTTAGGTCCGGTCAAAAATGACCGGGAACAGTATAAGTGTATAAAAAACAACGTTTTTTGCCATTTTATAGAGAAAAAAGCTTTTTTTTTTGCCTTTGAAAAAAGTATATCTACATAATGTTTGATATTATTACTTATAGTTAACATTTAGATCAAGATTTTTTTTTTATCTGCAAAAATAATCAATTTTTACAAAAATCGAAAAAATACCATGTTCCCTTTTGGATATAAAAAAAATATAAAACAAGCTTTGTATTTATTTTTTTTCTGGTATTTGAACAACCATCTTCACAAGCAATATAATAGTGCAAAAACTGTTTAAAAAAACCACTTAGATTAGCTAAAAATGATTATTTTATAAGGACGGTCAAAAATGACCGGGAACAGTACAAGTGTATGTGAAATCTAAACAGAACAGCAGGGTTAAACCCATGGTTTTTTTTCATTACCAGGGTAACACTTACGACATTCACTTGTATTTTATGTTTGGGTATATTTTGTTTCATATACATTTCTTAGTGATTTTTCATGGTTATATGATATATTTATTACCTCATACACAGTTGTATGTCACTTATTTTTATTATTCTACCTGATTTAGTACTGGGTGTGCGTCCCTTTCCGTGTACAATCTGTACTTTTGTATTGTGGTCCGTACTTTTATTTCTTTCCTGTATTTATTTTCCATTTTTTGTACCTCAATTTACTTGAATTATTCAGCAATAAAATTAAAACATTTTATCATATCGGACTGTATGGTCGGCTTATGGTATTTCTTTTGGTTGTGGTTGCTTATTCCTGACTGTCCACACTATTCTATATTGGTCCGGGCTTACTGGTAGTAGGCACTCTATTTAATTTTACTCTCAACTCACTTTGCAATATTATTCCATTACTACCACATAGCATTCCTTTGTTTCTTTATAAGTGGTAATAATGGCAGACACTATAACAGCTTTTAAGAGCACTGGACGATTTCTTTTGTACACATAACATTGCGGGTTAAAGTTAATTTAGTGACGAAATGTACAATTAGTGAAGAAAGGTTGAACTTGATAGACCGGGGTCTTTTTTCAACCTATGCAACTATGTAAAGTTTCTTGTACTATAGCTGCTGTATTTGGCACTTCTAGGGTATTTTGGTGCTCATGTAGGGTTCATGTAGGGTTCCAATCCACAATTATCAGTATAGAGAAGAATCTGGAATCCTTAGATAGATAATAAAAAACTCTATTTGTGTTGTCCAGAACATATTGTTTAAATTATGTAACAGTTTGCTTTAATTGAACTTTATCAAGCATACATACCTCTTGAAGTTCATCAAGAGAATGCCAGGAGTGTGCAAAGCAGTCATCAAAGCAAAAGGTGGCTTCTTTGAAGAACCTAGAATATAAGACATATTTTCAGTTGTTTCACACTTTTTTGTTAAGTATATAATTCCACATGTGTTAATTCATAGTTTTGATGTCTTCAGTGTGAATGTACAATTTTCATAGTCATGAAAATACAGTAAAATCTTTAAATGAGAAGGTGTGTCCAAACTTTTGGTCTGTACACCTTCCAAAAAGTTCAACTATTGTCTCGTCAGTCCACAGAGTACTCTCCCAAAAATCTTGGGGATCATCAAGATGTTTTCTGGCAAAACTGAGATGAACCTTTATGTCATTATTGCCCAGCAATGGTTTTTGTCTTGGAACTCTGCCATGCCGGTAATTTTTGCCCAGTCTCTTTCTTATGGTGCAGTCATGAACACTGACCTTAACTGTTCAAATGAGGCCTGCAGTTCTTTGAATGTTGTTGTGGGTATGGATGACTAAGTGAATCCAGACAAGTTTTTCAACCCTTTTTTGGAGTGTTATATACCACCATAATGTACCACGAAGCTTGTAATACTCTATGGATGAGTAATTGAATCCAGAAAAATGTTTAAACTCCTTTTTGGAGTTTTACATACCACTGTAATATAACAAGAAGTACATGTAAATGTATGGATAACTAATTGAATCTATAAAAATGTTTGAAAGTAAATACTTTTAAAGTGTAGTTGCTGTACTCCTACACTCATAAAGACTTTGTACAAAGTGGAAAGCCACAAAAAAAGTTATAAGGAAGGTCACCCAGTTATCCATAGACCCCAGAAAGCGTCAACTAATTGGTCTCATTCAAATATTTTTAAAGCGTAGTTGCTGTACTCCTACACTCAAAGACTGCACAAACTGCAAAGACAAGAAATTATTAAAAGAATGGCAATACAGTAATTCTCTTTAGCTGTCCTCTTCTACTTCTCCTTCCTTTTGAGGCTGGGGAGACTTCGGCTACCTTCTTCCTGGAAACCGCTTTCCATGTACCTGGGCTGTAAGTGACCAGGCTTTGCTAATGCTCACCGAGTGCCAAGCACATCCGAGCACCCAGACACTTGAGAGATATCCGATTATCACTGAGCACGTTCGCACATCCCTAATATATGTGTGGTCAGTACAAAGGATGAGCACATGACTTATTTCTTCCAAAGACCATACTAAGGAGTAGGGGGCACTCTATTTGGGAGGAAGAAAGGCGATTCCGGCAGCTAAATTGGAATGGGCGTTTTACAGTTATAGCAGTCAGAATGTGGAATGCCCTACTATGATAGGTACTAATGGCCAACACTATAAAGGCTTTTAAAAAAGACTGGATGTTTTTCTCAATACACATAACATTGTGGGTTATAGTTAACTTAGTGACAAAATGTACAATTGATCTTGATCTTGACTAGGTATTTTTTCAACCTATGTAACTATGTAAGTCAGGTCAGTAAAGAGAAAACACCTTGATGGTGAAATAGACTCTAGCAGCAAACTGGAACCTATACTCAGGCAAAGGTGTGAAGGGTGGAGCTGCCTAATATAGTGCCTGCTGGACAGCCATGGGCTGGGGAATCCAAATCTTGCAGAATTCAGCAGGATTAAATTCCTGCAGCATCTGGCAACTCCCCCTACGGCTAAAGAGGAGGCATTAGAGATATGCATCAGAGTTGGATTTGCTGAATATAATCAACCTGGAGGCCAGACAGAGCGGCAAACACATTAACTAGCGTGGCTCATTATAACCATGCCTTTCAGACTTGATCTGTTCTCTTTTTTCTCTTTCTTTTCTAGCGCTTAATCTACTTAATTCTTAAAGACGATCAAATTGATCTGCTGCAAATTAACTTTTAGTTTAATTTGTTAATTGGCAAATTTAGTCTGCAACCAGACTGTGACCCCATACATACAGTTTTGAAATCTTCAGATTGAGAAAGGGCAAGGAGTCATGGAATTGATAATATGGTCCATAAAAAACCCAAATGACTGGGATCTGACTGGCGTTTTTCTAAGCCTGCATCCACAGGAAATCTATTGATAGTTTTCCAAGATGTATAGAATAAACTCCCTGCCAAGATTTGCTCAAAAACTGTGTGCAAGTGTACGTACAAAAATTGATGCTGTTTTGAATAAACAGGTTAGCCACACCAAATATTATTATTATTATTATTTATTATTATAGCGCCATTTATTCCATGGTGCTTTACATGTGAGGAGGGGTATACATAATAAAATATTGATATTGATTTGATTTAAATTTCTCTATTGTTAATTCACTTTGCATTTTATTAATGAGTAAAAATAAATTAACACTTCTATTTTTAAACTCATTATTAGTCTGCAGCATTTTTTGCAATCTTGACAAAACATTTATTTACAATGTTTAAATTAAATTACAATTTAATGGTGCATTCTCAGTTTTGTCAAAGACAGTTCATAGAAATCGTACACATACCATTATAATGACATCTAGAGTGCCTTTAAAGAAAAAAGCCATCAGACTACTCTATAAGAGCCATCATACTTATCACAGTGCTCCTTTATTTGTTAGCAGCTAAGTCAACCAGTAAGGCAAGCAGAATGACCCCTATAATTCTATCATTCATATTAGATACTACCAATCTAGTGCCCTACAATTGGTACTGCGCAATTTATTGCTATAATCTATATCGTCTTGTGTGAGAGACCAGACCAATACCCTTATAGCAAAATGGTAAATTACACTGAAAAAATAAACTTCATATACATTAGTGTCATGATCCAGTCCGGAGTTTGTCTTCTGCTTTCCTTTTTCTGGACTGGTCATGCGGGGGTAACCCCCTCTGCTTTGTTTTGGAGCTGGCTGGACTTTTTCAATCCTCTGCAGTCTGCTGGCCAGCGTCAGTGATAGTTCATGTTTCCAGGCAAGAGCAGCTGACCCGTATACCCTGGTGATCCTTCTGCCTCTGACTTTCCGTATTTGTGTGAGACCCATTCCCGATCCCTGACTTAGTGTTCGTCTCGTGATTTTCCTTACAGTGTATGACTTGGCCTCATCTCTGAACCCTGCCTCTTGCTTTTCGTCTCTGGTACCTCGTTCCCCAACCGGCATTGAATTCTGGCTTGTACCCCGACTTCGTCTTACGTCTCACGTTTTGGATACCACGCTCCCGTTTGGCTCTGACTTCTGGCTTGTCTCTGACTTCGTGCACTTCTGTTACCTCTGGTACTTCTGCTGCTGACAGTTTCTGACTCTGCTCGTCTGACCACATTTTCGTTACCTGTGACACCTGTGCGGCTGCTCAGTGCTGCTACGCTGTGAGTGTGCAGCCTTCCTTCCCTCACCAGCACTTCCTGGTGGAGGTTGTGCTAAACTGCGCTGCAGCCACATCACAATTAGTTTGTTGAAGGAACATATTTTACCTTCCTTTAGTGTATAATTATGGAAACTTTCAACTTCCTTCCATTCCTAATCCTAATTCTCTAAGAGTCATTTTTTTATTTTCTACTTTGTGATAGTAGACCATGTAACAAAATAGTCATTATTTTCCCTTTGAAAATTTGCATATGGCACCATTCATTCTATGGTTGTATAAGTCATTATGTTATATTTTCTGTTATATAAAATTAATGAAGTTCTCCATGATGTGTAACATGTGCTCAATATTAAGCTCCCTTCCCAGTGGTACTAAAACATTTTACCTTACAGCTGAAAGCAGCAAATAATCAAAAAACTTTCTGTCAGGAACAAATGATTATCAAAGGGCATTATGTTATTATGCCATTTATTCCATTAGACTACAGATAAAATGGAAGATTGCATTCTTTATCTTGGTTGTTTTTATCATTCTATATTTTACTGTACTTGACAGTTTTTCAATACATTTTGCCTCTGACCAGAAAAAATGAAAGATTTAGTTTGCCTAAGGTTGCTTTCGAATTTTGATTTAATGGTATAAAAATCTTAAGTACAAAAATCTATATAATTGCCTTGTAATGTTTTCATTTCCAGTTCTGTCCAGATGTCACCGTATCCCAGAATTTCAAGCGGAGGAAGCTCACCGATAGGGTTGAGCGACTTTCATTTTTTTAAGGTCGAGTCGGGTTTTGTGAAACCCGACTTTGTCCAGAGTCGAGTCGAGCACAGTCGGCCGATTATCGCTAAAAGTCGGGGATCGACCGAAACACGAAACCCAATGCAAGTCAATGGGGAAGCATAGTCGGCAGTGAGTAGAGGCCAGGAAAACACCTACAGTGCCCATTTTAATGCCAAAAACATCCACTCTTGTTTCTGAAGCTTGACAATCTTAATTAACTTTATAATAATAGTTGGGCATTGGAACTTGGGGGTCATTTTGCAAAAGTTGTGGAGGGTAGGGCTGGTTCAAGCTTTTAGTGGGCCCAGGAAACGTGGACTACGTCACGGCGGTGGAGCAGTGAGAGGTAAGTATGTCAAGTTTGCAAGTGCTGTGATCCTAAGCAAGCAGGGAGGCCCCCTCGTTGGCATTGGCACTGGCACAGGGCCCCTCAAAGTACAGCGGTGTGTTTGCACGGCGGGGGCGCCTCCCACCAGCAGCGACACTTTTGCGTACTCTGAGGGGCCCTGTGCCAGTGACGTCACCAACGAGTATGCCCCCCCCACCTGATGAAGGAACCTGCGCTTTCATCTGCACCTTCCTCTTTGTCCCTGTGTAATTTGGTATAACATGCGGGAAGGGGAACCTTACTTTCAGCAGGGTCAGATTCTGGCTGTGTAGAGTACAAGGGGAATGTAGTGGTCTAGGTCAATGTACCAGCAGACTCATCTAGCAGTGGCTGGGGAATGGGCAGGATGAGGAGGAAACAGATATAGGGCCAAAGAATAAAGTAGGCTAAATGCAGTTCAAAATTGGTAACAGGACTAAACAGGCGGCATTGCTTTGTTGAGTGGAGTAGCAAACCCAGGAGCAGCAGACACTGTTTTAAGGGCCCAAACACACTAATAGGCCAAAAGCAGTTTAATATTTGCTACTGTAGGCCAAAAGCCAGAAGGTAGAAGCTCAGCTTTATTCAGTTGAGGACAACACCAGGGAGGGGCAGACACCGTTAGTAGGCCGGAACCACCAATTTTTTAAAAAACAGCACTTAATGAGAGCCAGAAGGTAGAAGCTCAGCTTTATTCAGTTGAGGACAACACCAGGCAGGGGCAGACACCGTTAGTAGGCCGGAACCACCAATCTTTTAAAAAACAGCACTTAATGAGAGCCAGAAGGTAGAAGCTCAGCTTTATTCAGTTGAGGACAACACCAGGCAGGGGCAGACACCGTTAGTAGGCCGGAACCACCAATCTTTTAAAAAACAGCACTTAATGAGAGCCAGAAGGTAGAATCTCAGCTTTATTCAGTTGAGGACAACACCAGGCAGGGGCGGACACTGTTAGTAGGCCGGAACCACCAATCTTTTAAAAAACAGCACTTAATGAGAGCCAGAAGGTAGAAGCTCAGCTTTATTCAGTTGAGGACAAACACCAGGGAGCAGCAAACAGAGGTATTAGGCCCCATCCAGCAATTAAAAAAAAATAATAATAAAAAAAAAGCTTAATCAGAGCCAGAAGGTTTAAGCTCAGCTTTATTCAGTTGAGGACAACACCAGGCAGGGGCAGACACCGTTAGTAGGCCCATAACCACCTATTTTTAAAAACACAGCACTTAAAGAGAGCCAGAAGGTGGAAGCTCAGCTTTGTTCAGTTGAGGACAACACCAGGGAGGGGCAGACACCGTTAGTAGGCCGGAACCAACAATCTTTTAAAAAACAGAACTTAGTGAGAGCCAGAAGGTGGAAGCTCAGATTTATTCATTTGAGGACAACTTGAATTAGGGACTGCAGACAGACTTACCAGGCTGTCCCCTGTGTGGACCATGCATCCAATACATTAACCCATTGCGCCACAAAGGACACGTAACCTTCCGTGGCCATGCCTACCGCTCCATGTGTCTGTTGTCAGGTGTACCTTTGGACTCACAGATTGACAGAATGAAAGGACAATGTGGTCTTTAACATGCTGGTGGAGGGGTGGGATGGCTTTTCTCGCAAAAGAATTGTCAACTGGGTAGCTCATAGCGTGGTACAGCGTAGTCCATCATGGCTTTATTAATATTAAATAAAATAAAAAAATAGGCTCTATGCACTGTAAAATAGGTTCCAGGGGTACACGGGCAGCAGTGGTCAGGTCAGTGGAGGCCCAGTGGAAGGAGGGACCGCAGACAGGCTTCCAAGGCCTAACATAATAAAATGGGCTGGCTGTAGGCACTTTATAATTGGTTCCAGGGGGACACGGGCAGCAGTGGTCTGGTCACTGGAGGCCTAGTGGAAGGAGGGACCGCAGACAGGCTTCGAAGGCCTAACATAATAAAATGGGCTGGCTGTAGGCACTTTATAATTGGTTCCAGGGGTACACGGGCAGCAGTGGTCAGGTCAGTGGAGGCCTAGTGGAAGGAGGGACTGCAGACAGGCTTCGAAGGCCTAACATAATAAAATGGGCTGGCTGTAGGCACTTTATAATTGGTTCCAGGGGTACACGGGCAGCAGTGGTCTGGTCAGTGGAGGCCTAGTGGAAGGAGGGAACGCAGACAGGCTTCCAAGGCCTAACATAATAAAATGGGCTGGCTGTTGGCACTTTATAATTGGTTCCAGGGGTACACGGGCAGCAGTGGTCTGGTCAACGGAGGCCGATTGTAATGAGTGTCTGCCAGTTAGTAGTCCAAAACAACAAATAAATGTGAATGTCTCGCATTAAAACAAAACAAAAACACTAAAGGGTGCAATCATTAGGTTCAGGGGTGGGATCCTCTGCGTTGTTTCAGACCTACTAATTTAGCGCAAAGTATTTACTGTGGTAAATAGAGGACACTGCCCCTGACTATGTTAAGTACCATCATACATGTCAACACAATGGTATTATCAGTGGCAGGTATGGAAGGATGTCAGCGCATAGACTAAACATTGGTTGAAGTGTGAGAGATAACTGTGGAAGTGGTAGAGCAATGTTTGCCCTGGGGGTGGGTGAACTCTCTTGTGGCCGGCGGTACAGGCCCAGGGCCCCTCATGTTACAACAGTGTGTCTGACGTTGGGTGCGCACCACCACCGCCAGAGACACTTTATTGTACTATGAGGGACCCAGTACCAATGCCGTCGACCAAAAGCGAGCACACCCACCTCTTCAGACAAACAGCAGTCTCACGGGTGCTTGCGCCAAGTCGCGATACCCCGGCCCCGTGTGGGGAGTTTGGCCATTTAGGGAGGTGTAAACATGTCGTATGCTGGACAATCAGCTGCAGCAAATTAGACATTAGAAAAGTAATTCACAGTAGTCCACAGGCAAGAGCTTTTCATAGGAAAGCTAGGTGTCGGCCGGGCAAGGTGGGGCAAAAGATTTCGAAATCCAGTTGTGGTTCATTTTAATGAATGTTAGATCATCAACATTTTGGGTAGCCAAACGAGTCCTTTTTTCGGTTAATATTGAACCTGCAGCACTGAATACTCTTTCTGATAGGACACTAGCTGCCGGGCAAGCAAGCTCCTGCAATGCATATTCTGCCAATTCTGTCCAGGTGTCTAATTTTGATGCCCAGTAATCAAATGGGAATGACGGTTGAGGGAGAACATCGATAAGGGATGAAAAATAGTTAGTAACCATACAGGACAAATGTTGTCTCCTGTCACTTTCAATTGATGCAGCAGTACCTGTCCTGTCTGCGGTCATAGCAAAATCAGTCCACAACCTGGTCAGAAAACCCCTCTGTCCAACGCCACTTCTGATGTGTGCACCCCTAACACTACTAGTCTGCTGGCCCCTGGAACTCGTGTGAGAACGATCACGTGCGCTGTGTGCTGGGAATGCCTGAAGCAAACGGTCAACAAGAGTTGATTGTTTGGTTGCTAATATTAGTTCCAAGTTCTCATGTGGCATAATATTTTGCAATTTGCCTTTATAGCGTGGATCAAGGAGGCAGGCCAACCAGTAATCGTCATCGTTCATCATTTTCGTAATGCGTGTGTCCCTTTTTAGGATACGTAAGGCATAATCCGCCATGTGGGCCAAAGTTCCAGTTGACAAATCTCCGGTTGTGATTGGTTGAGGGGCAGTTTCAGGCAAATCTACGTCCCTTGTGTCCCTCAAAAAACCAGAACCCGGCCTTGCCACGCAACCAATTTCCAGTGCCCCCGGGAAAGCTTCCTCATTAAAAATAAACTCATCCCCATCATCCTCCTCGTCCTCCACCTCCTCTTCGCCCGCTACCTCGTCCTGTACACTGCCCTGACCAGACAATGGCTGACTGTCATCAAGGCTTTCCTCTTCCTCTGGTGCAGGCGCCTGATCCTTTATGTGCGTCAAACTTTGCATCAGCAGACACATTAGGGGGATGCTCATGCTTATTATGGCGTTGTCTGCAGTAACCAGCCATGTGCATTCCTCAAAACACTGAAGGACTTGACACATGTCTTGTATCTTTGACCACTGCACACCAGACAACTCCATGTCTGCCATCCTACTGCCTGCCCGTGTATGTGTATCCTCCCACAAAAACATAACAGCCCGCCTCTGTTGGCACAGTCTCTGAAGCATGTGCAGTGTTGAGTTCCACCTTGTTGCAATGTCTATGATTAGGCGATGCTGGGGAAGGTTCAAAGACCGCTGATAGGTCTGCATACGGCTGGAGTGTACAGGCGAACGTCGGATATGTGAGCAGAGGCCACGCACTTTGAGGAGCAGGTCGGAGAACCCAGTATAAGTTTTCAATAAGCACTGCACCACCAGGTTTAAGGTGTGAGCCAGGCAAGGAATGTGTTTCAGTTGGGAAAGGGAGATGGCAGCCATGAAATTCCTTCCGTTATCACTCACTGCCTTGCCTGCCTCAAGATCTACTGTGCCCAGCCACGACTGCGTTTCTTGTTGCAAGAACTCGGACAGAACTTCCGCGGTGTGTCTGTTGTCGCCCAAACTCTTAATAGCCAATACAGCCTGCTGACGCTTGCCAGTAGCTGGCCCATAATGGGACAACTGGTGTGCAACAGTGTCATCTGCCGATGGAGTGGTTGGCCGACTGCGGTCTGTGGAAGAGCTGTCGCTTCTGCAGGAGGACGAGGAGGAGGAGGAGGGGGTGCGAACGCCTACAGCCAACTGTTTCCTAGACCGTGGGCTAGGCACAACTGTCCCGAAATTGATGTCCCCTGTGGACCCTGCATCCACCACATTCACCCAGTGTGCCGTGATGGACACATAACATCCCTGGCCATGCCTACTGGTCCATGCATCTGTAATCAGGTGCACCTTTGTACTCACAGATTGCCTGAGTGCATGGATGAGGCGCTGTTTAACATGATGGTGCAGGGCTGGGATGGCTTTTCTGGAAAAAAAGTGTCGACTGGGTAGCTCGTATCGTGGTTCAGCGTACTCCATCAGGGCTTTGAAAGCTTCGCTTTCAACTAAACGGTAGGGCATCATCTCTAACGAGATTAGTCTAGCTATGTGGGCGTTAAAACCCTGTGTACGCGGATGCGAGGATAAGTACTTCCTTTTTCTAACCAGAGTCTCATGTAGGGTGAGCTGGACTGGAGAGCTGGAGATCGTGGAACTTTCGGGTGTGCCGGTGGACATGGCAGACTGAGAGACGGTTGGAGACGGTATTGTTTCCGCCGGTGCCCTAGATGCAATATTTCCTCCTACAAAACTGGTGATTCCCTGACCCTGACTGCTTTTGGCTGGCAAAGAAACCTGCACAGATACTGCCGGTGGTGCGGAAAATGGTGGCCTTACAGTGACGGAAGGGATGTTGCGTTGCTGACTAGCTTCATTGGCCGAGGGTGCTACAACCTTAAGGGACGTTTGGTAGTTAGTCCAGGCTTGAAAATGCATGGTAGTTAAGTGTCTATGCATGCAACTAGTATTGAGACTTTTCAGATTCTGACCTCTGCTTAAGCTAGTTGAACATTTTTGACAGATGACTTTGCGCTGATCAATTGGATGTTGTTTAAAAAAATGCCAGACTGCACTCTTCCTAGCATCGGATCCCTTTTCAGGGATTGCAGACTGAGCTTTAACCGGATGGCCACGCTGTCCTCCAACAGGTTTTGGCTTTGACACGCGTTTTGGCCCAGATACGGGACCGGCAGATGGAACCTGTTGCGATGTTGATGCCTGCTGCGGCCCCTCCTCCACCTCCACTTCTGAACTACTGCCGCCTGCACCCTGTTCCCCCAATGGCTGCCAATCGGGGTCAATAACTGGGTCATCTATTACCTCCTCTTCGAGCTCATGTGCAACTTCGTCTGTGTCACCGTGTCGGTCGGTGGTATAGCGTTCGTGGCGGAGCAACATAGTCTCATCAGGGTCTGATTGTGGATCAGTACCCTGAGAGGGCAATGTTGTGGTCTGAGTCAAAGGAGCAGCATAGTACTCTGGCTGTGGCTGTGCATCAGTGCACTCCATGTCAGAATCTACTTGTAATGGGCATGGCCTGTTAAGTGTTTCACTTTCTAAGCCAGGGACGGTATGTGTAAAGAGCTCCATGGAGTAACCCGTTGTGTCGCCTGCTGCATCCTTCTCTCTTGTCGTTGTTTTTGCTGAAGAGGACAAGGAAGCGACTTGTCCCTGACCGTGAACATCCACAAGCGACGCGCTGTTTTTACATTTACCAGTTTCAGAAGAGGAGGCAAAAGAGCTAGAGGCTGAGTCTGCAAGGTAAGCCAAAACTTGCTGTTGCTGCTCCGGCTTTAAAAGCGGTTTTCCTACTCCCAGAAAAGAGAGCGTTCGAGGCCTTGTGTAGCCAGACAACGAACCTGGCTCCACAGCTCCAGACTTAGGTGGAATATTTTTATCCCCACGACCACCTGATGCTCCACTAACTCTACCATCATTACCAGCTGACAATGAACGCCCATGGCCACGACCTCTTGCACAAGACTTCCTCATTGTTTTAAAAACTTAACCAAAGTAACTTTATTTGTTGCTGTCAAACAACTTACACGGTGAGCTATAACTTCAGTATGATTTCAATATCCCTTTACAGGTTGGTGAGACCACAAGGAAAATCAGGCCCAATATTACACACTCTGTTTTCTGTGGCATCAAATCACAGAGATGCCACACACGCAGGACTGTCACTCAAGCACAAATGTCAATATTAATCTCCCACCTATTTTATTTTTTATTTTTTTTCAGGGAGACTTTAGAAACCAAATAAGATAAAATGATTTTTTCAGGGACAATTTAGAAACCAAATAATAATAAAAAAAAGGCTTTCTATGGCCCACTGAGTGAGAGATGGCACACACAGGAGTCAGGAGTGGCACACAAGCCCTGAGGCCAATATTTTTCTCCCACTGATTGATGTAGTGTTTTTTTTTCAGGTAGATTTTAGAACCCAAATCAAGCAAAAAAATTAATAGGCTTTCTATGGCCCACTGAGTGAGAGATGGCACACACAGGAGTCAGGAGTGGTACACAAGCCCTGAGGCCAATATTTTTCTCCCACTGATTGATGTAGTGATTTTTTTTCAGGTAGATTTTAGAACCCAAATCAAGCAAAAAAATTAATAGGCTTTCTATGGCCCACTGAGTGAGAGATAGCACACACAGGAGTCAGGAGTGACACACAAGCCCTGAGGCCAATATTTTTCTCCCACTGATTGATGTAGTGATTTTTTTTCAGGTAGATTTTAGAACCCAAATCAAGCAAAAAAATTAATAGGCTTTCTATGGCCCACAATTTGAGAGAGAGAGATGGCACACCCAGGAGTGAAGACTGGCACACAAGCAGAAAGGACAATATTAATCTCCCACTGTTTTAATTTTTTTTTTCAGGGAGACTTTAGAAACCAAATAAGATAAAATGATTTTTTCAGGGACAATTTAGAAACCAAATAATAAAAAAAAGGCTTTCTATGGCCCACTGAGTGAGAGATGGCACACACAGGAGTCAGGAGTGGCACACAAGCCCTGAGGCCAATATTTTTCTCCCAATGATTGATGTAGTGATTTTTTTTCAGGTAGATTTTAGAACCCAAATCAAGCAAAAAAATTAATAGGCTTTCTATGGCCCACTGAGTGAGAGATGGCACACACAGGAGTCAGGAGTGGCACACAAGCCCTGAGGCCAATATTTTTCTCCCACTGATTGATGTAGTGATTTTTTTTCAGGTAGATTTTAGAACCCAAATCAAGCAAAAAAATTAATAGGCTTTCTATGGCCAACAATTTGAGAGAGAGATGGCACACCCAGGAGTGAAGACTGGCACACAAGCAGAAAGGGCAATATTAATCTCCCACTGTTTTAATTTTTTTTTTTTTTCAGGGAGACTTTAGAAACCAAATAAGATAAAATGACTTTTTCAGGGACAATTTAGAAACCAAATAATAATAATAAAAAAAGGCTTTCTATGGCCCACTGAGTGAGAGATGGCACACACAGGAGTCAGGAGTGGCACACAAGCCCTGAGGCCAATATTTTTCTCCCAATGATTGATGTAGTGATTTTTTTTCAGGTAGATTTTAGAACCCAAATCAAGCAAAAAAATTAATAGGCTTTCTATGGCCCACTGAGTGAGAGATGGCACACACAGGGATGGCACTCTAGCAGAAATGCCAATCTTAATCTCCCACAAAAACAAAACAAAACAGGGACTGTCCTACAATTACTATCTCCCTGCAGTAATCTCAGCCAGGTATGGCAGGCAGCAATAAGGAGTGGACTGATGCACAAATTAAATAAAAAGTGTGGACAAACAAAAAAGATAGCTGTGCAGAAAGGAAGGAACAAGAGGATTTGTGCTTTGAAAAAAGCAGTTGGTTTGCACAGTGGCGTACACACAGCAATGCAGCTATCAGGGAGCCTTCTAGGGCAGCCCAATGAGCTACAGCGCTGAGGAAAAAAAAAAATGTAGCTTCCACTGTCCCTGCACACCGAAGGTGGTGTTGGACAGTGGAAATCGCTACAGCACAAGCGGTTTGGTGGTTAATGGACCCTGCCTAACGCTATCCCTGCTTCTGACGAAGCGGCAGCAACCTCTCCCTAAGCTCAGATCAGCAGCAGTGAGATGGCGGTCGGCGGGAACGCCCCTTTATAGCCCCTGTGACGCCGCAGACAGCAAGCCAATCACTGCAATGCCCTTCTCTAAGATGGTAGGGACCAGGACCTATGTCATCACGCTGCCCACACTCAGCGTTCACCTTCATTGGCTGAGAAATGGCGCTTTTCGTGTCATTGAAACGCGACTTTGGCGCGAAAGTCGCGTACCGCATGGCCGACCCCGCACAGGGGTCGGATCGGGTTTCATGAAACCCGACTTTGCCAAAAGTCGGCGACTTTTGAAAATGAACGACCCGTTTTGCTCAACCCTACTCACCGACCGCGATATTGGGACATCTAAGTGATGGGTGTCTCAATATGGAAACTGCTGCTGGTACCAACCTATTGTGTGGTACCACCAGCGGAACACCGTCGCACCACACACACACACACATACACTCTATACGCCGTATGCACCTCACACACACTCACACACTCACACTCACACACTCACAGACACACACTTACACACTCAATCTCACAATCTCACACTCAGACTCACACACTCACACACTCACACTCACGCACTCACATACTCTCACACTCTCACACTCTCACACTCACACACACAATCTCACACTCTCACACTCTCACACCCACACTCACACACTCACACACTCACACTCACGCAGCCTCTTGCATTGTACCACCAGCAGAACACCGTCGCGAACACACCGCCACTGGGATCAGCAGAATGATTCACTGACTGCCGCCATATTTGTACAGAAGGAGTGCATGCGCAGTTTTAATGTGACCATCGCTATCTGTCTGCACAAAGATGGCGGCGGTCTGATTTACTGCGCGAATTACACGTAGGTGCAGTGAATCATTCGGCTGATCCTGGCGGCAGATGTGCGACGTGTCTACAGGCAGAGAAAGCCGGTCACATTAAAGGGGTTTTCCCACAAACGAAAGTTCATTTTAAAAATTGACTGTGTCTGACTGTGTACTGAGCATACCACATCTCCTGGACAGGGGGAGAAGCAAAAGATAATACTGACATTACAACAGGGGAGCACAGTGGATTCATTTTGTGAGGTAAAATATTTCACTGACTGTTTTTTTTTTATATTTTACCTCACAAAATGCATCCTCTGCGATCTCCTGCTGTAATGTCAGTATTGTCTATTGCTTCCTCCCCTGCCCAGGAGCTGTGAGCACATGGAGGAGAGATTCTCAATCAATGCTGCAAAACCTGCCCCCATCTTGACATTACCGCCCTCCCGATTTGATAGCATTGGGCCTCCATCTATTATTATATATTTTTAATATGTGAGTGCAGAAAATGTTTCAGTAACTTGAGTTCAGGAAAAGTCTCAGATTACATGCAATAAAATTAAGATATCTGGTAGAATAGAAAACATTTACACCAAGGCTTTCAAACATTTTTGGCTTTCAATGAATGCATGTTTTCTGACACAACAAAGTAGCTTTACATACAAATGTTATTCTCCTCAGTGATCAGTAAGCTGAAATGGTTAGTAGATAGCATCAATAAAGCTATTTCCACACTTCATTTCTGTATACTGTCAGGCACATATGCCCAAAAAGTATGTGCCTGACTGTATGCATCTGTCCACCATAGGGACCTGCTGTAAATCAATGCATACAGCATGATTTGTTTTTTGCAGTAGCCCTCTGCTTAGGAAAGTTGCACACAAGCCAGACCGAGGCCAAAATAGAACATTTTTGGACTCTAGTGAATGGTCACTTATGGTGATGATTCAATATACTTTTGGAAATGCTCTCAATGTATACTCCAGTACAGGTGCGGAAACTGAATGTGTACCTAGTCTCTCTGCATTACTTTCTGTAAATAAGCAGATGGGTAATTATAGAAATGTAACCCCTTCATGACCTTGGGATTTTCCGTTTTTCCGTGTTCGTTTTTTGCTCCCCTCCTTCCCAGAGCCATAACTTTTTATTTCTCTGTCCGTATGGCCACATGAGAGCTTATTTTTTGCGGGACGAGTTGTACTTTTGAAAGACATCATTGGTTTTAGCATGTTGTGTACTAGAAAATGGGAAAAAAAATTTAAGTGCGGTGAAATTGCAAAAAAAGTGCAGTCCCACACTTGTTTTTTGTTTGGCTTTTTTGCTAGGTTCACTAAATGCTAAAACTGACTGGCGATTATGATTCTCCATTTCATTATGAGTTCATAGAGACCAAACATGTCTAGGTTATTTTTTATCTAAGTGGTGAAAAGAAATTCCAAACTTTGCGAAAAAAAAAAAAAAATTGCACCATTTTGCGATACCCGTAGCGTCTTCATTTTTCATGATCTGGGGTCGGTTGAGGGCTTATTTTTTGTGTGCCGAGCTGGCGTTTTTAATGATACCATTTCGGTGCAGACACATTCTTTTGATCGCCCGTTATTGCGTTTTAATGCAATGTTGTGGCGACAAAAAAAACGTAATTCTGGAGTTTCAAATTTTTTTATCACTACGCTGTTTAGCGATCAGGTTAATCCTTTCTTTTATTGATAGATCGGGTGATTCTGAACGCGGCGATACCAAATATGTGTAGGTTTGATTTTTTTTATTGATTTATTTTGAATGGGGTGAAAGAGGGGTGATTTAAACTTTTATATATATATTTTTTTTTTCACTTTTTTTTAAACTTTTTTTTTTACTTTTGCCATGCTTCAATAGCCTCCATAGGAGGCTAGAAGCTGGCTCAACGCAATCGGCTCTGCTACATAGCAGCGATCATCAGATCGATGCTATGTAGCTGAAATGCAGGTGTGCTATGAGCGCCGACCACTGGGTGGCACTCACAGCTACCGAGGATCAGTAACCATAGAGGTTTCACGGACCTCTATGGTTACTATACAGAAGCATCGCTGACCCCCGATCATGTGACGGGGTCGGCGATGCGCTCATTTCCGGCCGCCCAGCCGGAAGTGCCGGTTAAGTGCCGCTGTCTGCGTTTAACAGTGGCATTTAACTAGTTAATAGTGGCGGGTGAATCGCGATTTCACCCACCGCTATTTCGGGCACATGTCAGTTGTTTTGATGCGAGCTCACCGCCGGAGCCCTGCATCAAAGAGGGGTATCTGACCTCGGACGTACTATCCCGTCCGAGGTCAGAAAGGGGTTAAAAAGGGGTATGACCATTCGAATAATAATAATGCTATGCATGTAACTCAGGTTTTGTAACTTAGCCTTTGCACAGATTTGATCTGCATATGCATTGCCAGTAGTCAAGATAAGGCTTTAGTTAGTATATAAACATCAGGACATTTGAAACAGATAAGCAAATTTATCAATAACATCTTTAAGAAAATCTAAGTGAATTTTCATCCAGGGCATTGAGGTAGTTGATATCCCAATGCGGTGAGGGAATGCTTAACATACCCTTCTTTCTATAAATTCCTTTCAAATCTTCACCTTAGACACAAGATTTATTTGAGGTTTGAACAAAGCTCAGAAACTCATAATTATCGGTGAGATAATTGACTCAACACAAATCGAATTTGTGAACACCCGCAGCAGCACCAAACACCTGCAGCGCACCGGACAGCTGCAGCGACGCAACACACATCGAAACACCCCCTCATCCCAGGCTACAGCCTGCAGCATCACTCCACTCCTGCCTCCTCAAGCAGCAACCCTGGGACCCCACTTCATCGCAGCCACCACCTCTGTAAGCAATAATATTATAAGCACCACCATTTTATTAAAAAAAAGTTTTCTATTTATCATCAAAATTGTGGGTGCATCTTATAATCTGGAGCATCTTATAATCTAAAAAATACGGTACTTGTTAACAATGCATGTCTGTTTTTGGACACATGTTTTACACATCTAATTTTACTACTGAACGTACTACGCCTATACTGTGGCCTTCTACCATATTACATATCTCTGTACATTTATCAAGCATTTCTTGTTATGTACTGATCACATAGAGCCAGCTGTCAGTCAGTTCCAGGAGCGCAGTTACAACCACCGCTTTTTACAGATTGAGCAGTAGCTGAAGCCATGGCGGCGCCAGCCCTACGACTAAAATGCTGGTGGAGGAAACAAAGTTAATTTCTTCCCTGCAGTGGGGCTCTTAGTATGGGTGCTGTACAATGTCAGGAGGCTAATAACCTGCAGATTAACATCATATCTGCAGGTTAATAGCATTATTTTACATGACAGGTTCCCTCTAAATATGGATGTCTGAATGAGGTCTAGCAGACAAATGCAACATGAATGGCAACCCTGTTCTGTCTTAAATCTACTCATGCATATCTTACCAAACTTGGACAAGTCTGATTCTTTTTTTTTTAAACTATTGATTGTGATTACCGCTTTTATCTACATACACACACAAATAGTATATACAGTATATATAAACTTTTTTCTGCCAGCAGCTCTGGATTTCAGTAAGGTTACTTCTAAGGGGATTTCAGGTCTGTTTCTAGAGGTCTGAGCCCTGCTATTATGCTTTCGCCAGCATTGTCCCAGCACTGATTCTGCGTCAATCTCTACCTTTGCAAATGCTGGTGACATTAAATCATTAAAGGTAAGACTGGGCAGATGTGCGAAGAGGAGATCAGTCCTGGAATCTTCCATCTACCATAGTAATATTTTCCTTACAGCCCTGTCCCCAACCCACCTTCCACCACTGCTAGATTTCTTTGGCTGAGTGTCAGAGGCAGGGTGCATTCCTTGAAGTCTAGATCTGGTTTAGCATCTGAGTGAGAAATGTAGTTAGAGATGGGCGACCAGCCCTAAAGGCAAATACCTCTCTTCGCCCTGGTCTAGTCTGCACGTAAATCTCAGTCACAGCAGAATATTATTATTAATCAGTCTGTCTGATCAGGCAGAAAAATGACTTTATTTCACAAACTACTTTAAGAGATAATTTTTAGACTTTTTTATTATAAAAACAAGATGTCTATCAGTGTACTGTGTTATTTAATGAGCTGATGGTTGCTATCTGGTTACCATCTACCATCTGTTTCTATGTGAGATCACTTTGACATTACTAAGCCTGTGCTTGAGTTAACCCCTTAAAGACAAATAATGGACATAGATTGTCATGAACAGGTGTCAGCTCCCAAGGCATGACGTGCTTTGTCTGTCATGCATTTAAACTGTAATTGTGTGTAAACATATATTGAAAGTTCAGTGCTGACAGCTGTCACTGACAGCTGAGCAGCATGAGAAGAGGTGCAGGGACCCATGCCATCGGACCCCACACTCAGGGTGCTGTGATTGATTATTAAATTTATTAAATCTTACTGACTGATCATGGCATGATCGTGCAGGAGATCCTAAAATATCAGCACCTCCCACTCAATGACAGCCATTGATCAGCGCTGCTATTGGTCGACTTCCTGGATTAACAGCTAGAGAAGGTGCCACCCCTTAAATGCTGTTATTGAGAGCGATCTCAACATTTAGTAGTCATGAAGAGAAAGGGGGCTCCAAACTACAGAAAGCTTGTTAGATAATGCTCAGTGTTATGACCCCAATGGCGAGGGTCTCAGAGGAACGTGGAAGTCTGCAGAATACAAAAATCCAGCTCATAGGGCAGTGGTAACTGGGTTGACCATATATCTACTCCTAACGCCAACACTAGAAGTAGCCGGGGATCATTCCTACGTTGATTCTAGATGACACGCGCCAGCCGGAGAATCTAGCTACCCCTAGTAGAGGAAAACAAAGACCTTTCTTGCCTCCAGAGAAGGGAACCCCAAAGCTGGATAGAAGCCCCCCACAAATAATGACGGTTAGGTAAGAGGAAATGACAAACACAGAAATGAACCAGGTTTAGCACAGAGAGGCCCGCTTACTGATAGCAGAATAAAGAAAGGTAACTTATATGGTCAACAAAAACCCTATCAAAATCCACACTGGAAATTCAAGAACCCCCGAACCGTCTAACGGTCCGGGGGGAGAACACCAGCTCCCTAGAGCTTCCAGCAAAGGTCAGGATATAGATTTGGAACAAGCTGGACAAAAATACAAAAACAAAACAAATAGCAAAAAGCAAAAGGCAGACTTAGCTGATATAACTGGAACCAGGATCAGTAGACAAGAGCACAGCAGACTAGCTCTGATAACTACGTTGCCAGGCATTGAACTGAAGGTCCAGGGAGCTTATATAGCAACACCCCTAACTAACGACCCAGGTGCGGATAAAAGGAATGACAGAAAAAACCAGAGTCAAAAAACTAGTAACCACTAGAGGGAGCAAAAAGCAAATTCACAACAGTACCCCCCCCTTAGTGAGGGGTCACCGAACCCTCACCACGACCACCAGGGCGATCAGGATGAGCGGCATGAAAGGCACGAACTAAATCGGCCGCATGAACATCAGAGGCGACCACCCAGGAATTATCCTCCTGACCATAGCCCTTCCACTTGACCAGGTACTGAAGCCTCCGCCTGGAGAGGCGAGAATCCAAGATCTTCTCCACCACGTACTCCAACTCGCCCTCAACCAACACCGGAGCAGGAGGCTCAGCAGAAGGAACTACAGGCACAATGTACCGCCGCAACAAGGACCTATGAAATACATTGTGAATAGCAAACGACACAGGAAGATCCAGACGAAAAGATACAGGATTAAGGATTTCCAATATCTTGTAAGGCCCAATAAAACGAGGTTTAAATTTGGGAGAGGAGACCTTCATAGGAACAAAGCGGGAAGAAAGCCATACCAAATCCCCAACGCGTAGTCGGGGACCCACACCGCGGCGGCGGTTGGCAAAGCGCTGAGCCTTCTCCTGTGACAACTTCAAGTTGTCCACCACATGATTCCAGATCTGCTGCAACCTATCCACCACAGAATCCACCCCAGGACAGTCAGAAGGCTCCACATGACCCGAAGAAAAGCGGGGATGGAAACCAGAGTTGCAGAAAAAAGGCGAAACCAAGGTGGCGGAACTAGCCCGATTATTAAGGGCAAACTCAGCCAACGGCAAGAATGTCACCCAATCGTCCTGATCAGCAGAGACAAAACACCTCAAATAAGCCTCCAAAGTCTGATTGGTTCGCTCCGTCTGTCCATTAGTCTGAGGATGGAAAGCAGACGAAAACGACAAATCAATGCCCATCCTACTACAAAAGGATCGCCAGAACCTGGAAACGAACTGGGATCCTCTGTCTGACACAATATTCTCAGGGATGCCGTGCAAACGAACCACGTTCTGGAAAAACACAGGAACCAGATCGGAAGGGGAAGGCAGCTTAGGCAAAGGAACCAAATGGACCATCTTGGAGAAGCGATCACATATCACCCAGATAACGGACATGCCCTGAGATAGCGGAAGATCAGAAATGAAATCAATGGAGATATGTGTCCAAGGTCTCTTCGGGACAGGCAAGGGCAAGAGCAAACCGCTGGCACGAGAACAGCAAGGCTTAGCTCGAGCACAAGTCCCACAGGACTGCACAAATGACCGCACATCCCTTGACAAGGAAGGCCACCAAAAGGACCTGGCCACCAGATCTCTGGTGCCAAAAATTCCCGGGTGACCTGCCAACACCGAGGAATGAACCTCGGAAATGACTCTGCTGGTCCACTTATCCGGGACAAACAGTCTGTCAGGTGGACAAGACTCAGGCCTATCAGCCTGAAATCTCTGCAACACACGTCGCAGATCCGGAGAAATAGCTGACAAGATAACTCCATCTTTAAGAATACCAACAGGATCAGCGACTCCAGGAGCATCAGGCACAAAGCTCCTAGAAAGAGCATCGGCCTTCACATTCTTTGAACCTGGTAAATACGAGACAACAAAATCAAAGCGGGAGAAAAACAATGACCAGCGGGCCTGTCTCGGATTAAGGCGTTTAGCAGACTCGAGATACATCAGATTTTTGTGATCAGTCAAGACCACCACACGATGCTTAGCACCCTCGAGCCAATGACGCCACTCCTCAAATGCCCATTTCATGGCCAACAACTCCCGATTGCCCACATCATAATTTCGCTCGGCAGGCGAAAACTTCCTAGAGAAAAAGGCACAAGGTTTCATAACAGAGCAACCAGGGCCTCTCTGCGACAAAACGGCCCCTGCCCCAATCTCCGAAGCATCCACCTCAACCTGAAAGGGAAGTGAGACGTCAGGCTGGCACAAAACCGGCGCCGAAGCAAACCGGCGCTTCAACTCCTGGAAAGCCTCCACGGCAGCAGGAGCCCAGTTAGCTACATCGGAGCCCTTCTTGGTCATATCCGTCAAAGGTTTCACAATGCTAGAAAAATTAGCGATAAAACGACGGTAGAAGTTAGCGAAGCCCAAGAACTTCTGAAGACTCTTAACTGACGAGGGCTGAGTCCAATCAAGAATAGCTCGGACCTTGACTGGGTCCATCTCCACAGCAGAAGGGGAAAAAATGAACCCCAAAAAGGGAACCTTCTGTACACCAAAGAGACACTTTGAGCCCTTGACAAACAAAGAATTTTCACGCAAAATTTTAAAGACCAACCTGACCTGCTCCACATGCGAATCCCAATTATCAGAAAAAACCAAAATATCATCCAGATAAACAATCAAAAATTTATCCAGATACTTCCGGAAAATGTCATGCATAAAGGACTGAAAAACTGAAGGCGCATTGGAGAGCCCAAAAGGCATCACCAAGTACTCAAAATGACCTTCGGGCGTATTGAATGCGGTTTTCCATTCATCACCTTGCTTAATGCGCACAAGGTTGTACGCACCACGAAGGTCTATCTTGGTGAACCACTTGGCACCCTTAATCCGGGCAAACAAGTCAGACAACAGCGGTAAAGGATACTGAAATTTGACAGTGATCTTATTTAAAAGCCGATAATCAATACAAGGTCTCAAAGATCCGTCCTTTTTTGCCACAAAAAAGAATCCCGCACCAAGAGGGGAAGAAGACGGACGAATATGTCCTTTCTCCAGAGACTCCTTGATATATGAACGCATAGCGGTATGTTCAGGTACCGACAGATTAAACAGTCTTCCCTTAGGAAATTTACTGCCTGGGATCAAATCTATAGCACAGTCACAGTCCCTATGAGGAGGCAGTGCACTGGACTCAGACTCACTGAAGACATCCTGATAATCAGACAAATACTCCGGAACTTCCGAAGGCGTAGAAGAAGCAATAGACACAGGCAGGGAATCCCCATGAATACCACGACAGCCCCAACTTGAGACTGACATAGCCTTCCAGTCCAGGACTGGATTATGGGTCTGTAACCATGGCAGCCCTAAAACAACCAAATCATGCATTTTATGTAAAACCAGGAAACGTATCACCTCGCGGTGTTCAGGAGTCATGCACATGGTAACCTGTGTCCAATACTGCGGTTTATTTGCTGCCAATGGTGTAGCATCAATACCCCTAAGAGGAATAGGATTTTCTAATGGTTCAAGAGTAAAACCACAGCGCTTAGCAAATGAGAGATCCATGAGACTCAGGGCAGCACCTGAATCTACAAACGCCATGACAGGATAAGATGACAGTGAGCAAATCAAAGTTACAGACAGAATAAATTTAGGTTGCAAATTACCAACGGTGACAGGACTAACAACCTTAGCTATACGTTTAGAGCATGCTGAGATAACATGTGTAGAATCACCACAGTAGTAGCACAAGCCATTCCGGCGTCTATGAATTTTCCGCTCATTTCTAGTCAGGATTCTATCACATTGCATTAAATCAGGTGTCTGTTCAGACAACACCATGAGGGAATTTGCGGTTTTTCTATCACATTGCACCGAATTAGGTGTCTGTTCAGACAACACCATGAGGGAATTTGCGGTTTTGCGCTCCCGCAACCGCCGGTCAATTTGAATAGCCAGTGCCATAGTATCATTCAGACCTGTGGGAATGGGAAAACCCACCATAACATTCTTAATGGCTTCAGAAAGGCCATTTCTAAAATTAGCGGCCAGTGCACACTCGTTCCAATGTGTCAGCACGGACCATTTCCGAAATTTTTGGCAATACACTTCAGCCTCGTCCTGCCCCTGAGACATAGCCAGCAAGGCCTTTTCTGCCTGAATCTCAAGATTGGGTTCCTCATAAAGTAAACCAAGCGCCAGAAAAAACGCATCAAGATCAGCCAATGCCGGATCTCCTGGCGCCAGCGAAAAAGCCCAATCCTGAGGGTCGCCCCGTAAGAACGAAATAACAATCTTTACTTGCTGAGCAGAATCTCCAGATGAACAGGGTCTCAGGGACAAAAACAATTTACAATTATTCACGAAATTCCTAAACTTAAACCTGTCTCCGGAAAACAGTTCAGGAATCGGTATTTTAGGTTCTGACCTAGGATTTCTGATAACATAGTCTTGTATGCCCTGCACACGAGTAGCCAGCTGGTCCACACTTGTAATCAAGGTCTGGACATTCATGTCTGCAGCAAGCATAGCCACTCTGAGGTAAAGGGGAAGAAGAAAAAAAAAAAAAACCTCAGAATCTTCTTTCTTATAATCCCTCTTCTGCAATGCATTAAACATTTAATACAGGCCTGGCAAACTGTTATGACCCCAATGGCGAGGGTCTCAGAGGAACGTGGAAGTCTGCAGAATACAAAAATCCAGCTCATAGGGCAGTGGTAACTGGGTTGACCATATATCTACTCCTAACGCCAACACTAGAAGTAGCCGGGGATCATTCCTACGTTGATTCTAGATGACACGCGCCAGCCGGAGAATCTAGCTACCCCTAGTAGAGGAAAACAAAGACCTTTCTTGCCTCCAGAGAAGGGAACCCCAAAGCTGGATAGAAGCCCCCCACAAATAATGACGGTTAGGTAAGAGGAAATGACAAACACAGAAATGAACCAGGTTTAGCACAGAGAGGCCCGCTTACTGATAGCAGAATAAAGAAAGGTAACTTATATGGTCAACAAAAACCCTATCAAAATCCACACTGGAAATTCAAGAACCCCCGAACCGTCTAACGGTCCGGGGGGAGAACACCAGCTCCCTAGAGCTTCCAGCAAAGGTCAGGATATAGATTTGGAACAAGCTGGACAAAAATACAAAAACAAAACAAATAGCAAAAAGCAAAAGGCAGACTTAGCTGATATAACTGGAACCAGGATCAGTAGACAAGAGCACAGCAGACTAGCTCTGATAACTACGTTGCCAGGCATTGAACTGAAGGTCCAGGGAGCTTATATAGCAACACCCCTAACTAACGACCCAGGTGCGGATAAAAGGAATGACAGAAAAACCAGAGTCAAAAAACTAGTAACCACTAGAGGGAGCAAAAAGCAAATTCACAACAGCTCAGAGCATGGTCTAAGAAGTTTCTGTACAGTTATAATGCATTGCAATGCTGCTGCTCAGTGGTTGATACCTGATGAAGGGACCTGTGTAGTCTCGAAAGCTTGCAATTTGTTAACATCTTTCAGTTAGCCATAAAAGGGTATCAACCACTGAGGACTCTCACGTCTAAATAATTATGTAAATCTAGTATGTCTAAAATAGCACCAACCTGAAGAATAAAGTTGACTGAGCACGTATTCCGCAAATAAAACCAATACTTTACCTGTGACACCCCAGGAGTCCGGTTGTCACAGTGGTAATGCCTTCCTCTCGAGGAGGGTGATGCCATGCTTGGAAGAGAGGAAGATCCCTTTAACAGGTAACATGCCCATACAACACTGCTCTGACTCCAGGCCAAAAGGGGGAGCATTGATCCATTTTTTGGGTGGCTTCCCTATATATTCTGGCTGGAGGAGAAGTTTAGAGTTCAGTCTATAAGAGACAGGGACAGAGTGAGTCTGTCTGAGAGGAGTGGAAAGCTGGGGCCGTGCAGACACGAGGTTCTGCAGCTCCTGGGAAGGAAAGAGAAAGACAGAGTTGTCTGTAGGAAAGTGTGAAGGAGAAAGGAGCACAGGAGAAGTGAAGAGCTGGTGTGGAGCTGCGACTGAACTTCCTCCACGCTGAAGCGCAAGAATACTCGAGGCCTGAACTCCGAGGTTGTGGGGGTAATTGTATACCCCACAGCAGAAACCGGCGGCCAGGAGATTTCAATTTGTATGTCCACCATTAACACCCGAAGGCACAGTATCATAGAGAGGTCGGAGTCGCAACCAGAGACACTTGTAAAAAGGCTCGAGTTGCCTGCCATTCGGGTAGTGTCCTACTTAAACGGACAGAGAGAGTGAGGACCTTGTGTGAAGCCTTAGGCAGCAAGGGACTACCACACAGAGCAGAAATTAAGGCTTCCAATCCCACCTGGCTAGGGGCATTCCGAATTGCTTCCAAGCTTGCCAGACCTCACCAGTACCTGAGATCCATACCCTGGACTGAGGCTGCACCTTACCAGTAAAGATAAAGAGACTGCAACCTTGTGTCCTCTCATTCTTTTCTGCACTTCGCAATCTACCATCTTTACCTACTACACTCGGAGCCCTGGGGACTATACTTCACCTGTGGGAAACCATACCATCCTTGCTGCAATAACATCATTCACAGTGGACCCCTTTAAGCAGCATCGGTCATCCCTGAACAAATAACACAGGTGGAGTCATGACCAAATTTTATTCTTTACTCACAACAACCCATTTAAAGACCTGCCCCTTTAACTTGGATGCCCAGGGCCACGGACCAGGTCGTGGCCACCGTGACTACCCCTTTAATGACTACCAGACCTGGCCCGATTACCCCAGGGTCCTAGAGGGTGCTCCATACCTACTTCTGATTAGTTAATTCTGCCTCTCAAAGATAGCAGTAAGGCTCAGCTCACTTTAATCATGCTCTTTGTTCTAAGCGCTTACACTGGTGTTTCTGTGTAAATCTCTGATATACGTCATTCAAGCGGAATCCCTGACAGAAGATTCCCTATAGTGAGGTAGATGGAGACACTGTGGAAGTCGTCAGACGAATGATCTGGCAGTATCCATCTTTTTAGGTGTGCATAAAAGTGTAGTCAACAAAAGAAGGACACCGCTGTACAGAGGCCAGACAGAGCCCAGAGTAACTTTGTTATAGTGAATGGATCCATTGGGGGTTTAATCTGAATCAAGTAATTCAGAGACATAGTTGGAAACCCCGATGTCAGTGCTCAGTGTAGAAAAATGTGGTCCCAAATGTTATGTAAAATGTTCCCAAAAATGACTTCAACTCAATCCACAAAAAAAAGCAAGTCGCCACTCTGATCTGTCATCTGTTAAAGGAAATATAGGGGGCTACCACATTACTAGTGGTACAAATGCTCTGGAAAAGCAAAATTGCTCCTTGTTCCGAACTAATGTTCAGCAAATGTTGGGCAACCTAATCCAAATGCCTTTCTCCCTTCTGATCCCCACAATGTGCCTAAACCAAATTTGGCATCCACGTGTTTGGCAGGGGTATAATTTTCAAAATGGTATAAACTGAGGGGGGTATTCTTCTCTTGTACAACTTAAGAATTCTGTATTTAGAGTCCCCACACAATTCTAGGAAAATGCTCTCCAGGAAACAAATTGAGCCCTGTCCCTCTCGATACACTTCGTGTGACTAAGTAGTATTGTGTCACATATGTGGTATTGCCATGTTCAGCAGAAATTGTGTGACAAACATTGGTGCCATTTTACCCATTTCACCATGTGAAAATGCAAAATCTGAGGCTAAAACAACATTTTTGTGAAACAAAATTAGATTATTTTTTCTTCACTGCCCAATGGTATAAATTTCTGTGACACACCAGTGGTGTCAATATCACTGCACACTGCGATGAATTCATTGAGAGGTGTAGTTTGCAAAATGGGGTAATTTATGGGGGGATTCTGCAGTCATTTCACCTTAGGGGCTCTTCCAATGGGTCATGGCACCCACAAACCATAAAAGTAAAATCTGCACTATGTTATGGTATTCTTTCCCTTCTGATTTTTGCACTGTGCTTAAAAGTAGTTCCCAATTACATGTAGCGTATTGGCACAATCAGGAGAAATTACACAACAAACTGTGAGGTCCATTTTTTCCTATTAGCCTTACACCTAAACTTTGGGCAGGGTCTTATAGTTAGGTCCATGTATATATGGACAGAGACAACATTTTTCTAATTTTGGTTATAGAAATTACCACAATGACGTTTAAACAAAATAATTCAGAAGCAGTTGAAGTTCTGACTTTCAGCTTTAATTTGAGGGTATCCACATTTAAATTGGATGAAGGGTTTAGGGGTTTCAGCTCCTTAACATGTGCCACTCTGTTTTTAAAGGGGCCAAAAGTAATTGGACAGATTAAATAATTTTAAATTAAATGTTTGTTTTTAGTACTTGGTTGAAAACCCTTTGTTGGCAATGACTGCCTGAAGTCTTGAACTCATGGACATCACCAGACGCTGTGTTTCCTCCTTTTTGATGCTCTGCCAGGCCTTCACTGAGGTCGATTTCAGTTGTTGTTTGTGGGCCTTTATGTCTGACGTTTAGTCTTTAACAAGTGAAATGCATGCTCAATTGGGTTGAGATCAGGTGACTGACTTGGCCATTCAAGAATATTCCACTTCTTTGCTTTAATAAACTCCTGGGTTGTTTTGACTTCATGTTTTGGGTAATTGTCCATCTGTAGTATGAAACGATGACCAATCAGTTTGTCTGCATTTGGCTAGTTCTGAGCACACAGTATGTCTCTGAATACCTCAGAATTAATTCGGCTGCTTCTGTCCTGTGTCACATCATCTATAAACACTAGGGACCCAGTGCCACTGGCAGCCATGCATGCCCAAGCCATCACACTGCCTCCACCGTGTTTTACAGATGATGTCGTATGCTTTGGATCATGAGCTGTACCACGCCTTCACCATTCTTTTCTCTTTCCATCATTCTGGTAGAGGTTGATCTTGGTTTCATCTGTCCAAAGAATGTTCTTCCAGAACTGTGCTGGCTTTTTTAGATGTTTTTTAGCAAAGTCCAGTCTAGCTTTTTCATTCTTGATGCTTGAGTGGCTTTCATTATAAAGTGAACCCTCTGTATTTACTTTCATGCAGTCTTCTCTTTATGGTAGATTTGGATATTGTTACACCTACCTCCTGGAGAGTGTTGTTCACTTGGTTGGCTGTTGTGAAGGGGTTTCGCTTCACCATGGAGATTATTCTGCAATCATCCACCACTGTTGTCTTCCATGGGCGCCAAGGTCTTTTTGCATTGATGAGTTCACCAGTGCTTACTTTCTTTCTCAGGATGTACCAAACTGTAGATTTTGCTACTCCTAATATTGTAGCAATTTCTCAGATGGGTTTTTTCTGTTTTCGTAGCTTAAGGATGGCTTGTTTCACCTGCATCGAGAGCTCCTTTGACCGCATGTTTACTTCACAGCAAAACCTTCCAAATGCAAGCACCACACCTCAAATCAACTCCAGGCCTATTATCTGCTTAATTGAGAATGACATAACGAAGGAATTGCCCACACCTGTCCATGAAATAGCCTTGGAGTCAATTGTCCAATTACTTTTGGTCCCTTTAAGAACAGGGTGGCACATGTTAAGAAGCTGAAACTCCTAAACCCTTCATCCAATTTTAATGTGGATACCCTCAAATGAAAGCTGAAAGTCTGAACTTCAACTGCATCTGAATTGCTTTGTTTAAAATTTATTGTGGTAATGTCTATAACCAAAATTAGAAAAATGTCTCTGTCCAAATATATATAGACCCAACTAATATCTTTGTGTTCTAGGCCAGAGAAACCAAGAAAAGGTCTGCCCACATGCCCGCTCTAAAGCACAGTCTCTCTTATATGAGGAACATGTGATAGTACAAAATCGACTTACCCAACAAGATGTAATACCCTAAGGATGAGCACTATAATGCCAATACATTTTGAACAAGTTGTTTGAGCATTATATACCAACAAAATGTACCCAAGAACATGTAATACTCTATGGCTGAGAAATGTAACACAGCAAAATGTTTAAACGGTATATATTAGTGCTATATAGCACAAAAAATGTACCCCAGAATACAGAACATTGTATGGGAACAAAATGTGAAGAAAGAAGCTAAATTTTAAACCACATTTTTGTACTGTTATATACCATCAAAATGTGACAGAAAGCAAGTAATACTGTATGGATGAGTAATCTAATTATTAAGTTTTTCTACGCTTTTTGTAAGTTTTACATACCATAATGCAACCATCGCCATGTAAAACTGTATTGATGATTCATTAAATCCATGAAAAAAAATTTAAATGAAAATATTGAAAATGTAGTTGATTTAATTTACATATACAATTCTAAAGGCTTTTCAGTAAGTGAAAGCCAGAAATTATGAGAAGGGTTATCCATAGACCCCATGAAAGTCAACAACTGGCTGGCCTCATTAAAATATTGAATATTATAAGCAATTTATGTGCTGCTGTTATCTGGTGGTACTGAAAAGTGTGGGCTGATTCAGGCTGTTTTCATTTTTATGAGACTGAGCCTGTCTGCATCATCTGTTTTAAAGGGAACCTGTCACCCCCAAAATCAAAAATGAGCTAAGCCCACCAGCATCAGGGGCTTATCTACAGCATTCTGTAATGCTGTAGGTAAGCCCCTATGTATCCTGAAAGATGAGAAAAGAGGCTATATCATACTCACCCAGGGGCATTCCCTCTGCGGTCCGGTCCGATGGGCGTCGCAGTCCGGTCCGGGGCCTCCCATCTTCATAGGATGACGTCCTCTTCTTGTCTTCATGCTGCGGCTCCGGCGCAGGTGTACTTTGTCTGCCCTGTTGAGGGCAGAGCAAAGTACTGCAATGCTCAGGCGCCGGGCCTCTCTGACCTTTCCCGACACCTGCGCACTGCAGCACTTTGCTCTGCCCTCAACATAGCAGACAAAGTACACCTGCACTGGAGCCACAGCGTGAATACAAGAAGAGGACGTCATTGTAAGAAGATGGGAGGCCCCAGACCGGACCGTGATGCCCATCGGATTGGACCGCCCAGCCAGGTGAGTTTAATCTAACCTCTTTTTGTCATCTTTCAGGATACATCTGGGGCTTATATACAGCATTCCAGAATGCTGTAGATAGGCCCCTGATGCCGGTGGGCTTAGCTCATCTTTGATTTTGTGGGTGACAGGTTCCCTTTAAGGAGAAAGTGTCTGTCTGTTATAATACCTCCAGTGGCACTAAAAACCCGCTCAGACAAGATGCTAGTGGCAAGGCAGCACAACAACTCCAAGGCATAGAGGGAAAGCTCATGCCTGGTGTCCAGCTTTAAGACCCAATAGCAGAAAGTCACAGAGGATTTAGGGATTACATTGCTTTGGTCCACCAGGTATTGCTTCACTCTCTTTAAAATAATTTCCCTCCTTCTAAAAATAACCCGGCCATCAGGTTCTGGGCACTTGGCTTGTGTCATGAAAGTGGCCTACACCTTTCACAGTGTACCCTTGCCTCTACTTTGTCTCCCTGGCCTTTACTCCTTGGCGAACAAAGAAACTTGGCCCCCTGAATCTACCGTTGTGTGATGGGAATTTTTTCAACATATTTTCCACAAAGGCCTTAGAATCATAGAATTCTTAGGCCAAAAAAATGGTATAGCCTTCTTTACCTCAGGAAGAAGAGATGCAAAGTTTTCCTTGTAGCGTGGGTCTAGCAGAGTGAAAAACAAGTACTCTGCTTTTTTTGGTCAAGATGAATGTAATACAAGGGTCATGGGAAAGGCAGCCGTACATAAAGTAGGCCATATGTGCAGAGCTCCTTGCAGCCAATACTTCCTTTTCTCCACCAACTCCATCTTCTCCTCCTCTTCCTCCCTCTCTTACTTCTCATTCCCATCCAGAGATGGGATGAAAGTTGTGTGGCTACTAGCCTCTGTTGCTCTTGCCACCAGCTCCTGTTCCTCCTCTACCACCTCCTCATTTTTACCCAATTAACGCTGAGCAGATTAGATGAGGCTGGGTTGGCTAGAATCTCTCCGTGTTATGTCTTCCTCCATCCCGACCTGGTCCACATGAAAAGCTCCATTTTTAATTGTGAGCAGTGACTGTTTAAGTAGATACAGAAGCGGTATTGTTATGTTGAGTATGGCGTCATCACCACTCACCATCATGTGCATTATAGAGTTACAGCTCATGGTTATGTTGCACACTTGTCAGTGAGCTGGCACTTGCATGTGCAGCACCGGCAACTGGACCTAACTTGCGGAAATGGGTGCTGACATGGCGTACCTTGACCAGTGGCTCTGGTAAATCTGGGTATGCTTTCAGAAACCTCTGATCTACCAAGTTGAGCACATGTGCCAAGCATTGTATGTGTGTCAGCTTGCCAAGCTTCACAATCACCACTAGGTTACACCCATTATTGCACAAGACCGTAGCTGATTACCTATTCAGTGGCAAAAACCACAGATCTGTCTGATCTGTTATTCCTTTAAGTAACCCTACTGCAGTCTTCTGTTTGTCTCCTAGACAAATTAGCTTCAGTAGAGACTGTTGACGCTTTGCTGAGGCAGTGCTGCAGAGTTTTCAGCTTATGTGGATAACATGCTCTGAGATAGCGCAATTGAGGTGGAGGATGAGCACGAGGGAGTTATAGGAACTGCTGTAGGAGGTGGAGGAAACTAATAGAAGTGGGGCCAGCAATCCACGGTGTTAGGAGCACATACACCATTCTTGTGTGTGACTCGACCCCATCCTCCACAATTTTCACCCAGTGTGCTGTCAGAGAAATAAAGCATCCCTGGCCAAAAGCACTTGTACACGTAAGGCTGGGGACCGAGTACCGGGAGATGGCTGCCACAATTAGTCGGCGGAAATCCTCAGTGTCTACCAACCTAAATGGCAACATTTCCATGCCAAGCAGCCTGGAAATGTGCCAGTTAACATTTTGCAGGGTGGCTGGGAACTTTTTTTTTGCTACAAGGTCTGGGGTAGGGACAACTGAACGTTGGGCTGGGATGCTGGGACAAGGATTTGGAAATGCCTGATCATGGTACATCAGAATGTGCAAGGATAAGTGCAAGGCAGGAGGCATCTGTGCCAGTGTTTTGAACAGAGAATTTGAAAGCATCCAGCAAACATGGACCCAGGCGTTCGGTCCACCGAGTAGGATGCAACATCTAACTCTTTGAAAGTGTGTCGGTGCTCTGAGAACAGTTGCCAACCTTTTCACTTTGGTCACCTTGCTGCCTCTTCCTGTCTATTTTGGTGCTATTAATCTCTCCCGTCTGCACTGCTGGCCTTGCTCTGCGTGCTAGCTTCCCAGGTTAGGTCGGTGACTTTGTGACTTAAAAACAACAAGACCTAGTGGCAACTGTGTCTCATCATCATCTTCCTCCTTTTCCTAAAAGTGCTAACTACCTGTTCTCACTGCTTTGGCTTCACATGTGGTGTTCCATGTCTCCTTGCTAAATGGGACAGGAACCTATGTGTCGTAGATGGGCGTGTTTCTTGTGCTCCATCAACAGGCATAGTAACACCTGCCCAATGTCCTCGACATCTGCATGCATCATCATCAGCACTTCCACTACCCCACTCTTTAACGCATGCTTTACTAATTTTGTAATTGCTAGGTCTCTTGAAACCAAGTTTATTTATATATAAAACTACCCATTACTCGCCAAAAAACTTGTTAAAAATGTTTCGGTATTATATTGCTCATCCATATACTTTTACATACTTCATACTCTTGGGTATATTTCAGGGGTATATATGCCTCAAAAAAACTTAAGGAATTGATTGGTATAATATACTGCTCATCCAAAGATTTTGCATATTCTTAAGTAGATTTTATTGCTATATTAGCCTAAAAAAACTTTCAAAATTTTATCGGTATTATATTGCTCACCTATAGACTATTCTGTAGTCTGGAGTACATTTCATTGATATTTAACCCTAAAAAACTTGTTTAAAAATCGATATTATATTGCTCATCCATAGATACTTACATATTCTTGAGTTGATTTTGATGGTATATAAGACTCAAAACTTGTTTAGAAATTGATCGGCATAATATATTGCTCATTCATAGACTTTTAGGCTATGTGCATTTGTAAATTTATACAGAAATTTCTGCATCTCTTGGCAGGAAAAACGAGCAGTTTTTGACTGATTTGAGTGAGGTCAATTGTGAAAAATGATGGCAAAAATGCACAGAGAATGGACATGCTGCAGATTATTTTTTGCACCAAATCTGCAAGTCAAAAATACTCAATGTTTGCATGACAATTCGGTTTCTTATTCACTTTGCTGGCATCTAGATTCCTTCAAGTTTTGCTAGCAAATCTGCTTGGCAAAAAAGGACCAAATTTGCAACGTGTGCTCAAGCCCTTACAGTATATATTCTTGGATAGATTTTGTTGCTATTCAAGCATCAAAAAACTTGTTCAAAATGTAATAGGTATTATATTGCTCACCCATAGACTATTCCATGATCTGGAGTACATTCGCTTGGTATGTAACCCTCAAAAGTGACTTTATGAATCTAGGAGTGCTATGACAATTTGACCAGAATGTGTATGAGGCACTCCTTTATGTCTAATAAGGGGTGTATCTGAGTCACTTATTTTTGGCAGTTCTTGGTTTCTTCATAAATGAAGCTGAAATTTCCTATTTTTTAATAAAAAAAACAATTTTGGTTTACTTAAACTATATATTTTTTAAAATCCATTTTAAGTTTTGCTTTATACACAAGTCATTTTACAGGAAAAAATGTTTCTTAACTTTTTTCTGCTTCTAAAATGCTATTTCTAATCGATTTGAAATATTTTATTGTCACTCGAGAATCGGAATAAGTGTGGACCCATTGTTCTAAACAGCAATCTGGGAGTCAGCGATACTTCCAGGGGTCTTCCTCACGCTGTTCTTCTCCCATTTAGCACTTTTCCCATCCATTTCAACTTTTTTTTGCTCCCCAGACCTCTTTGTAGGGTCTACTGGAAAAGAGCACATATTTTCCATTGACTCTCATTATACTAGTTACTTTAAACAAGTATTCTAGTATTAGGAATTACTTGGTTCAAGCAGCGAGCACCTGAGCATTTTAGTGCTCCCTTATCTCTAATGCGTTGACTACTTCTAACTATATCCTAGCTAACTAAAGTTTGTTCTTTCAGACATCTTTTCCAGTTGTAATTACTAGTGATGGGAGAGAACTAAAATGCTTGGGTGTTCTTTGCTCAGGTGGAGCAAATTGGAATACTCAGGTACTCGACCCAGGCAACGAGCCCAATGTAAGTCTATGAGAAACCTGAGCATTTTCGCCGCGATCCCCCGCCGGGGGTTCTTTTAGGGTCAAAAAAATGTCTGAAATCAATGGGAAATGTGCTCAAATGACACGCGAACATAATGGGGAAGACTCCTGGAAGCACTTCTGACTCCTAGGTCACCGCTGAGACCAATGTTGTCAGAGTGTAATGCCCCTTTTACAGGTGCACACTAAAATATACAAAAACAAAACCAAAATGGATTTTCCCAGGAAATATGTTAAGGAACATCCTTTCCAGGGTAATAATTTTTATGTAAGGCAAAATAAAGAACCCCCCCCAAAAGATTGTACCTCCATCACTTGGACTCTGTTCACACGTATCGTTTTTGATGTGTTTTTCAACAAATACTAATTCATTCACTGGGAAATGTCATTTTAACATTTAACAACCTTAGCTGGCCATGTGATGTGTGATACACCATCAGACACATCTTGTATCCATTATGAAGGAGGGACTCTTAAATTCACAAAGCCTAATTTTACAGGGGCATCAGGTGGCATTAATATTCTTCAAGGCCCATTTTAAACAGTGGGTCTCCTATACTGTTATTGCCTATGCAGTGAGTGGCTGGGCTGCCAAAAATTAAGACTCATCCCAATACCCCTTTGACGAGACTTACAGGAGGGCCTCCTGAAAAAATGTTCCCATTATAAGTAAGTGGGTCTCCTATAGTGTTTGCCTATGCATTGAATGCAAGGCCTGCCCTGCCCCAAAGTTACATGCACCCCAATAACCCATGGAATAGATGTCCTGGATGGCTATATGAAACCAAAGTTCCCATTATTTTTCATTTGGTACTGACATATTGTTAGCCTATGTATTGAATGCAAGGCCTGCCCTGCCCCAAAGTCCCACGCACCCCAAAAAGCCTTTGAAACAACGTAGTGGATGGCCACATGAAAACCTAGTTCACATTATTCATTTGGTACTCCCACACTGTTTGCTTATGCATTGAATAAAAGGCCTACCCTGCAACAAAGTTACACGCACCCAAGCAACCCATTGAACAGATGTCATGGATGACTGTTGTGAATTCTGTTCTCGAACTCCCTCCTGTGGTGATGAATGGTACTTCGGCGAGTTCTGTCCATGGACTCCCTCTGGTGGCTGTGAGTGGAGCTGCTGGTTCTGAGGTTCTTTCCTCAGCTGACCTCGTTTAGTCCTTGGCTGGCTGCTCTATTTAACTCCACTCAGATCGTTACTTGATGCCAGCTGTCAATGTCCTAGTACTGGTTCAGTTCTCTCTTGGATCTTTCAGATGACCTGTCTACTCCAGCAAAAGCTAAGTCCCTGCTAGCTTATTTTTTTACCACTGTTTTCTTGTCCAGCTTGCTATCATGATTTTGCCTTGCTAGCTGGAAGCTCTGGGATGCAGAGTGGCACCTCTGCGCCGTGAGTCGGTGCGGGGGTCTCTTTTGCACACTCTGCATGGTTTTTTGGTAGTTTTTTATGCTGACCGCAAAGATACCTTTTCTATCTTCAGTCTGTTTAGTTAAGTCTGGCCTCCTTTGCTGAAACCTATTTCATTCCTGTGTTTGTGACTTCCTTCTTAACTCACAGTCAATATGTGTGGGGGGCTGCCTTTTTCTTTGGGGAATTTCTCTGAGGCAAGGTAGGCTTTATTTTCTATCTTTAGGGGTAGTTAGCTCTTAGGCTGTGAAGAGGCGTCTAGGCAGAGTCAGGTACGCTCCACGGCTATTTCTAGTTGTTGTGATAGGATTAGGGGTTGCGGTCAGCAGAGCTCCCACTTCCCAGAGCTTGTCCTGTATTAATAGTTTGCTCATCAGGTCATTCCTAGTGCTCCTAACCACCAGGTCATCATAACAGATGACCACATGAAATCAAAGTTCCCAGTATTCATTTGGCACTCCCATACCATTCGCTTATGCATTGTATGCAAGGCCTGTCCTGCCCAAAAGTTACACACACCCTAATAAGCCATGAAACAACGTACTGGATGGCCACAGGAAAACAAAGTTCACATTATTCATTTGGTACTCCCATACTGTTTGCCTATGCATTGAATGCAAGGCCTGCCCTGCACCAAATTTGTATGCACCCCAATAAGCCTTTGAACCCACATACTGGATGGCCACAGGAAAACCAAATTCACATTATTCATTTGGTACTGCCATCAGGCTCGGACTGGCCTATAGAGTAACAGGTGAATCCCCTGGTGGGCCCTTGTGCAGATTTGGGCCCCCATCCCCACTGTATAGGCAGTACATAGCATAATTATCTTGATTCACTCTGTACAGAAAAAAACAGCAACTCATCATGCATTAACCAAACTACCAAGTTTATTATTATATAGAGATATAGGTAAGCTTGTGAATGAGGGTAATGTAATATTTGTATGCAGGTTGAAAGTGGGCCCCCCCAAAGTCACTTACTGGTGGGCCCTTGGCACCCCAGTCCAACACTGTCTGTCATACTGCTTGCTAATGCATTAAATGCAAGGCCTGCCCTGCACCAAAGTTACATGCACCCCAATAAGCCTTTTAACCCATGTACTGGATGGCCACAGGAAAACCTAGTTCACATTATTAATTTGTTACTGCCATACTGTTTGCCTATGCATGGAATGCAATGCATGCCCTGCCCCAAAGTTACACTCACCCCAATAAGCCTTTGAACCCACGTACTGGATGGCCACATGAAAACCAAGTTCACATTATTCATTCGGTACTCCCATACTGTTTGCTTATGCATTTAATGCAAGGCCTTGCACCAAAGTAACACGCACACCATTAAGCCTTTGAACACACGTCCTGGATGGCTACATGAAACCAAAGATCCCATTATTATTCATTTTGAATTCACATACAGTTTGCCCATAAAGTGAATGCAAGACCTGCTCCAAATTTAGATGCACTACAATAACCTATAACACAGACATCCTGGTTGGACACATGAAACATGAAACCAAAGTTCCCTTTTTTTTAATTTGGTACTGCTATACTGTTAGCCTATGCATTGAATGCAAGGCCTGCCCTGCACCAAAGCTACACCCCAATTACCCTTGGAAGAGACGTAGAGGTGGGAGCCTGAAAACAATGTTCCCCTTATTAGGAAGTAGGTTTCCCATAGTGTTTGCCTATTCAGTGAATGCAAGGCCTGCAAAAAGTTAGGATTCACCCCCAATGCCCCATGAAAGATGCAGGATGTCCTCATAAAAAAGTTCCCATTATAAAGGAGCATGTCTCCTATACTTGTAATGCCCATACACAAAGTGTATGGGCTGACAAACCTCTCTCCTTGGGGGGTACACATCAGCTTTGTTTTAAAACATTTTTTTACAGGCATCAACCTTGCCAAAAACTAGAGTGGCTGCTGCATCACGAAATACGTTCAACCTCCTGATCTAGTGGTGTTGTCTGAAGAGACGTGACTGTTGTATCACAAAATACGTTCACCCTGGCGTTCGAGTGGTGGTGTCTGAAGGGACGTGGAGGATGTCCTTCTATGAATGTTTTCCCAATTTAACCCCTTAACCCATGCAGCTTTTTTCGGTTTTACGTTTTCATTTTTCGCTCCCCTCCTTCCCAGAGCCATAACTTTTTTTATTTTTCAGTCAATATGGCCATATAAGGGCTTATTTTTTGTGGGACAAGTTGTACTTTTGAATGACACCATTGGTTTTACCATATCGTGTACTAGAAAATGAGAACAAAAATCAAAGTGCGGTGAAATTGCAAAAAAAGAGCAATTCCACACTTTTTTGCTTGGCTTTTTTGTTAGGTTTACTAAATGCTAAAACTGACCTGCCATTATGATTCTAGAGGTCATTATGAGTTCATAGACACCAAACATGTCTAGGTTCTTTTGTATCTAAGTGGTGAAAAAAAATTCCAAACTTTGCTAGAAAAAAAATTGCGCAATTTTCCAATACCAGTAGCGTCTCCACTTTTCATAATCTGGGGTTGTGCGAGCTCTTACTGTTTGCATGTCAAGCTGACAATTTGTAATGATGTGATATGGGAGCAGATACAATCTTTTGATCGCCCGTTATTGCATTTCAATGCAATGTCACAGCGACTAAAAAAAGTAATTTTGGCGTTTAGACTTTTTTTTATCGCATCTCCGTTTAATGATCAGGTTAATCCTTTTTTTATTGATATAGCAGGCGATTCTGAATGCGGCGATACCAAATATGTGTAGGTTTGTTTTTTGTAATTGTTTTATTTTGAATGGGGCGAAAAGGGGATAATTTGAACTTTTATTTTTTTTTATTTTTTTCATATTTTTAAAAACATTATTTTTTACTTTTGGCATGCCTCAGTAGCCTCCATGGAAAGCTAGAAGCTGGCACAACTTGATCGGCTCAGCTACATAGAGGCGATGCTCAGATCGCCACTGTGTAGTAGAATTACAGACCTGCTATGAGCGTCGAACACAAGGTGGTGCTTATAGCAATCCAGCACCAACAACCATAGAGGTCTCAAGGAGACCTCTGGTTGTCATGCTGATGCACCAATGACCCCCGATCATGTGACGGGTCACTGGTGCTCGTATTTCCGGCGGATAGCAGGCAGTGCTTGTTAAATGCCGCTGTCAGAGTTTGACAGTGGCATTTAACTAGTAAAAAGGCACGGGTGGAATCGCAATCCACCTGCGCCTTTTGCGGACACATGTCAGCTGTTCAAAACAGCTGACATATCCCGGCTTTGATGCGTGCTCACCGCCGGAGCCCACATCAAAGCGGGGATACTGCCATCGGACGTACTATTCCATCTGATGGCATAAGGGGTTAAGCAGTGAAAAAAGGTTAAAAAATTAGCACTAAAAAAACTTTTTGTTCTAGTCGCCAATTTCCGAAATCAATAGATCAGACTTTTACCAATGCAGTGATATGTAAAATCTGCATTTTTTAAAACGGTTTTATTTTCAATGAGACAAAAGGGGGCAATTTAAACTTTTGCGGTTTTATGCTTTTTATTTCAAATGTTTAAAAACTTTTCAACTTTTTACTTTATTTAACCCCTTCACCCCGAAGCCTGTTTTCAACTTCCTGACCAGGCCAATTTTTACAATTCTGACCTCTGTCACTTTATGAGGTCAAACTCTAGAACGCTTCAGTGATTCTGAGAATGTTTTCTTGTGACATGATACTTCATGATAGTGCTAAAATATCTTTGATATGACTTGCGGTTATTTGTGAAAAAAACAGAAAGTTGGCAAAAATTTTGAAAAATTTTGCAATTTTCAAACTTTTAATTTTATGCCCTTAAATCAGAGACTCAAATGGCACAAAATAATTAATAAATCACATTTTCCACATGTCTACTTTACAGCAGCACAATTTTTTAAACATTTTTTTTGTTAAGAATTTATAAGGGTTAAAAGTTTACCAGTTATTTCTCATTTTTACAACAAATTTGCAAAAACTGCACCCCTCAAGGTACTCAAAACCACATGCATGAAGTTTATTAACCCTTCAGACGCTTCACAGGAATTTTTGGAATGTGGATGTAAAAAAACAAAACATTTACTTTGTTTCCACAAAAATTTTCCTTTACACCTATTTTTTTTTACTTTCGCAATGGTAACAGGAGAAAATGGACCATACAATATGTTGTGCAATTTCTCCTCAGCATGCCAATACCCAAAATGTGGGGGAACTCTACTGAATTAGTTCTATTTGACGTTTTGAATGTAAAATTTGCTGGAAACTGGACCCCTTTGAGAACTTATCTAGATGTGTATTAAACACCTTGAACCCCCAGGTGCTTCACAGTAGTTTACAACGTTAAGCCGTGAAAATAGAAAAATCACATTTTACCTATATAAAACTGTTTCCAAAAATCTGTCTCCAAATTTTCCATTTTCATATGGGTAAAAAGGATAACATGGACCCCAAAATTTGTTGTGCAATTTCTCCGAGTTCACCGATGGCCCAAATGTTGTCGAAATGTATTTTTGAGGCACAGTGCAAATCTCAGAAGGGAAGAAACACCATAATACAGTGCAGATTTTTCTGCACTTGCTTGATGGTGCCATGTTACATTGGCAGAGCCCCTGAGGTGCCAACACAGCAGAACCCCCCATATGTGATCCCATTTTACAAACAAAACCTCTCAATCAATTCATCTACAGGTGCAGTGATTATATTGACACCACAGGTTTGTCAAAAACTTTAATTCCATTGAGCAGTGAATATAAAATAATTTACATTTTTACCACCAAGATTGTGTGTTAGCCCCAAGTTTTACATTTTTACACTGGGAAATGGGTAAAAATGGCACCAACATTTGTCCCACAATTTCTACTGAACGCGACAATACCCGGCATGTGGCTGTCCAGTACTACTTAGGCCGGCGTCACACTGGCGAGTTTTACGGACCTAAGAGCACAGAAACTACGTCCGTAAAACTCGCATAACATACGGCACAATTATTCTCAATGGGGCTGCTCCTATCAGCCGTATATTACGGATCCGTAATATACGGCTTGCTACGGCCGTACAAAATCGCAGCATGCTGCGTTTGTCAGCGTATTGCGCAAAAAAAATCGCCAATGAAAGTCTATGGGGGCGAGAAAAATACGGATTCCACACGGACCAGCAGTGTGACTTGCGAGAAATACGCAGCGGTGTTAGTGAAAAGTCGGTAATTCAATTGCCGGATTTTCATTTCTCCTGCACAAACCCGACAGGATATGAGACATGGTTTACATACAGTAAACCATCTCATATCCCCATTTTTTTTGCATATTCCACACTACTAATGTTAGTAGTGTGTATGTGCAAAATTTCAGCGCTGTAGCTGCTAAAATAAAGGGTTAAATGGCGCAAAAAATTGGCGTGGGCTCCCGCGCAATTTTCTCCGCCAGAGTGGTAAAGCCAGTGACTGAGGGCAGATATTAATAGCCAGGAGAGGGTCCATGGTTATTGGACCCCCCGTGGCTAAAAACATCTGCCCCCAGCCACCCCAGAAAAGGCACATCTGGAAGATGCGCCTATTCTGGCACTTGGCCACTCTCTTCCCACTCCCTGTAGCGGTGGGATATGGGGTAATGAAGGGTTAATGCCACCTTGCTATTGTAAGGTGACATTAAGCCAGATTAATAATGGAGAGGCGTCAATTATGACACCTATCCATTATTAATCCAATTGTTTGAAAGGGTTAAAAAACACACACACATATGATTTAAAAGTATTTTAATGAAATAAACACACAGGTTGTTTAAATAATTTATTGCTCTCTCAATCCATTTGCAGGCCCTCGCTTGGCCATAGTACGGACGTAGTACGGACGTATAATACGTGGCATATTGTCTTACGCCAAGTGTGACGCCGGCCTTAGTCATATGGAAAGACTCGGGAGGGACTTAATGCTATTTGCCACCTGGAACAGATTTTTCTAGAATAGTTTGTGGATTGCATATACAGAGCCCCTAAGTGCTAGAAAAGCAGAATCCCCCTCAAATGACTCCATTTTGGAAATTATACCACTTTGGAAATTTATCTACTGATGTAGTGACGATTTTGACTCTGAGGGTATGTGTCCACGTTCAGGAAACGCTGCGTTTTTGACGCAGCGCTGAGCCGCAGCATAAAAAACACAGCGTCCAGATGTTACAGCATAGTGGAGGGGATTTAATGAAATCCCGTCTCCACTGTGCATTAAGAAACGCATGCGTTTTTCCCGCAAAAACGCACATGCGTTGCGTTTTTCCAGAACGCATCATGTTGCTACAATGAGCAAAACACGCAGGAACACCGCAGGTGACCTGCCAGTGACCTCAGGTGCATTTTTGGTCAGGATTTTACCTGCATAAAATCCTGACCAAAGCCTGAAGCAAACCTGACCGTGGACACATACCCCAAGGGAGTTTTCCAAAAACAAGCAGCAATGGATGTTGCTAAGTGAAAATTGCAAACTGTCGTTATTGTGACCAGTATATTATGCCCAGTTCATGTTTCTGGAGACATGCATATTTAAATTATGTGGGCTCTTATAACTACAGGAATGCCAAACATGTGGGCGCTAAATGTGGTTTGGGCACACTGGGAATCAGAAGGGAGGGGGCATTTGGATTTGGGAGCGGAGAGTTTGCTGAATTTCTTTTGGGGGCGAGATGCTCTGTTGCTTTTCCAGAGCCTTTGTGCTACCAGTAATGTGGAAGCCCCTATACTTCCATTAACAGATGAAGAACCTGAGTGAGGGCTTGCTTGTAGATTGAATTGAAGCTTTTATTGGGAACGTTTTGCATAGCATTTATGATCACATTTATCCGGCGCTCTACGCTGAGCACTTACATCAGAGTGTCCATTTAAATCTCAGAGTGACATGACATACAGTACAGACCAAAAGTTTGGACACACCTTCTCATTTAAAGATTTTTCTGAATTTTCATGACTATGAAAATTGTACATTCACACTGAAGGCATCAAAACTATGAATTAACACACGTGGAATTATATACTTAACAAAAAAGTGTGAACCAACTGAAAATATGTCTTATATTCTAGGTTCTTCAAAGTAGCCACCTTTTTGCTTTTATGATGGCTTTGCACACTCTTGGCATTCTCTTGATGAGCTTCAAGATGTAGTCACAGGGATTGGTCTTGCAACAGTCTTGAAGGAGATACCAGAGATGCTTAGCACTTGTTGGCCCTTTTGCCTTCACTCTGTGGTCCAGCTCACCCCAAACCATCTCGATTGGGTTCAGGTCTGGTGACTGTGGAGGCCAGGTCATCTGGCGTAGCACCCCATCACTCTCCTTCTTGGTCAAATAGCCCTTACACAGCCTGGAGGTGTGTTTGGGGTCATTGTCCTGTTGAAAAATAAATGATGGTCCAACTAAATGCAAACCAGATGGAATAGCAAGCCGCTGCAAGATGCTTTGGTAGCCATGCTGGTTCAGTATGCCTTCAATTTTGAATAAATCCCCAACAGTGTCACCAGCAAAGCACCCCCACAACATCAAACTTCCCCTCCATGCTTCACGGTGGGAACCAGGCATGTAGAGTCCATCCATTCACCTTTTCTGTGTCGCACAAAGACACGGTGGTTGGAACCAAAGATCTCAAATGTGGACTCATCAGACCAAAGCAAAGATTTGCACTGGTCTAATATCCATTCCTTGTGTTCTTTAGCCCAAACAAGTATCTTCTGCTTGTTGCCTGTTCTTAGCAGTGGTTTCCTAGCAGCTATTTTACTATGAAGGCCGGCTGCACAAAGTCTCCTCTTAACAGTTGTTGTAGAGATGTGTCTGCTGCTAGAACTCTGTGTGGCATTGACCTGGTCTCTAATCTGAGCTGCTGTTAACCTGTGATTTCTGAGGCTGATGACTCAAATAAACTTATCCTCAGAAGCAGAGGCGACTCTTGGTCTTCCTTTCCTGGGGCGTCCTCATGTGAGCCAGTTTCTTTGTAGCGCTTGATGGTTTTTGCCACTGCACTTGGGACACTTTCAAAGTTTTCCCAATTTTTCAGACTGACTGACCTTCATTTCTTAAAGTAATGATCGCCACTCGTTTTTCTTTACTTAGCTGCTTTTTTCTTGCCATAATACAAATTCTAACAGTCTATTCAGTAGGACTATCACCTGTGTATCCACCAGACTTCTGCTCAACACAACTGATGGTCCCAACCCCATTTATAAAGCAAGAAATCCCACTTATTCAACCTGACAGGGCACACCTGTGAAGTGAAAACCATTCCCGGTGACTACCTATTGAAGCTCATCAAGAGAATGCCAAGAGTGTGCAAAGCAGTCATCAAAGCAAAAGGTGTCTACTTTGAAGAACCTAGAATATAAGACATAATTTCAGTTGTTTCACACTTTTTTGTTAAGTATATAATTCCACATGTGATAATTCATAGTTTTGATGCCTTCAGTGTGAATTTTTAATTTTCATAGTCATGAAAATACAGAAAAATCTTTAAATGAGAAGATGTGTCCAAACTTTTGGTCTGTACTGTATATCCATTCACTATAATGAGGCAGCAGAGTTACTCTGGACTTGATCTGGCCTCTGTTCTGCAGTGTTCATTTTAGAAGTGCACAAAACTGTGGTCGACGGCACTTTTATGCAATCTTAAAAAGATGGACACCACCGGATCACAGGTCCTATGGCACACATAGTGCCTCCATCTGCCTCATTACAGGGAATCATCCACCTGGGATTGTGTCTGAATCACGTATTTCAGAGATTTGCACAGAAACCCTGGTCTAACCACTCAGTGAAGCACACAGGATAAATGTGCGCCAAGCTTTACTGTGATCTTTGAGAGGCAGAATGAAAAAATCAACATCATGTAAAGAATTTGGTTTTATTTATTTTTTACTCTATTCCTCATGTGGTATAAGTGATTAGGTGACTTTATTCTTCAGGTGGTGCGATTACAGCGATACCAGATTTATATTGGGTTTTTTCTGTTTGGCTGTTGTCACACACTAAGGCCGGTGTCTCACCTAACGTACAAAAATACGATCTGTTTTTTACTTACTGCCAAGATATGCAGAAAAGTTCCTGAACAGTGTTCCTTATGTCATCCGTATTCAATGTGAGGATGCGATTTTTTCTCCAAAAAGTATCTGTGTGTAATCCGTATTTTTCTCGCCCCATAGACTTGCATTGGCATATTTTTGGAGGAATACACTGACAATCGCAGCATGCTGTGATTTTCTCAGCTCGTATAATAAGGCAGAGAAATTTACGGCTGATGGAAGCTGCCCCATTGGGAAACATTTGTCTTAGTGCAATGCATTGTTTTTGCGCCTCTCACTCATCTGTATTTCTCTCTAGTGTGATGAAGGCCTAAAGCTGGTTTCATACATCCGTTTATTTCCAGTATGATAAAAACCGGTACCGGAGATATCAGTGTCCATGTGTCCGTTTGTTGTGAATATAATACTTGCTGCATGCAGTACCACACAGATGGCTACCAAGGAAGAAGAGCTTCAGTAAGTGCTGTTCCCTGGCGGCAGGTGATGAAGATGGCTCTCATCATTCTCCTCTGCTCTGCCCGGCGAACGGCGCAAGCAGACGAGAATAATGAGAGTTATATGAAAGTCTGAATGATGAGAGCAAGTGAGGGCTTTTGCGACTCTTACTCCCATCATCCGACACCTGCTGCAACTAATAACAGTGACAGCAGTAGCAGATGATCAGAGTATTCCTCAGCCGCCGCCTGCAATCTAACAAAATAAATGAATGATAATCCTGATGTGGGTTCCCCCGTATTTTTTTTAACCAACCTGGCAAAACTCACAGCTGGGGGCTGAAACCCTCAGCTTTCAGCTTCAGCAAGGTTGGTCATCAAGAATAAAGGGGTCCCCATGTTGTTTTTTTCATTAATTTAATAAATCATTTTAAAAAGTGGCGTGGTGACCCCCCATTTTTGACAACTAGCGTCGCTAAAGCTCACAGCTGGGGGCTGGTATTCTCAGGCTGGTAAGGGGCCATTGATATAGGACCCCCAGCCTAAAAACAGCAGCCCGCAGCTTCCCAGAAAAGGCGCATCTAGTAGATGCGCCTTTCCTGGTGCTTTGTCCGGCTCTTCCCACTTGCCCTGTAGTGGTGGCAAATGAGGTTAATATTTGTGGGGTTGATGTCACCTTTGTATTGTCAGGTGACATCAAGCCCATGCCTTAGTAATGGAGAGGTGTCTATAAGACACCTCTTAATTACTAATCATATAGTTATGTTAAATAAAGACACAGCCAGAATAAAATCCTTTAATTGAAAAAATTACAGACTCCTTTATTAATCTCAATTAAACCATACTACTGCAATGCCAGATTCCACCAAAGCCCTCAATCTCCTGTAATAAAAGTAAAATAAGAAAAAAAAAACAATATACCATACCTGTCCGTCATTCTGTCCCACGCCGTAATCCATGTCTGGGGGTTAAATAGTTTTCAACCTGGAAGGTGCCAAGAAGCAACCATCCTGGCTGAAAACCACTGATGAATGAGCTGCTGAGAGCGCAGCATCTTTCACCAGTGGTGACATCATCACTGGCAATTTCTCATGGTCCTGAGGTCACTGCTGTTCAGCCCGGCCTTGATGTTGTCACAGCTGGTGAATGATGCTGCACTCTCAGCAGCTCACTCACCAGTGGTTTACAGCTGGGATCGTCGCATCTTGGCACCATCCAGGTTGAATACTAATTAGCCCCCAGAAATGAATTGGGACAGAATGACGGACAGGTATGGTATATTGTTAACAGTTGTGGGCAGAACACCATTCCTTCTGCGGCTGTTAAAGGCACATGATAGTGGATTAAATCAATTGCTGTGAGGGAAATGATGTGTCGTATGTTGTGAAGGGGTTAAATGGAACCTGTTCACCCCCCCACGCGTTTGTAACTAAAAGAGCCAACTTGTGCAGCACTAATGCAGCATTTTGACAAGATGGCTCTTTTAGTTCTTGGTGCTGTAATTGCAGAAATAATCGATTTTGTAATTTATCCAAAATACCTTGAAATAGTCCTGGGGGCAGGTCTTTCCCCCCTAATGCAGACGCAGCACCGTCGTCACTCATGCCCTCTTGGCACCTGGCGCCGCCTCATCAGCGTTGTTTTCAACTGTCCCGGCGCCTGCGCTGTTATCTTATGCCTTGGGTATGCGCAGTTAGCGCTACCCGTCTTCTAACATCATTTGATGTCTTGCTGACTGCGCCTGTGCAGCCATGCTGCCCGAGATCCTGCCCCACAGTGTGAATAAATCAGAAGACACTGTGGGGCGGGATCTCGGGCAGCACGGTCGCACAGGTGCAGTCAGCAAGACTTCAAATGATGTCAGAAGACAGGCAGCGCTAACTGCGCATGCCCAAGGCATAAGATAACAGCGCAGGCGCCGGGACATTTGAAAACAATGCTGAGGAGGCGGCGCCAGGCGAAAAGAGCGCATGAGTGACAGCGGTGCTGCGTCTTCATTAGGGGGGGAAAGACCTGCCCCCAAGACTATTTCAAGGTATTTTGGACAAATTGCAAAATCGATTATTTCTGCAGTTACAGCACCAAGAACTAAAAGAACCACCTTGTCAGAATGCAGCATTAGTGCTGCACAAGTTGGCTCTTTTAGCTACAAACGCCTGGGGGGTGACAGGTTCCCTTTAAAGTTATGGCTATTGAGTGGTTTAAAATAGAGATGAAAGGATGGGAAACAATTTGTATTCGCCAAAACATGCAGATTTTGAGGGAATTTAGATTTGTAAAATAAATTATTCTCCACGAATTGAGCATAATAAACATAAGATGTAAAAAAAAAAAAAAAAAAGTAAACTAAAGATTAAACTTATTCTTACCTCACTGCTCAACTGTCTGGCTCCTCCTCTGCTTACTGCATTCCTTTCAGTCATCAGAGCCGCCTCTTTCACATGTCATGGCTTGCATCTTCAGGCTTGTTTATTCTAGGCTGTGACTTTCATCACAACCAGGCATCAGAGGTAGCAATTCATAGCATGTTGCAACAGCACTAACATACAGTTAAGTCCATATATATTTGGACAGAGACAACATTTTTCTAATTTTGGTTATTTCTCAGGAAGTACCAAACTGTAGATTTTGCCACTCCTAATATTGTAGCAATTTCTCGGATGGGTTTTCTTCTGTTTTCGCAGCGTAATGATGGCTTGTTTCACCTGCATGGAGAGCTCCTTTGACCGCATGTTTACTTCACAGCAAAACCTTCCAAATGCAAGCACCACACCTCAAATCAACTCCAGGCCTTTTATCTGCTTAATTGAGAATGACATAACAAAGGGTTTGCCCACACCTGTCCATGAAATAGTCTTGGAGTCAATTGTCCAATTACTTTTGGTCCCTTTAAAAACAGGGTGGCACATGTTAAGGAGCTGAAACTCCTAAACCCTTCATCCAATTTTAATGTGGATACCCTCAAATGAAAGCTGAAAGTCTGAACTTCAACTGCATCTGAATTGTTTTGTTTAAAATTCATTGTGGTAATGTCTATAACCAAAATTAGAAAAATTATGTCTCTGTCCAAATATAAACAATATAGTACTTGGCACTCAGAGATTCATTTGCAAGAAAAACGTGAAAGTTTTGTTTATTTGTGCGACCAGTTCAAGAGTGTTTAAATGTTTTCGGTCACAAGACCTTCATCAGAAACATCTCTCATGAAACTGGAAGCAGACCAGCGCAATGCATAGGCCTCAAAGACCCACATGCATGTATGGAAAACCTGGCACAAACACCTCGGGGGTCCTGGAGGGTATATAGGAAGCAGGGCGCACTGGGAGGGCGGAAGACCGCTACAGGAGATGGCGCCAGTGGATCCAGGTCTGGAGTGCCGAGGTGATGTGGGGCCGGTGTAGCCAGAAGCCGCTCGGCGGCTACACCGGCCCCACATCACCTCGGCACTCCAGACCTGGATCCACTGGCGCCATCTCCTGTAGCGGTCTTCCGCCCTCCCAGTGCGCCCTGCTTCCTATATACCCTCCAGGACCCCCGAGGTGTTTGTGCCAGGTTTTCCATACATGCATGTGGGTCTTTGAGGCCTATGCATTGCGCTGGTCTGCTTCCAGTTTCATGAGAGATGTTTCTGATGAAGGTCTTGTGACCGAAAACGTTTAAACACTCTTGAACTGGTCGCACAAATAAACAAAACTTTCACGTTTTTCTTGCAAATGAATCTCTGAGTGCCAAGTACTTTATTGTTTACATACGGGTTGGATACCTGACTTGTGCACCACCTAGGAACCTTGAGTGCCGTGGACTACTTGTATATCTGTCCAAATATATATGGACTTAACTGTATAATGCCCAGTGACTTCTGATGCCACTTCACAGCTGGAAGTCCCAGGCTTGGGTCATGGACTGCAGACAAGACATTATCAGGGGACTGGATGCTACTAGAAGTGAGGAGCAGGCCATACCCCTCCATTCACCCTCACCTCAGGCTGCACTGGCAGAGATGTTATAGGGACTGAGCAGGCCAGACACATCCCATAAATGAGGGTGAGCAGTGAGGAACAGCTCCTGCCTGCTTCACGCTGAATTGCAGGTACTGTAAAGGTTATAAGCATCACTATTCATGTTAACCTTATGGTTTATGAAGATATGGCCTTTAGAATTTTTTTTTATTTCTCCAGAGTACCTCAAAAAATGAAAGGAAAATTATTACACAGTGTGGGAGTCTTCATGTAAAAAGCCATAGCTTTTTTTGTTTGCACTGTCTCTCTATAAACAATAGCAAGACAGGTATCTGCTCCAAAAAAGGAAAATTTGGGGGCATTTTATGCAACTTAGGTAGCCAAAAAATTCTGAAATTGCAGTTTGTGGTTAAATAGGCTGCTGGCTACCACTGGATACCATCTGTTTCCTCCAGCCAGATAAGTATAAGTCACTTGAACATTAATATTGTGCTTTCGTTACAGTGCTCAAAACAGGTTCAATAAATACCTGGGGATCTCACATATATTTTATGGGCATGTAGAGGCTTTTTAGTATTGTAATTTGTAGGTAATTTATTCCCATTGTGACTGACCAACTTTGTCACTGCACAGCAGCTGTTTTTCCTATAGAAGGAGGACATTCACCTGTACAGCACATAGAATCATAAAATGTTAGAGCTGGAAGTGTCCTCCAGGGTCATCGTTTCCAACCACCTGCTCAATTCAGGATTCAATATCTCAGACAGATGTAGTTCCTGCCTCTGTTTGGAGACTTCCACTGAAGGCGAACTCACCACCTCTCATGGCAGCCTGTTCCACTCATTGATCACCCTCACTGTCAAAAAGTTTTATCTAATATCTATTCTGTATCTTCTCCCTTTCAATTTCATTCCATTGCTTCTCATGTTTCCATGTGCAAATGAGAATAAGGATGATCTCTCTACACTGTGACATCCCTTCAGATATTTGTAGACAGCTATTAAGTCTCCTCTTAGCCTTCCTTTATGCAAGCTAAACATCCCCAGATCATTTAACCATTCCTTATAGGACATAGTTTGCAGTCCACTCACTATCCTGGTGTAAAGTGTGAGATGTAATTTGGTTGTGTGAGAGGCGTCTGACTGATATCTAAAGTGTAACATTTCTCCTTGCAGAGAGTGATATGTTAAGCATGTAAAGATGAGGAGACTTAAAGCCGCAATACTCCTCTGTGAAATATGCAAATATTGCATAATTTCCAGAGAAGTATTGCGGCTTTAAGTCTCCTTATCTCAGCAAGCTTAACATGTCACTCTCGGCAAGGAGAAACGTTACTCCTTGGATATCGGTTAGATGCCTCTTACACAGCCAAACCAGATCTCACACTCTGCACTGATGAGGGGCAGTACTCCAAAGCACAGTCTCTGCAAATTGAGATTCTGGCTTTGGCTTTTATCCTAAGTCATAATAGTGACGAGGCTTGTTTAAGGGTTGACATTGACTTTTAGGATTGCTACTTCCTATAGGTGGCACTAGAGTTCTAGTTCTCTTCCTCTCTGAAGGGAAAATTTGTATATTTCTTCAATCTTAAAGTCTGAGATTGAGTATAGAGATTATCACCAATTAACATCATACTAAACCAAACAATCAATGTACACAAATCAACAGTATATTATTTTTTTAAATAAAATATTATTGTATATCTGCCTTTTTACTTAATGATGATATCCACTTTCAGAAAATCTTCATTTTCAGCTGTAATTTGTAATAATAATTTTAAAAAGTGCTTTAATCTCATACATAGGTACAGCATTCAAAATTTGGTGCTGCTCCCAGTATCCAGTATTAGCTGTGATGCTGACAGTGGGGTGGTCTATCAGTTCAGTGGTTGTGCCCATACCCCCCTTAAAGCGCTGAACACAGATAGGTTGCCGTGCTGTTGTTGTGATGTCAGTTCCTCAGCCAGTTCTGGACACTGATAGTGGCAGAGACTGCAAAATGGATCTAGGAATGGTGAGCAGTTTTTATAATAATAATAATCTTTATTTTTTTATATGGCGCTAACATATTCCACAGCGCTTTACACACATTATCATCGCTGTCTCCAATGGGGCTCACAATCCTAATTCCCTATCAGTATGTCTTTGGAATGTGGGAGGAAACCGGAGTACCCGGAGGAAACCCACGCAAACACGGAGAGAACATAGAAACTCCTTGCAGATGTTGTCTCCAGTGGGATTTTAACCCAGGACTCCAGCGCTGCAGTGCTAACCACTGAGCCACCGTGCTGCTTTCATAAAGAACTGCATCTGGGGATGAAGATCTTCTGGCAGAGGACAACCCCTTTAATATTCATCTCAGGTATCCAAAAGAAGAAAAACATTTCATAGTGCCTGGGCATTTTCAAACTCTTGTGATGTCAGTTTTCTCACTTCAAGGACAATCTATAAAGCTGAACTCCATATTTACAGTGAGTGATTAATGAGAATTTAGGTGCTAGTTTGACTAAAACTTATTACTCGCTGTCAGCACAAACAATAAATAGCCTTTAGTTTCTAAACCTGGAAAGTATTCAAAAATTTCAAAGGATGTTCTTACTGGTTATTCCCAAGAAATAAATCAATGTAGGCTTTAGTTTTGTTCCAAGACATAAAATGTATTATACCTTAGCTTTGCTTTCTAAAGTGTGTTGAATAAAATGTATTTTTCTGGTGTAAATAGGAAGTTTGTAAAACCGGGACTGTCTCAGACAATTGAATAGGCCAATTGTTTTTATCCTGTTTATGGAGTCCCCTGGACAAAACATAGTCTACAGTGAGAATTGTTCCACAGTCAGTGTAGGGACAATTACATTTATAGATTGCTAATGAAAAAAAAAATTCTAAGCTAAAGAAAGTGTTAAAATATAACTTTTATTGTACATTATATAAAAAAGAAGGCACATCGTACTAAATAGTTAAAACCACATAGTGCAATTGGGCATGGTTAACTAATGGGATGCATGCTCTTAGAATGGGATACCTATCTAAATAAATCCCACTAGAATTTTATATTGTTATCTATTGCTGTATTGTGTGTCTTCAGTCTACCTCCATATTAAATTAATTGCTAACTACTCATACCCTCACTCATGGTAAAATTGTCAGCTATTACCACCCCAACATGTTTCACTATACTGGAGCCATCAGGGGAATTTGGCTATAATAACCTGTCCCATGGTCAGACAAGCAGAAAATGTCCAAGAGCCACCCTAGAGGTCAGCCTAACAGAAAAAATAAATTTTAATTTCATGATTCAAATGAAATGAAAATTCCTGTTGAACCAGAGAATATATGTATTTTTTAGGTATTCGCAATCATAGAATAATAGAATGGTAGAGTTGGAAGGTACCTCTTGGGTCATCTGGTCCAACCCCCTGCTCAAAGCAGAATTCTCTAAATCATCCCAGACAGATGTCTGTCCAGCCTGTTTGAAGACTGTCATTGAAGGATAACTCACCACCTCTCGTGTCAGCCTGTTTCACTCATTGATCACCCTAAGGGTATGTGCACACGTCAGGATTTCTTGCAGAAATTTCCTGAAGAAAACCGGAAATTTTCTGCAAGAAATCCGCATTTTTTTTTGCGTTTTTTTTTCCGTTTTTCGCGGGTTTTTTTATCATTTTGCAAGCGAAATTAGCTTGCAGAATGCTAAAGTTTTCCAAGCGATCTGTAGCATCACTTGGAAAACTGACAGGTTGGTCACACTTGTCAAACATAGTGTTTGACAAGTGTGACCAACTTTTTACTATAGATGCTGCCTATGCAGCATCTATAGTAAAAGATAGAATGTTTAAAAATAATAAAAAAATTTAAAAAATGGTTATACTCACCTACAGACAGCCTATCTCCTCAGCGGCGTCCGTTCCTATAGATGGTGCATGTAGGACCTTTGGTCACGTGAGCGGTCACATGAGCGGTCTCGCGACCAATCACAAGACCGCGACGTCATCGCAGGTCCTTCACACAGAGCATCTATAGGAACGAAAGAGAGAGCATGCAGCGCTGAGAGGCGGGAACACTTCGGGGGCCATCAGAGGGTGAGTATATGACTATTTTTTATTTTAATTCTTTTTTTACCAATTATATGGTGCCCAGTCCGTGGAGGAGAGTCTCCTCTCCTCCACCCTGGGTACCAACCGCACATAATCTGCTTACTTCCCGCATGGTGTGCACAGCCCCGTGCGAGAAGTAAGTAGATCAATGCACTCCTAGGTGTGCGGAATCCCCGCAATTCCGCATTTTTAATGAACATGTTGCTTTTTTTTCCGCGATGCGATTTTTTCTCGGAAAAAAATGCAACATTTGCACAAGAAATGCGGAATACACTGTAAATAATAGGAGGCATATGTAAGCGGTTTTTTCGCGTTTTTATCACGTTTTTATAGTGAAAAAACGTGAAAAATACTGAACGTGTGCACATGGCCTAACTGTCAAAAAGTTTTATCTAATATCTAATCTGTGTCTCCTCCCATTCAGTTTCATCCCATTGTTTCTAGTCTTACTTGTGCAAATGAGAATAAAGATGATCCTTCTACAATGTGACAGCCCTTGATTAGTGTTGAGCATTCCGATACCGCAAGTATCGGGTATCGGCCGATACTTGCGGTATCGGAATTCCGATACCGAGATCCGATACTTTTGTGGTATCCGGAATCGGTATCGGGATTAATATCAATGTGTAAAAGAGAGAATTAAAATAAAAAATAGGGATATACTCACCTCTCCGGCGGCCCCTGGACTATACCGCCGTAACCGGGAGCCGTTGTACCTAAGAATGCGCGCTTGAAGGGCCTTAGATGACATCACGGCGCTCTGATTGGTCCGTAGCGATCGCGTGACCGCTATGCGACCAATCACAAAGCCGTGACGTCATCTAAGGCCCTTCAAGCGCGCATTCTTGGGTACAACGGCTCCCGGTTACGGCGGTAAAGTCCAGGGCGCGTCAGAGGGTGAGTATATCCCTATTTTTTATTTTAATTCTTTCTTTTACACATTGATATGGATCCCAGGGCCTGAAGGAGAGTTTCCTCTCCTTCAGACCCTGGGAACCATACAGGATACCGTCCGATACTTGGTGTCCCATTGACTTGTATTGGTATCGGGTATCGGTATCGGATTAGATCCGATACTTTGCCGGTATCGGCCGATACTTACCGATACTTTCAAGTATCGGATGGTATCACTCAACACTACCCTTGATATATTTGTAGACAGCTATTAAGTCTCCTCTCAGTCTTCATTTTTGCAAGCTAAACATTCCCAAATCCTGTAACCGTTCCTCACAGTACATGGTTTGCAGACCGGTCACCATTCTGGTCGCTCTTCTCTGAACTTACACCAGTTTGTTGATGTGTTTTTTTAAATGTGGTGCCCAAAACTTGACACAGTATTCCAGATGAGGCCTCACATAAGAGGAGTAGAGGGCAATAATGACTTTGCGTGATCTAGACTGTATGCTTCTGTTGATACAACCCAGAATTGCATTTGTCTTCTTTGTAGCTGCATCACACTGTTGTCTCATGTTTAGTTTATGATCTATTAGTATACCCAAGTCTTTTTCACATGTGCTATTGCTCAGCCCTATGCCTCCCATTCTGTATATGCTTTTTTCATTTCTATTGCCCAGATGTAGTACTTTGCTTTTTTCCTTGCTAAAAACCATTCTGTTAGTTGGTGCCCAGTGCTCAAGTTTATTTATATCTCTTTGAATCCTGTCTCTCAATGGTAGACGTAAATGTCAATCACTCACTGTTAGGTGTCGACTTCCCGCCGCTGCACAGGGGGAATCTCGAACCATGTCCGCTGTGGTCTCCCATTCTCCTCCAGCCACAGTGGAACCTGCTCAGCAGAGACGTCGATCCCAGCGTCTGGCAAAAGCTGATGCTGTGAACTTGGTTACTGCTGCCTTTCCAGGCTCAGCCTTTGTAGCCAGCACTGTTCAGCGGCGGGCAGACATTCCAGGGACTAAGTCCTGCTTTTCTCCTACTGAGCATGCCCACGGGTCGACCTCTCATTGGAGGTCGGGGGTCACATGCTCAGGTCCTGTAGCAGCTCCTATTGGACCACTGGGAAGGTCCTGGAGAGCTACAGCTATAAAAGATTTGCATGGCCGCTTGTCCATGCACTAGTATAAAACCTAACTTGTGTGTGAGAGCTTGTATGATTGTATCTGGTGAATGCTCCTTAATGATCCCCTTCCCTCCGGTTGTTGCTTTGGCATTAGGGTGAGTGGAGCTAAGATACAGCACCAGTCAGTGGCTAAGCCTCCGCCACACACTAGGTCAGCGTCAGTAGCGGCGTATGCATGCACGACACTGCACACAGTCCGTCAGCTATTGATTTCCGTTAACAGTTCGCAGTCGCGACCACATTAATAATCATAGCACAATACTTTGTCAGAGTAGGGTGGGAATTCCTGCTTGAACCCAGCATCTGTCTCTGGGGGTCCTCAGGCACGGGCTCAGAAGCCACTGAGTGACAGGGCAGGTTCAACCACCAGTGTAGTGGGAGTAAGTTTTAGGGATCCCACTAGATCCTACACTGCTGCACTCTGTGCCAGCTAACAGGGTACAGCATTCTATTGTGCTCTGCGGCTCTGTGAAGTAACTGAGTTTGCGTCTGTTCACACCGGGTGATGTTAACTCATGTGTACTTTGATGTAATACCACCATATAGTGCCGCCATTACCGAGCAGCAGGTGATATCTCTGCACGGTGGACCCCGGGCTGTGAACGCACCTTATTCCTTACTTATTATTATTTGGTGCATTCCGCTAGCCCTAACGCTCACACACCAATAACTTGCGGTATATCTGACAAACTGGCCAATAAAGTAACAGGTATGTGGCCAATAGACAGCAAGAGTTTCATCCAGCATCTCACCAATCGCACTTACTTCCAGAGAATTATGGGACATTAGTGATAAGGACCATCCATATTTATGTACACCTTGACGTAGTTAGATGACTTTTGCACTTTTCAATGAATGTTCATTAAAGGTACCGTCACACTAAGCAACGTCGCAGCGATATAGCCAGCGATGCGACCGAAACGAGATTGCTGGAGCGTCGCTGTAGAGACGTCAAACACACCAACGCCAGAGCGATGCAGGAGCGATCCAGTGACGTAGCGGCAACCAATTTATCGCTGTCGCTGGTTGCTCGCTCCATGTCAAACAGCCAGAGTGTATTGACTTGACACACCCAAAGGGGCGTTGTAGTGTAGCCAGATAGGCTGAGACCCCCAGGATGTGACGCGTCGGCATCCTGTAATATAAACCGCGACTCTGCAGCGATGCAGAACTTGTATATTTGCAAGCGTTATCGTCCCGTTGCGCCTTTCAGCGTTCACAGTGACACGACGTCACTGACACATATTAACGCCGAGCCATCATCAATAGATTTTGCTGTTCCCTCTCAGGTCGTCGCGGATGAGGGCGTCTCCTTTTTTAATAAAACACGCCTCTCTATCCTCGTCGCTGCTGGCGTCGCTCCTTTTATGTCAAACACGGCGACCTAGCGACCAAATAAAGTTCAGACCTTCTAGCAGCGACCAGCAATTTCACAGCGGGATCCAGATCGCTGCTGCGTGTCAAATACAGCGATATCGCTACCTAGGACGCTGCAACGTCACAGATCGCTGGCTATATCGCTGCGACGTTGCTTAGTGTGACGGTACCCTAAAAGTCACTCTCCGCAAGGGGAAAAGTAAAATAGAAAAGAAAAAAGTTCTCCCACCATTTCTGAGCGCTGAATGATTCTGTTGGAAGCTGAAATCTGCTTAAAATTTGCCATTTTTTGTACATTAGGAACTAAAAGCTGCAATTGCTTGAACAATTGTATAAAGCTTTAAAATACAGTACATAGGATTCCAAATTATTAGTGCCTGACAGTGAAACACATATTGATAAAAGTGCGTATGTACCTGAATAACTTTCTGTACCATTAAGCATACTTCTATTCAGTGCTCACCCTAATTCATTTTTTCTGAAAACTATTATTATAGTGTATGAGACATTATATGGAGATCTTTATACTGTATGGAGCAATATATGGAGCTAATTATTCTGTATGGAGTACTATGATGTGCCCATAATAATGTATGGAGAACTATACTGTTAGGTTTCTGAGCTATTGATATCACTCATGTAATGTAAGTGGTAAGTGAAGTTTTTGGCATTGTGCTATACCTATATTTCTTTGCTGTATCTGTGCATTATGAATTGTCGTATTTGTTTAAGGGGCCCACTGAGACTTTCGCCCAGGGCCCACGAAAACCTGGAGCCAGCCCTGGAAGCGGTGAAACAGTTGGCCACTGTAGTGCTGAGTAGAAGGGCTCTTAAGAGTTCATTACAGTACTGTTATCGACAGCAGCACAAGAACACAGAAGACCACAGTCCCTGACTCATGCAGACATAGGGACATTTCACGTTAAGAATCTATTAGAATAGAGAGTTATGCTGCTGCGATTAGTACAGAAAGTATGCAGAGCAAGGATGATTCAATACATTAGTTTGAACAAATGGTGACTACACCATAGATAAAAAGTGTGAAGCAGACCCTGATGATAGAGCTAAGGCCTAGACAAGGCACCTGTGGATTTATTGAAAAGTTTGAACTGGATTTAAGCACAAAGTTGCTGAATATGCTTCAATTATTAACAAATATGTATAGTTGATAATTACTGCATATTTCAATTATTAATTAATAAATACATAAATAAATAACTTTTGCTAGAATAACTTACATGCACAATGTGCCCCTCTTATTGGAGAATAGTGTTTAGTTACTAATCCTGTTAAGGTGGATGGCTGATTTTCAATTTTCTGTATACTGATTGTGAAAAACTATAACTGCCATGCTTATTATGCCTGAATCTATATTTTAGTAAAAGATATCGCTTTGTCTTCTTTAAATGTTTTTATGTTGCATGCTCCAATTCATCCAGGAGCCAACTTACCTTCCTTGCTCTCCTGGGGTCCCGCTCTCGATTTCCTCAGCAGGCTATCTTCATGACTCTTCAGTAGACTGTCTCATTGGTCCTCCTTTATCTCCTGTAGAGATGTGATTGCCTAATTAGCAAATCAGTACACAAATTTACTACTCATGTGAATTCACATGGATAAAAGCTTATCGAAGAGGTGAGCTGTGGCAGAGAAAGAAATGTTTTATGCATAAAAATGTCAACCTACTATACAATATTGAATGAATAATAACAGATCATAATGGTTCAATTCACAAATACACTATGAATATGTGTTCATATTATGGAAGCGTGTAGGGCTTTGAAGAAAGGCTTGTAAAGCCAAAAAAGGAAACATTTTGCTAAATACTGAGAAAACATGAAATCCAAGAAGGAAAAATACTTTGTGTTTAGTCAGCAACCAGGAAAGGATAGTATAGTGCAAGTGCATAAAAATAATGCTTTAGAAGAAGGTACAACAATAGTGTAAATAAAACAGACAACAATGACTAAAAATCTGTGTATGCATTATGGTTCTCAATATTCACAGATAAAGATAAAGTATATAAGAGACATGAGGGAACATATGCATAATAGGTGTAAAAAAGGTTAGGAGGGAAATCGAAAGGAAAAACTCCATTAGTACTGTTGCTAACCATGACTTTCTCAAGTATAATCTGAGTTACACATTAAATATTAATTTATGAGCTGCGCAAAGGTCACATCAACACCAAAAATATGAACCCCACTTGCCACCGCCACAGAGCAAGTGGAGAGAAACCAACAGAATGCAATCTCAAAGTCCAAATACAAAAATGCAAAAAGCTTTATTGGTCAAAATACACAGAAATGGATAGAGAGGGTTAAAACATGGGTAAACATGCAGCCATGCACTGCGGAGGGCAGGTGAGACCTTAACTATATAAAACAATGGAAGGCTGTATCAGCCATCAGAGCAAACATCTGCTGCCATTATATAAACAGATATTCAAATGCCAGAAGATGCATAATAGGTAGAGACATAGATTAATATGTAGTACACGTTTAAGTCCTGTATCCAATATGCACATCCCAGGAAAAATTGATTACCTGGCAGAGTATGGCAGCAGTGCCTCCTTTGGTCGTCCACCCACCACTACTCACGTTTAGGACTTCTCCTTCCTCAGGGGGCATTTGATACAAGTGTTTTTTAAAATTATTTATTTAACCCCTTCATAACCCAGCCTATTTTGACCTTCATGACCTTGCCGTTTTTTGCAATTTTTCGTGACATATTGGGCTTCATGTTAGTGGTAAATTTAGGTCGATAATTTCTGAGTTTATTTGTGAAAAAAATGGAAATTTGGCAAAAATTTTGAAAATTTCGCAATTTTCACATTTTGAATTTTTATTCTGTTAAACTAGAGAGTTATGTGACACAAAATAGTTAATAAATAACATTTCCCACATGTCTACTTTACATCAGCACAATTTTGGAAACAAATTTTTTTTTTTGCTAGGAAGTTATAAGGGTTAAAATTTAAACAGTGATTTCTCATTTTTACAACAAAATTTACAAAACCATTTTTTTTAGGGACCACCTCACATTTGAAGTCAGTTTGAGGGTTCTATATGGCTGAAAATACCCCAAAAGTGACACCATTCTAAAAACTGCACCCCTCAAGGTGCTCAAAACCACATTCAAGAAGTTTATTAACCCTTCAGGTGTTTCACAGCAGCAGAAGCAACATGGAAGTAAAAAATGAACATTTAACTTTTTAGTCACAAAAATGATCTTTTAGCGAAATTTTTTTTATTTTCCTAAGGGTAAAAGGAGAAACTGGACCACGAACGTTGTTGTCCAATTTGTTCTGAGTACGCTGATACCTCATATGTGGGGGTAAACCACTGTTTGGGTGCACGGCAGGGCTCGGAAGGGAAGGAGCGCCATTTGACTTTTTCAATGAAAAATTATCTCCATCGCTAGCAGACACCATGTCACGTTTGGAGAGCCCCTGTGTGCCTAAACATTGGAGCTCCCCCACAAGTGACCCCATTTTGGAAACTAGACCCCCCACGGAACTTATCTAGAAGCATAGTGAGCACTTTAAACTCTCAGGTGCTTCACAAATTGATCCGTAAAAATGAAAAAGTACTTTTTTTTCACACAAAATTTCTTTTAGCCTCAATTTTTTCATTTTCACATGGGCAACAGGATAAAATGGATCCTAAAATTTGTTGGGCAATTTCTCCTGAGTACGCCGATACCTCATATGTGGGGGGTAAACCACTGTTTGGGTGCACGGCAAGGCTCGGAAGGGGAGGCGTGCCATTTGACTTTTTGAATGGAAAATTAGCTCCAATCATTAGCGGACACCATGTCGCGTTTGGAGAGCCCCTGTGTGCCTAAACATTGGAGCTCCCCTACAAGTGACCCCATTTTGGAAACTAGACCCCCCAAGGAACTTATCGAGATGCATAGTGAGCACTTATAACCCCCAGGTGCTTTACAGAAGTTTATAACGCAGAGCCGTGAAAATAAAAAATAATTTTTCTTTCCTCAAAAATGATTTTTAGCCCAGAATTTTTTATTTTCCCAAGGGTAATAGGAGAAATTGGACCCCAAATGTTGTTGTCCAGTTTGTCCTGAGTACGATGATAACCCATATGTGGGGTTAAACCACTGTTTGGGCGCACCGCAGGGCTCGGAAGGGAAGGGACGCCATTTGGCTTTTTGAATGGAAAATTAGCTCCAATCATTAGCGGACACCATGTCGCGTTTGGAGAGCCCCTGTGTGCCTAAACATTGGAGCTCCCGCAAAAGTGACCCCATTTTGGAAACTAGACCTCCGAAGGAACTAATCTAGATGTGTGGTGAGCACTTTGAACCCCCAAGTGCTTCACAGAAGTTTATAACGCAGAGCCGTAAAATTAATAAATGTGTTTCCTTTCCTCAAAAATATTTTTTTAGCCCAGAATTTTTTATTTTTGCAAGGGTATCAGGAGAAATTTGACCCCAAAAGTTGTTTTCCAGTTTCTCCTGAGTACGCTGATACCCCATATGTGGGAGTAAACCACTGTTTGGGCACATGCCGGGGCTTGGAAGGGAAGTAGTGACGTTTTGAAATGTAGACTTTGATGGAATGGTCTGCGGGCATCATGTTACGTTTGCAGAGCCCCTGATATGCCTAAACAGTAGAAACCCCCCACAAGTGACCCCATTTTGGAAACTAGACCCCCCAAGGAACTTATCTAGATGTGTGGTGAGCACGTTCAACCCCCAAGTGCTTCACAGACGTTTACAATGCAGAGCCGTGAAAATAAAAAATCATTTTTCTTTCCTCAGAAAAGATGTTTTAGCAAGCAATTTTTTATTTTCACAAGGGTAACAGGAGAAATTGGACCCCAATATTTGTTGCCCAGTTTGTTGTGAGTACGCTGATACCCCATATGTGGGGGTAAACCACTGTTTGGGCACACGACAGGCCTCGGAAGGGAAGTAGTGACATTTGAAATGCAGACTTTGATGGAATGGTCTGCGGGCGTCACATTGCATTTGCAGAGCCCCTGATGTGCCTAAACAGTAGAAACACCCCACAAGTGACCCCATTTTGGAAACTAGACCCCCCAAGGAACTTATCTAGATGTGTGGTGAGCACATTCAACCCCCAAGTGCTTCACAGAAGTTTATAACGCAGAGCCGTGAAAATAAAAATATAATTGTTCTTTCCTCAAAAATTATGTTTTAGCAAGTAATTTTTTATTTTTGCAAGGGTATCAGGAGAAATTGGACCCCAACAGTTGTTGCCCAGTTTGTCCTGAGTATGCTGGTACCCCAAATGTGGGGGTAAACCACTGTTTGGGCGCACGTCGGGGCTTGGAAGGGAGGGAGCACCATTTGACTTTTTGAACGCAAGATTGGCTGGAATCAATGGTGGCGCCATGTTGCGTTTGGAGACCCCTGATGTGCCTAAACAGTGGAAACTCCTCAATTCTAACTTCAACACTAACCCCAACACACCCCTAATCCTAATCCCAACTGTAGCCATAACCCTAATCACAACCCTAACCCCAACACACCCCTAACCACAACCCTAACCCCAACACACCTGTAACCCTAATTCCAATCCTAATCCTAACCCTAATCCCAACCCTAACCCTAATCCCAACCCTAACCACAACTGTAACCCCAACACACCCCTAACCCTATCCGTAACCCTAACCACAAGCCTAATTTTAACCCTATTTCTAACCCTAGCCCTAATTCCAACTCTAACTCTAAGGCTATGTGCCCACGTTGCGGATTCGTGTGAGATTTTTCCGCACGATTTTTGAAAAATCTGCAGGTAAAAGGCACTGCGTTTTACCTGCGGATTTACAGCAGATTTCCAGTGTTTTTTTTGTGCGGATTTCACCTGCGGATTCCTACTGAGGAACAGGTGTAAAACGCTGCGGAATCTGCACAAAGAATTGACATGCTGCGGAAAATACAACGCAGCGTTTCTGCACGGAATTTTCCGCACCGTGGGCACAGCGGATTTGGTTTTCCATAGGTGTACATGGTACTGTAAACCTGATGTAAAACTGCTACGAAGTCGCAGCGGCCAATCCGCTGCGGATCCGCAGCCAAATCCGCACTGTGTGCACATGCCATACCCCTAACCCTAACCCTAACCCTACCCCTAGTTCTAACCCTAGTTCTAACCCTAACCCTAGTGGAAAAAGAAAAAAAAAATTTTCTTTATTTTATTATTGTCCCTACCTATGGGGGTGATAAAGGGGGGGGGGGTTATTTATTATTTTTTTTATTTTGATCGCTGTGATAGAACCTACCACAGCGATCAAAATGTACTTTGTAATGAATCTGCCAGCCGGCAGATTCGGCGGGCGCACTGAGCATGCGCCCGCCATCTTGGAAGATGGCGGCGCCCAGGGAGAAGACCGACCGACTTCGGGAGGCTCGGTAACTATGAGGGGGTGGTGGGGGGGTGGATCGGAGCACAGGGGGGGGATCGGAGGACGGGGGGAGCGGACAGGAGCACGGGGGAGCAGACAGGAGCACGGGGGAGCGAACAGGGGGATGGAGGGGGGTACCGGACAGAACGGAGGACTGGGGAGGAGATGGGGGTGGCGGGGGGGCCAGAACATGATTTCCAGCCATGGCAGATGCTATTGCAGCATCGGCCATGGCTGGATTGCAATATTTCACCATTTTCATAGGTGAAATATTGCAAATTGCTCTGATTGGCTGTTGCACTTTCAACAGCCAATCAGAGCGATCGTAGCCACGTGGGGTCAAAGCCACCCCCCCTAGGCTGAAGTACAACTCCCCCTCTCCCTGCAGATCGGGTAAAATAGGAGTTAACCCTTTCACCCGATCTGCAGGGATGCGATCATTCCATGACGCCACATAGGCGTCATGGGTCGGGAAGGGGTTAAAGGGAACCTGTTACCCCGTTTTTTCAGTATGAGATAAAAATACCATTAAATAGGGCCTGAGCTGTGCTGGTCAATAGTGTATTTTGTGTACCCTGATTCCCCACCTATGCTGCCGAAATACGTTACCAAAGTCGCCGTTTTCGCCTGTCAATCAAGGTGGTCTGGTCAAATGGGCGTGGTGAAATCGCTTCTTCTCCCCCAGATCTTGCTTATCTTTCCATTGGTGGCGTAGTGGTTTGCGCATGCCCAACAGGGGAATGCACTGCGCAGCTGAAGAAAAAGAGTGCGATCTGCGCTATCCTCCGCTTTTTCGCTGGCGGCGGCCATCTTCCTGAGGCCGCGCGTGCCCAGATGGAGAGCTCTGCTGCCCGGGGCTTCATGAAAATGGCCGCGGGATGCCGCGAGTGCGCAGATGGAGATTGCGGTGGTCATTTTCCTGAAGCTGAGTTCGCATATTGGCTTCAGGAAAATGGCCACCACCAGCGATAAAGCGGTGAATAGCGCAGATCGCGCTCTTTTTCTTCAGCTGCGCAGTGCATTCCGCTGTTGGGCATGTGCAAACCACTACGCCACCAACGGAAAGATAAGCAAGATCTGGGGGAGAAGAAGCGATTTCACCACGCCCATTTGACCAGACCACCTTGATTGACAGGCGAAAATGGCGACTTTGGTAACGTATTTCGGCAGCATAGGTGGGGAATCAGGGTACACAAAATACACTATTGTCCAGCACAGCTCAGGCCCTATTTAATGGTATTTTATCTCATACTGAAAAAACGGGGTGACAGGTTCCCTTTAAATAGTTTAAAAAACAATGTGAGGACCCCTGTATTCTTGATAACCAGCCATGATAAAGCTGACAGCTGAAGGTTGCAGCCTGCACCTGTCTGTTTTGCCATGCTGGTTATCAAAAATAGAAAGACCCCAACGTCCTTTTTGAAAATAATTATTTATTTATAGCGCAGGCAGTGGCTGATGAATATTCCCATCAGCCATGCCTGATCTCGCTGTTATTAGTGACAGCATGTTTAGTCTTATGGGAGTAGTACTCACATCAACCAATGCCTCTGACAGGAGGTAAGCTATTTACCTCTGGTCACACATGCTGGCGCTCTGATCCAAGTGGGGACTCACCTATTCTTGATAACCAGCCATGATAATACTGAGGCTAAGAGTTGCAGCTTACAGATGTCGGTCTTGCCATGCTGGTTGTCAAAAATAGAGCGACCCCATGTAATCGTTCTTATGTTTAAAAATGCATTGCATGACGCATTTGCGGCACTTGGTGGGAAAAGACATATCCGACTGAGCTCTGTTACCTGGATGGCTGAAAACAGGTTTATCATGCCTTTATCCACAACAAAACCATTATTATGCTTTCCTTATATAGCGCTATCATATTGCACAGCTCTTTACATACGTCATTGTCACTGTCACCAATGAGGCTCACAATCTAAATTCCCTATCAGTATGCCTTTGGAATGTGGAAGGAGACCAGAGATCCTGAAGGAAACCCACACGGACTGGTTGTTCTTCACCTTCATTTTTTGGACTTCATTCTCTATACTTAGGACTTTAACTAGGACACTTGGATTTTATACTTTATTTATCCATATTTGAATGCATCTCGTGAACTTTATTTACAGATGGTACATTATATTTCCATTTCTTTCCCCTTTTCACTTCTTTTATACGCATGAAACGTTTTTATGCACTGGTCACTTTTGCCGTTGAGGGTAATAATATATATGTATAATTACCAGTTTACCTTCAGTATAATTGTCTTCACGTGATATTACCAAACCTGCCATGTTGTTTACTAGAGTTTGTCTATAAGGATTTTTATTTTTTTTTTTAATTGTCACACTATAATTGTTAGTATATTTGTCACAGGTAGTATTACCAAACCTGTCATATTATTTACTGGAGTTTGGTTTTAATTACCTTTATAATTTTATGCACTGGTCACCTTTTTTCAGGTGGGCAATAATTATCATGTATGTTTATTTGGTATAATCAGTATTTATTTATCAACCACAGTATATTTCATGTATGTTCACATCCCTATGGGCAGAGGACTGTTTTTGTATAACGGCACTTCACATTAATCTTGATATAATTATTTATGTTAGCACTGTTATTTCTAGGTTACAACTCACTTTTTTACAGACATAGTTCAGGTTTAATTTATTTCTCTGTAATATTGTTTGGTTTCCCACATTCATTCCTCATTTGCAGAGCACTGCTATGTCTTCATTCCTATGTATATATATGAGGCATTGTGATTACTCACTAATCCCGCCCCCTGCACAGTAGCTCTGCCCCCACCACATGACCACACATAATTCTGCCCCCCTCCTTATTACCACACACAATCCCGCCCCCACCACATTACCACACACAATCCGCACCATATCACCACACACAATCCTGCCCCCCACAAATCCCGCCCCCACCACATCAGCACACATAATCCCATCCCCCCCACCACATCACCACACATAATTCCGCCCCTTCAACACATCACCACACAATCCCGCCCCCTCACCCCATTACCACACATAATCCCGCCACCCCACCATATTACTACACATAATCCCACCCCCCACCAATTAACCACAGATAATCCCGCCCCCCACCACATCACCACACACAATCCCGCCACCCCACCACATTACTACACATAATCCCACCCCCCACCAATTTACCAGATAATCCTGCCCCCCCACATCACCACACATAATCCTGCCCCCCACCACATTACCACACATAATCCCCCCACCACATTACTACAGATAATCCCGCCCCCCACCACATTACCACACATAAGCCCACCCCCACCACATTACCACAGATAATCCCGCCCCCCACCACATCACCACACATAATCCCGCCCCCCCACCCCATTATCACACATAATCCCGCCCACCCACCACATCACCACACAATCCCACCCCCCAACACATCACCACACATAATCCCGCCCACCCATCACATCACCACACATAATCCGGCCCACCACCCCATCCCCACACATAACCCCCCTCCCACCCCATTACCACACATAATCTCGTGCCCCCAATACATCACCTCACATAACCCCTCCCCCAACACATCACCACCCATAATCTTGCCCCCCACCACATCACCACACATAATCCCGCCCCCCACCACATTACTACACATAATCCCGCCCCCCACCACATTACCACACATAATCCCGCCCGTCCAACACATCACCACACATAATCCCGCCCCCCCACCCCATTACCACACATAATCCTGCCCCCCAACACATCACCACACTATTGTTATTAACTTCATTTTAAGTTAATTTACCACCTGCGTTAGCGCTATTGAATAGGGTTGAGCGACTTTTATTTTTATAGGATCGGGTCGGGTTTCACGAAACCCGACTTTCTCAAAAGTCGGGTCGAGTGAAATCGGCCGATCCTATAAAAAAGTCGGGGTCGGCCGAAACACGAAACCCAATGCAGTGCAATGGGATACTATGGTTCCAAGGGTCTGAAGGAGAGGAAACTCTCCTTCAGGCCCTGGGATCCATATTAATGTGTAAAATAAAGAATAAAAATAAAAAATATTGATATACTCACCCTCGGACGTGCCCTGGTACTAACCGGCAGGCTTCCTTCCTAAGAATGAGCGCGTGAATGACCTGCGGTGACGTCGCGGCTTGTGATTGGTCGCGAGCGGTCACATGGACAAGCCGCGACGTCATCTAAGGTCCTTCACGCCCTCATTCTTAAGAAGGAAGGCTGCCGGAAAGAAGCAGGGCGCGTCCGAGGGTGAGTATATTCCTATTAGGTATATACTCACCCTCAGACGCGCCCTGCTTCTTTCCGGCAGCCTTCCTTCCTAAGAATGAGCGCGTGAAGGACCTTAGATGACGTCGCGGCTTGTCCATGTGACCGCTCGCGACCAATCACAAGCCGCGACGTCACCGCAGGTCATTCACGCGCTCATTCTTAGGAAGGAAGCCTGCCGGTTAGTACCAGGGCGCGTCCGAGGGTGAGTATATCAATATTTTTTATTTTGATTCTTTATTTAACACTTAAATATGGATTCCGATACCGATTCCTGATATCGCAAACATATCGGAACTCGGTATCGGAATTCCGATACCAGATTCAGAAGATCGCCGACCTCATGGCCGATCCCACACAGGGGTCGGGTCGGGTTTCATGAAACCCGACTTTGCCAAAAGTCGGCGACTTCTGAAAATGGCCGACCCATTTCGCTCAACCCTACTATTGAATGTTGTCATTATTTATTTTAGTTTAATCACCAGCAGCATAAATTAGATAGCAATGAGCGTGCCGTGCGTTAGCTGGCTGGAAACATCTAATGTAACATATAAATATAATCTTTGCACCCAACTAGCATTATCAGTATGCACTTTATTTTATTCATTTATGTCACGATAATGTAAAATACCATAGCTGAGGGATTTTTGCACGGGTGACCATGGTCCTGAAAAACACTGGAGCTTTGACCCCCCCTCTCCCCCCTGAATACAACAAACAAACCTTATGGCCGAAAAACTGGGTAACTTGAAGCTAGTGTGTGAGCAGGGTGTGGCTTTAAACTGCAGGTGACCAATCCTGTAAAGCCACTAGTGGTTCCTACCCTCTCATTCAGGAATTCATTTGTCTCCTGAGTCTAAAAACTTAAATATCTCTGAGATCAGTGCATATCATTAACCAGCCTTTTAGTGATGTCACAAGCTGAGAAGTATAAGACACGATACTCGTAGCCCAGCCTTCAGTCTTGGCCCGGGAAGCAGCTAACAACAGCTCTTTAAGCTGTTTCCATGCATCTGGATTTATTTATCCTCTTAAGCCACAGGCCAGCCAAGATGTTACCATGACATAACCTGTAAGTGTGTTTTTCTTCAGTTAATCCTATTTTATTTTGTAATCTGAAATGTATATACAGTATGATTTGTCTCCTTTCTAATATCTTTTTATACTTTATAAACACTGCTTAATTTTTAATGGAGTAAAATATTTAATTGTTAGCTTGTCTCTTCTGCTCTATACAACTGTGTGTCCTTTGAAGTGAATTGCGCTACTGATTTGGGTTGGCTTCGGACCCAAAATCAGTCGGAACTGGTGGCAGCATACCTTGTTCTGTGCAATTGGGAATCTTTGCAGCGACGGCGGCGTTGATAATTACTGTTCCCGCATGTGTGGGAGTAGTTATGTCGCCCTAGCTGCAGTGTGCCCAATAGCCAGTGCATAGCAGGCAGCCTTTCTGGTGGCTAATTACCCTAGGTGCTGTACCTAATCTGACCTGAGGAAAAGGTGGGTGCCAGAGAGCTGCAAGTTCCAGACCGGAACAGGGAAGTGGCATGTAGATAAATCCCCTTCAGAAGGAACCGGGGGCAACCCAACAACCCCGGTCCATGACAAATTAGTGTGAGTAGTGGGGATGATAAAGAGATCCTCCCTCGGATCCCTGACACATTGCTGAGATCCGTGACATAGTGTTGGCAGTCACGGTGTGAACCGTGACAATTGAACTTTTTGAACTTTATGGCACTTTTCATACTTAAACTTGATGTTCACTCCTTGCGTTCACTGGGATAAGTGCTTTCCAGTTATTGCTCATCTGTGCTTGATTCGAGCCATGGCATTCACACATTGCTGCTTGTGACCACTTTTTTTCTTACTGTTGCTTTAATTCTAGCCAGCTTGGTTCCCGAATAGCGCACCTGCACTCACTTCCTTCCTTACACACTTCCGGATGTGCTCCTTCTCTGTACAGCTTTTTTCCTAGCGTGTGCTCTCGTGAGCGCATTTCCAGAAGTGACATTACTCTAGGGGAGTGGGGTGAAGTTTTATGCACCAATAGTATCCGGTGCTCCAATCATATCCCCACGTATGGTCATACCTATCTTTTCTGCTTTTTTATTGGTGCCAGCTTGTTTAAAACCCCTGTATCCATTTACCCTAATTATGCCCCAGGAGGAAGCTGGATGCGAAATGTGCATTGGGGTGAGGATGGACGCTGTGGTCTCCCGGGTCTCTGTCCAACATTCCTACACCATTATTCTGATAATATTTATTGTTTACATTTTCCTTGATAGCATGATACTTTAGCCTCTACCTAAGGCTACTTTCACACTAGCGTCGTAGCAATGGGACGTTGCGACGTACCGGCGCATACTGTGCAAGTGCCGCACAACGGGGGCAGCGGATGCAGTTTTTCAATGCATCCGCTCCCCCATTGTGAGGTGCGGGGAGGCGGGGGCGAAGTTCCGGCCACGCATGCGCGGTCGGAAAAGACGGTCTCGACGGACCAAAAAAACGTTACATGCAACGTTTTTTGGTGGCGATGGACCGACGCAACCGTCGACGTGTGTCAATGCGTCGCACTGCGTTGCTAATGCAAGTCTATGGAGAAAAACCACATCCTGCAAGCACTTTTGCAGGATGTGTTTTTTCTACAAAATGATGCATAGCGACGTGCAGTGCACGACCCTAGTGTGAAAGTAGCCTTACCTAGCAGCTTATGCCTCGTGTAAGTCCACAACTTTCTTATGCCACTTGACTTGATCTATAACTGCTATATGCAACTGATTTCCATTTTTGCAACACAGCCCAGTGTCCCCCCTAGTTAGGGCACTCTTATTCTCTGTTACTATTTTTAATGTGAATTTTTTCAACATGTATTTATAAAGTAATGATATTTTTTCTATTTTCTGGATCTCTTTGTTTGGAAACCTAGTGTGTTAGTCCAAAATTGTAATTATCTGTTGTGAAGTGCCAGTTATTTTTTTCAATATTTGGACAACCTATAGACTTATCATGTTGACATAGCTTCCTGTTCCACTTTGTAGGGGTGCAAGGAACACCACTCTTGAAGCCAGTCCACAGTCAAAAGCTTGTTGGATGGATAGCACCACCCTGTCATCCACACAGTTTAGTCTCAGTAGCCATGATTCTGAACCACATAATCCTCACCCTGATCCTCCTTCCTCCCACCATGTCATATGCCTGGAGGAAAAGTTATCCCACACTTGAACACTCCAAAGACCTGTTCAAATTTCCATTCATAGATTCTGGCCTTTCATCCTGTCTGTTTCAAGTGGGACATGAGTAAATCGCATGAAGCGATGTTCAAATATTTGAGCAGCCATGTTCACAAGAAGGTGACGTAGGAAAACATAATTACTGTTGCACAAGAGGTGCATGACGATGAGACAAAATTGCCAACAAGTGATGTTGTTAAGTCAGCAAGTCAGGAGGACGACCAGGGTGCGGAAGTGGAAGATGAGGTGGTGGACTATGAATTCACTGACCCAACCAGGGAGGGTGACATGCAGAGCAAGGACCTCAGTGCACAGGGGTATGGATCCGCAGCACCACTACAGGCAGGAAGAGGAAAGGTGGTGGCCAGAGACACAAAGTGGGCAACTGTTCCCCAGAGCACCAACATGGGTGAGGTTGCCAGGCCAATGGTTAGTTGTTCCTTGATCTGCAACTTTTAATGAAAGTCCAGATAACCCCAAAAAGCCATTTGCAACATCTTCCATTCCAGCATTATAAGGGGCAGTACTTGACCACCATCTCATGCTCAGGCACATGTCAGCAAAGCACCCAGCCAGTTGGGCTGAATATCAAGATCCAGAAAAAGTGTCTGCGGGTGACACCACTGCCTCTTCCCCTGTTAAACGTGCTCTCCAATCGCCTGTCCATGATGCAGGCGATGAGGCCTCCTACCCTGCACATGTTGTTGCACACTTGCAGCCACCACCAGCAACCATATCCACATCTTTGTCCCAGCGCAGCGTTCAATTGTCTCTACCCCAGTCCTTGGAATGCAAGAGTAAATGCACAGCCACCCACCCACAGGAAATAATACTAAACGGCCACATTTCTAGACTGCTTGCCCTGGAAATGTTACCATTTAGGCTTGTGGAGATAAAAGCTTTCCCCAACCTCATGGGGGCAGCTGACCCTTGGATCTCGGTCCTCATCAGCCGCCATTTCTCCTGGTGCACCGCCCCTGCCTTACACATGTACGTGTTCCATAACATCAGCTATGTCCTGACGAGCGCTGTTACTGGGAAGATCCAATTAACCATGGACATGTGAACAAGTGCTTGTGGCAAGGGACACTACATTTCCCTGATGGCACACTGGGTGAACATTGTGGAAGCTGGGACCCAGTAGGATACTAGGATGGAACATGTACTACCAACACAGAGGATTGCAGGCCTTGGTTCAATGAGGGCTTGCCCCACCTCCTACAGCAGTTCCTGCATCTCCTCCTCCTCACCCTCCATCTCCAAAACATTATTATCAGTCACAAGCTTCAAGCACTGCAGCACTGCTTCCTCCAAGTGGCAGCAGGCTCTGCTGAAGCTAATCTGCTTAGGAGACAAACAGACCAGACTTATCTGTGGCTGTCACCCCTGAAAAAATCAGGTAAGGTGGTGTGTGACAATGCCCATAACGTGGTGACTGGTCTGAAGCTTGGCAACCTCGCATACGTACCGTACCTAGCAAACGTGCTCAACTTAGTGGTTTAATGGTGTCTCAAAAGCTACCCAGATCTGTCTGAGCTACTTGTGAAAGTACACCACATGTGTTCCCATTTCCGCAAGTCAGCTACTGCAGTACTGCAGCAACGTTTGCAACTTCCAGCTCATCGACTGGTGTGCAATGTCACCATGTGTTGGAACTCAACGTTACATATGTTGGCAAGGCTTTGTGAGCTTAGAGACCAGTAGTTGAATTTCAGCTGCAACATGCCCGTTGGTATTTTGGTCAGCCTCCTAAGGTAAGAGCTGATGAGTGAACATGTTTGTCTGACATCTGTGTGCTTATCCAAAACAATGAGTGAGTGTTAATGATGACATAATCAGCATAACCGTCGCATCCACATAGATGAGTTGGTGACCCTAGGTAAGCACCTGTTCAGATCTGGTTTGTATTTGCATTTGATGGTCAGTTTTTTTAAATTTTGTATTCATTAGCCTTCTGACTGAGCACTCTGCCTCTTAGCCTCAGGCGTTTTTAATCACATCAGGACCCTCCCCCTCCACAGAGATATAAATTTCAGTCAAGAGAGGATTCACATTAGGTTCCCATACAGATGAAGACTTTAATCTAAGAGAGCATTGGCATTATGCTAGGTCCTGGAAACAAAAATCACCATAATGTGGCTTCCAGGTACACATGAATTGGCCAATTTATGCGCTAAGCATTCTCAATTTTTCATAGTTCTAGTGCAGTAATGCAATTCAGTTTTCATATTTCATATTTGAATGCTATGGCGCTACAGAGTGCTGCTTTATTTGTTTGATAATCAGCATAACCATCCCATTTCTCTGTCTACTCAAACACTCACTGCTCACAATTAAAGAAGAGGCTTTGCAGGTGATGCAAGTTGAGATGAAGCAAGAAACCATACAGGGTGTTGCTACATAGCCAAGCCTTATGTCATCTTCTCAACATGGGTTTGGTGATAATGAGGAGGAGGAGGAATAGGACCTGGTTGCCTGCAGTACAAATGTACTACCCACACCACCTTCATCCTATCTGTTCAGTGTGGATGGCCAGAAGATGAGGAAGAGAGAGAGGACGAGGAGGAAGATGAGGACAAGGAGAAGAAGATGGACAGTCATCCTGTTGGTGGGTACAAGGAATTCGTTGCTGTTGGCAGTCTAGCAGACATGGCAAAGTTTATGTTCTGCTACTTTTCCAATGACCCTCGTGTTGTATGCATTTGAGCCAACACTAATTCCTGGTTGGTCACTCTTCTAGACCCACACTACAATGAGAACTTTCCACCTCACTTTCCCATGGTGGAGTTGAAGAATTATTAAAATAATTTTCATCTGACAATGCTGGAGGTAGAGGTCACAGTTCCTTGGACAACTAAGAAGTAGAAACAAGGGAGACTCACACCAGATTCAGTCGAGGCAGAGAAACATAATCACATTTCTGGGACAGTTTTTTAAGACCCTCCCATCACCAGGGCCCTGATATGTGGGATATTCTGACAAGGAGGGAAAAGTTTTGGAAGATGCTGAATGAGTACCTTGTTTACTGTCCCAGAATCTGCCGTTATTCCTCTTTGACTTATAGCTATTGGGTATCCAAGCTAGACACGTGGCATGAACTGTCTTTCAATACTTTGGAGGTCCTGGCCTAAACTCAAATCCAGTGTTTTTTTCTTTCTGGTCTATTCCCATGCAACCCTTCCAGGGCTAGCATCAGCACCAGATGATCCCGGGCAAGTGCCAGGGCCCTGGACAAAGGGGGGGCCCACTAGCCATCCAGGCCTGGGCCACTCCCCCAGCAGCTGTGCTTTGCAGGGCTGCCAGCACTGTTTGAGCTGACACTTCAACGGAAATGGTCACGCACAGCGCACTTTGCGGCAGTGTATGCTACTAATGACACAGCCGAGGCAACACTCAAGCAAAATTAAAGGCGCAGTGCTGGTTCAGCTGCATCATTTCTAGCAGACACAGCCGCACAGTGCACTGTGTGCAGTCTTTTTACTGACCATTCCCAATATGAGGCTACCAGAGGACAGCATGTAGCACAGGAAGTTAAGAAGAATATTTTTAGATTTTTTTTTTTCCCTCTCTGTGATTGAGCAGGGTAGTGGACATGGGGGCTGAAATAGGGGCCTAGGATGGGGCGACATAAGGGCCTAGGATGTGGACATTATTACTGGAAGGGGCACAGGATAGAGACATTATTAAAGTGAACATTGAGGTCTAGGATGGGCACAACATAGAAGCTTTTAATGGCGACATTAAATAAAGGGCCCAAGATGGGAATGGTAAATGGAGCCCAGTACAAAAGGGTGACATAATTACTGTATGGAGGTCAGGTTAGAGATGAGGGAACTTGTTTGGAAAACGTTCACCAATCTTAAATTTGGCATGAACCTGGCACATTCAGATTCGTGTTCAGTTTCCCAATCATTTTCCTAAAAGTGATCAAAAGTTGCTCACAGTTCAGAATTTTTTTTTTCCTTTTTTTTTCTTTTATTTTCTTTAATAACTTAATGTGTGTACATTCTGGCAGACAATCAGGCTGCAGAAACCATCTGCAACGTCATGACATAAGGTTATCTGTGATTGGCTGCCGAAGTCACATGTCCCAGTCCATATAAAAAGCAGACATCTTATTTTGATGTCGCCATTTTCTCAGTGTCTCAATGCAGAGAAGCCGCTCCTGCTCAAAGTGAACTTGTCATTTAGCTAGATAGGATCCTGTACTTTGTAAAATAGATCTTCCAGCATCTAACTAGAATGTGCTAAAACTGTGTTGCAGTCTCAGGAGGCCCCATTTGCTAAACAAAATTGTTTGGGCAAAAACTGTGCTGCAGAGAGGAATCAGAAGGCGAGATTTCCTCTTAGCAATCATTAGGCCTATTATAGAGGGTCAGTCCAGAGGCCCTATATGCTAAACCAAATCATTTAAGATAAAATTGTGTTGCAGTGACGAATCAGAAGGCCACATTTCCTCAAAAAAATTGCTAAGCCTAACATAGGGGTTCAGCCATGAGGCCCTATTTGCTAATACAAATTGTTTGGGATAAAACTGTGCTTCACTGAGGAATCAGAAGACCCCATATCCTCTTTAAAATCATTAGGCCTAATGAAGTGGTTAAGCCTGGAGTCCCTATTTACTAATACAAATCAGTTGTGATAAAACTGTGTTGCAGTGCGGAATCAGAAGGTCACATTTCCACTTAAAAAGATCAATAGATCTAATAAAGGGGTTCAGCAAGGAGTCCATATTTGCTAATGAAAATTGTTTGTGATAAAATGGTGTTGAAGTGACGAATCAGAAGACCGCCTTTCCTCTAAAAAGAAATCGTTAGTCATAATGTAGGGGTTTAGCCAGGAGGCCATGTTTGCTTATCCAAATAGTTTGGGATAAAACTGTATTGCAGTGAGGAACCAGAAGGCCATATTTCCACATAAAAATCATTAAGTCTAATATAGGGGTTATGTCAGGAGGCCATATTTACTATTTCAAACAATCTGGGATAAAACTCTGTTGCTGTGAGGAATCACGCCACAGTTCCTGATAATAATGTGTTGCATTCACCGGGCCTTGTTTCATAATCAAAATTAGAGTTGAGCGACTTTTACTTTTTGGGGATCGAGTCGGGTTTCGCGAAACCTGACTTTGTCAAAAGTCAGGTCGGGTTGTCGGGTTATTGTGAAAAGTCAGGGGCCGACTGAAACATGAAACCCAATGTAAGTCAATGGGTAATCAAAGTCGGCAATGAGTGGAGGGCAGGAAAACATCTACAGTGCCCATTGTAATGCCAAAAACATCAATTCTCATTACTGAAGCTTGTCAATCTTAATTTGCTTTATAATAATAGTTAGGCATTGAAAACTGGGGGTCATTTGGCTAAAGTTGAGGGGGGGTAGGGCCGGCTCAAGATTTTTGTGGGCCCAGGAAACACGGAATACGTCACGGTGGTGGAACAGGGAGAGGTAAGTATTTCAACTTTGCAAGTGCTGTGATCCTGAGCAAGCAGGGGGGCCCACTCGTTGGCACTGGCACTGGCACAGGGCCCCTCATAGTACAGCAGTGTGTTTGACAGCGGGTGGCGCCTCCCACCGGCAGAGACACTTTTGCATACTATGAGGGGCCCTGTGCCAGTGACGTTGCCAACGAGTATGCCCCCCCACCTGATGAAGGAACCTGCACTTACATCTGCACCTTCCTCTTTGTCCTCGTGTAAGGTGGTATAGTATGCGGGAAGGGGAACATGACTTTCAGCAGGGTCAGATTCTGGCTGTGTAGAGTGCAAGGGGAATGTAGTGGTCTGGGTCAATGTACCAGCAGACTCATCTAGCAGTGGCTGGGCAATGGGCAGGATGAGGAGGGAACACAGATATAGGCCCAAATAATAAAGTGGGCTAAATGCAGTTCAAAATTGGTAACAGGACTAAACAGGCGGCATTGCTTTGTTCAGTGGAGGACAAGTGTAATGAGTGGTAGACACAGTTAGTAGGCCCAAATAATAAAGTGGGCTAAATCTCTGCCAAAAAATTGTTCATAAATAAACAGGTGACATTGCTCGGTACAGGGGTGGGCTCCTCTGCTGAGTAGCAGACAGTGGTAGTAGGCGCAAAGTATTAACTGGTCTAAATGGAGGCCAGGGCCCCTGTATATTTTAACTATCATCTATCATTTCAACAAATTTGTATTGGCAGTGCCATTGAAGGATTTAACAGCACAGACTACACAGTGGTGGATCAGGGAGAGGTAAGTATTGCAAGTGGTAGAGCACTGTTCGAGCTGGGGGGGAACACTCTCTCGTGGGCGGCGGTACTGGCACAGGGCCCCTCATATTATGACGGTGTGTCTGATGTTGGTTGTGCACCATCACCGTCAGACACTTCATTGTACTATGAGGGACCCTGTGCCAGTGCCGTCGCCCAAGAGTGGGCACACCCACGTGTCCAGGCAAATGGCACTAGCACGGGTGCTTGCGCCAGGTGGTAACCACGGCCCTGTGGGGGAGTCAGCCCATTTAGGGAGGTTGTCAGGACTCTGAACATTTTGATTACCTTTTGTGCATTGCTGCCCTTTTCCAAGATGGCGTCTTTGGTCTCATGTGCACTGTCTTCCTGCTATATAACTCCACCCCAGCCTTTAGTCTGTGCTAGAGTATTCTGCCTTGCATCCAGCTCCTGACGACTCCCTGGCTTTGCACCTGCACCTGCTCCTTTGAACCTATGTGGAGATCCTGCTACTCAGCTCTGAATTTCTGCTGCATACATCGGTTTCCAGTAATCCTCCATCTGGCTGCTTGTGTTTTTTTCCATCTGCATTTGCTGGACATGTAAGCTGTTGCTGCTCTGCTTAAACCTGAGACTTTTACCCAGGCCTCCCTGTTTGTGCTAAGATATTATTTGAACTGCCTTATAAGCATATCTATCTGTGTTTGGACTACCAAGGACTTATTCGTGTCAAGTATCCTCAAGGATAATTGTGCTTCATAGACATTCTGCCTGATTGCATTTTCCTCTGAAGTTTCCTATAGACTGTTAAGCTGCGTTTAATATTTACACCAAGTGTTGTGAACTTGAGTTTCTCTCTGCACCTGTTTGAATCACCGTGTGATAATATAGACTTTACCACTTATAAAACGGTGTCCTGTAGTTGTCTTGTTCTGTGCAAAGAGTCTCCTGAGTTATCCCTTATAATCTTTACAGGAAACTCTAGCCTCAAAAGAGGAGACTGCTGGAACAATGACTGCTGAAAGCAGACTAGAGCAGGTGTTCTGCATAATTAGATCACTGCAGAAAGATGTGGAAGGTCTGCAAATGAAGTTTGGAAGCTTTGAACACAATCAACAAGTGTTTGGACAAACTTTGCAGGACTTAAGCACCTGCATGGCAGCCCAGGAAAACAAACTTGCTGGCATAGAGTCCCAGTATGGATGGGCTTTTCATGACATAAGCACGCAAATGGCTTTACCATCTGGGCAACCGCCACCAGCTAGCCCACCTAAGTTGCCCCCATTCAGATTTAATGGTGATCGTGACAAATTTCATGGCTTTGTGAATCAATGTATGCTATATATTTTTGTGCATGCTGACCGTTTTCCTAATGATAGATCCAAAGTATTGTGTGTAATAATGCTGCTGACCGCACGAGCGCTCGCCAGGGCGAATCCGATGATTGAGTCTCGTGACCCGCGGTTAAATAATTTGGACAATTTTTTGGCCGCTATGGCATTAATGTTTGACTAGTGTTGAGCGATACCTTCCGATATTCAAAAGTATCGGTATCGGATTGGATCGGCCGATATCCAAAAAATATCGGATATCGCCGATACCGATACCCGATACCAATACAAGTCAATGGAACACAAATATCGGAAGGTATCCTGGATGGTTCCCAGGGTATGAAGGAGAGGAAACTCTCCTTCAGGCCCTGGGATCCATATTCATGTAAAAAATAAAGAATAAAAATAAAAAATATGGATATACTCACCCCTCCGACGGACCCTGGACCTCAGCGGTGCAAGCATCTGCCTCCGTTCCTAAGAATGCAGTGAGTGTAGGACCTGCGATGATGTCGCAGTCACATGAGCGGTAACGCGACCAATCACAAGACCGTGACATCATCGCAAGTCCTACACTCACTGCATTCTTAGGAACTGAGGCTGCCGATTGCACCGCTGAGGTCCAGGGTCCGTCGGAGGGGTGGGTATATCCATATTTTTTATTTTTATTCTTTATTTTTTACATGAATATGGATCCCAGAGCCTGAAGGAGAGTCTCCTCTCCTCCAGACCCTGGGAACCATACGCACCGCACACGACTGGGAACTTATAGGAACTTCCGATTCCGATTTCCGATATCACAAAAACATCGGAATTCGGTATCCGAACTCCGATAAAGCGAATATTGGCCGATGCCCGATATTTGCAGTATCGGAATGCTCAACACTATTGATGACCCTAATCGCCGTGCAACCGCTGAATCTGCTTTATTGTCTTTACGCCAGGTTAAACGTTCTGTTATTAAGTATGCTACTGAATTCAGGAGATTAGCGGTAGGTACTAATTGGGACAGTTATGCACAATTACCTATTTTTAAAAGGGGTCTGTCTAGCATTGTAAAGGATGAATTAGCTCGCTCTGAATCACCACAAGAGCTAGAAACATTTATACAGCATTGTGTGCGCATTGACATTTGCCTTACTCAGCGTAGGCAGGAGAAGTTTGCTGCATATAACCGTATTTCTAACTTTTCCCTTCCTTCCAAAGAGCCTGCAGGTAAAACAACTCGAGAGGTTGAGGAGGTGCCCATGCAAATTGATTCTGTTCAGAGGAGCGACAGTAATGAGCGCCGGGAGCATTGCCTTCGAGAAAGTCTATGTTTCTACTGCGGCCAGTCTGACCACTTTCTAATCAACTGTCCCAAGTGTCCCAAGCGGCCTAAGAAGGTGCTAGCTGCAGTAGGGGAGTATGAAAACTATGATGATGAATCTGACATCTCTGAATGTAGCCTGCCTTTAAACGCTGTATTCCATTCACCTTCTATGACTTCACCAGCCAAGGAGCTAAATGAAAAGAACTCTCACTGTTCTCTCCCTATTAAGATCCTGTGTACAGGACAGTGGATTTGCAGTGCAGCTATGATTGACTCTGGTGCAGGTGGCAATTTTATGGATATCGCATTTGCCAAGGAACATGGTATTGAAATTCAGCAAAGAGCCTCTCCAATTACCATGAAAACAGTTGATAGGTCACCCTTAATCTCCGAGCCTGTGGATCAGGAGACCGCACCCATTGAGATTTTGTTGGAGCCTAATCATCAAGAGCAACTCTCTTTCTTGTTAATTTCTTCTCATTTTCCTGTGATTTTAGGCATCCCTTGGCTGCGTTCTCAGAATCCAACTGTCAACTGGGAGACTATGGAGATTATCTTTCCAACAAGGAGCAACTCAGCATTAACTGAAGCTGTCCCCGAGTCCACAGCTACGGAACCACCGGTACAGGTATTTACTTTACCTTCAGCATATAAAGAGTTCTCTGACATCTGTGACAAGAGGAATGCAGATCAGCTTCCTCCACACAGGCATTATGACTGTCCCATTGAGTTGATTCCTGGGGCAGCTTTTCCTTTTGGTAACGTATATCCTTTTGCGGCACCTGAGCTTCAAGCCTTAAAGGAGTATATTGATGAAGATCTGGCCAAAGGCTTCATACGTCCTTCTTCTTCACCAGCAGGGGCACCTATATTTTTTGTAAAGAAGAAGGATAGGTCCCTGAGACCCTGTGTGGACTATCAAGAGCTCAATAAGGTAACTGTACGGAATCGTTACCCTTTGCCTCTGATTCCCGAATTACTGGAAAGAGTCCGCCATGCTAAGGTGTTCTCTAAACTGGATCTTCGTGGGGCTTATAATTTGGTGCGCATTCGTCCAGGCGATGAGTGGAAGACAGCATTCCGATGCCGGTATGGACACTTTGAATATCTCGTGATGCCTTTCGGGCTTTGTAATGCCACTGCAACGTTTCAACACCTTGCTAATGACATTTTCAGAGATTTGTTGGACCAGTTTGTGGTGATCTATTTGGATGATATTCTAATCTTTTCTGACTCTCTACAGGAACATGAAGAACATGTCAAAGCTGTTTTAAGACGTCTGAAAGAGAACCATCTGTATATCAAGCCGGAGAAATGCGAGTTCCATTATTCTGAGATACAGTTCTTAGGTTATATCATCTCTCCCCAGGGGCTGAACATGGAATCTGGTAAGATTCAGGCAATCCTTGACTGGCCGGTACCCAAGAACGTTAAGGAGGTGCAACGTTTTATTGGTTTTGCAAATTTCTACAGATGTTTTATTCAAAATTTTTCTGATATTGTCCGTCCCATTACTTCCTTGACAAAGAAGGAAAAGCCCTTTAAGTGGTCATCACAGGCTCAAGAAGCTTCTGATCGGCTTACGATCTGTTTCACCTCAGCACCGCTGTTCACACACCCAGATCCAACACTTTCTTTCATTGTGGAGGTGGACGCTTCTGATAATGCCTTGGGGGCTATTCTCTCCCAAAGAACTGGAGAAGGGTCTGCTACATCCTTGTGCTTTCTTTTCCCATAGACTAACCTCAGCAGAGCCTTCCTGGTTGTGCTAAGATATTATTTGAAGTGCCTTATAAGCATATCTATCTGTGTTTGGACTACCAAGGACTTACTCGTGTCAAGTGTCCTCAAGAATAATTGTGCTTCATAGACTTTCTGCGTGATTGCATTTTCCTCTGAAGTTTCCTATAGACTGTTAAGCTGCATTTAATATTTACACCAAGTGTTGTGGACTTGAGTTTCTCTCTGCACCTGTTTGAATCACCGTGTGATAATATAGACTTTACCACTTATAAAACTGGGCCCTGTAGTTGTCTTGTTCTATGCAAAGAGTCTCCTGAGTTATCCCTTATAATCTTTACAGAGGTATAAAAATGGCCTATTGTGGACATTCAGCAGCTGCAAATGGAGGAATTGGAGAAGTCAGTAAGAGGAGGCCAAAAGCAAGACCTTTTTCAGGCAAGCTACGTGTCAGCAGGGGAAGGTGGGGCAAAATAATTTGAAATCCATGATTGGTTCATTTTAATGAAGGTTAGATCATCAACATTTTGGGTAGCCAGACGTGTCCTTTTTCGGTCGGTATTGAACCAGCAGCACTGAAGACTCTTTCTGAAAGCACACTATCAGCAGGGCAAGCGAGCTCCTGTATTGCATATTCTGCCAATTCAGGCCAGGTGTCTATTTTAGATGCCCAGTAATCAAAAAAAAAAATAGTTTGTAACCATACTGGAAAAATGCTGTCTCCTGTCACTTTGAATCGATGCAGCAGTACCTGTCGTGTCAGCGGTCATTGCGAAATCAATCCACAACCTAGTCATAAAACCCCTCTGTCCAATGCCACTTCGGATTTGTGCACCTCTAACACCTCTGCCATGTTGCCCACTATGGCTCGTGTGAGAACCATCACCGCCGCTGTGTGCTGGGAATGCCTGAACCAAACGGTCTACAAGAGTTGCTTGTTTGGTAGCCAATATTTGCTCAAGGTTCTCATGTGGCATGATATTTTGTCATTTTCCATTATATCGTGGATCCAGGAGGCAGGCCAACCAGTAATCGTCATCGGTCATTATTTTGAAGGCATACTCAGCCATGTGGGCCAATGTTCCACATGTCAATTCACTGCTTGTGCTGGGTTGAGGAGCACTTTCTTGCAAATCAACATCACTTGTGTCCCGCAAAAACCCTGTACCTGACCTTGCAACGCCACCAGTTTCTATTGCCCCTTGAGAAGCATCCTCCTCCCATAAATATTCATCCCCATCATCCTCCTCCTCCTCCTCTTCGTCCACCACCTCATCCAGGAGAGTTCCCTGAGCAGACAATGGATGACTGTCATCAAGGCTTCCCTCCTCCTAAGCTGCAGACGCCTGCTCCTTAATGTGCATTAAACTTTGCATCAGCAGACGCAATAGTGGGATGCTTATTCTTATGATGGTGTCGTCTGCACTTACCAGCCATGTGCATTCCTCAAAACACTGAAGGACTTGACAGAGGTCTTGTAGCTTCGACCACTACACACCAGACAACTCCATGTCTGCCATCCAACTGGTTAGGGCTAGGGTTAGGGTTAGGGTTGGGGCTAGGGTTGGAGCTAAAGTTAGGGTTAGAGTTGGGGCTAAAGTTAGGGTTAGGGTTTGGATTAGGGTTAGGGGTGTGTTTGGATTAGGGTTTCAGTTAGAATTAGGGAGTTTCCACTGTTTAGGCACATCAGGGGCTCTCCATCTCAATTCCAGCCAATTCTGCATTGAAAAAGTAAAACAGTGCTCCTTACCTTCCGAGCTTTCCCGTGCGCCCAAACAGGGGTTTACCCCAACATATGGGGCATCAGTGTACTTGAAACAAATTGGACAACAACTTTTGGGGTCCAAGTTCTCTTGTTACCCTTGGGAAATTATAGATTTGGAGGACTAAAAATAATTTTTGTGGGAAAAAAAAATTTTTTTTATTTTCACGGCTCTGCGTTGTAAACTGTAGTGAAACACTTGGGGGTTCAAAGTTCTCACAACACATCTACATAAGTTCCTTGGGAGGTCTAGTTTCCAATATGGGGTCACTTGTGGGGGTTTCTACTGTTTGGGTACATCAGGGGCTCTGCAAATGCAACGTGATGCCTGCAGACCAATCCATCTAAGTCTGCATTCCAAATGGCCCTCCTTCCCTTCCAAGCTCCGCCATGCGCCCAAACAGTGGTTCCCCCCCACATATGAGGTATCCGCATACTCAGGACAAATTGGACAACAACTTTTGGGGTCCAATTTCTCCTGATACCCTTGGGAAAATACAAAACTGGTGGCTAAAAAATCATTTTTGTGGAAAAAAATATTTTTTATTTTCACGGCTCTGCGTTATAAACTGTAGTGAAACACTTGGGGGTTCAAAGTTCTCAAAACACATCTAGATAAGTTCCTTGGGAGGTCTAGTTTCCAATATGGGGTCACTTGTGGGGGTTTCTACTGTTTGGGTACATCAGGGGCTCTGCAAATGCAACGTGACGCCTGCAGACCAATCCATCTAAGTCTGCATTCCAAATGGCACACCTTCACTCCCGAGCTCTGCCATGCACCCAAACAGTGGTTCCCCCCACATATGGGGTATCAGCGTACTCAGGACAAATTGGACAACAACTTTTGCGGTCCAATTTATCCTGTTATCCTTGTGAAAATACAAAACTGGGGGCTAAAAATCATTTTTGTGAAAAAAAAAAGGAATTTTTATTTTCACAGCTCTGCGTTATAAACTGTAGTGAAACACTTGGGGGTTCAAAGCTCTCAAAACACATCTAGATAAGTTCCTTAGAGGGTCTTCTTTCCAAAATGGTGTCACTTGTGGGGGAGTTTAATGTTTAGGCACATCAGGGGCTCTCCAAACGCGACATGGTGTCCCATCTCAATTCCAGTCAATTTTGCATTGAAAAGTCAAACGGCGCTCCTTCCCTTCCGAGCTCTGCCATGCGCCCAAACAGTCATATACCACCACATATCGGGTATCAGCGTACTCAGGACAAATTGCACAACAACTTTTGGGGTCCAATTTCTTCCCTTACCCTTGGGAAAATAAAAATTGTGGGTGAAAAGGTCATTTTTGTGAAAAAATATGATTTTTTATTTTTACGGCTCTGCATTATAAACTTCTGTGAAGCATTTGTTGGGTCAAAGTGCTCACCACACATCTAGATAAGTTCATTAAGGGGTCTACTTTCCAAAATGGTGTCACTTGTGGGGGGTTTCAATGTTTAGGCACATCAGGGGCTCTCCAAACGCAACATGGTGTCCCATCTTAATTCCAGTCAATTTTGCATTGAAATGTCAAATGGCACTACTTCCCTTCCGAGCTCTGCTATGCGCCCAAACAGTGCTTTACACCCACATATGGGGTATCAGCGTACTCAGCACAAATTTTACAACAACTTTTGGGGTCCATTTTCTCCTGTTACCCTTGGTAAAATAAAACAAATTGGAGATGAAATAAATTTTGTGTAAAAAAAAAAGTTAACCTGAAGGGTTAATATACTTCTTGAATGTGGTTTTGAGCACCTTGAGGGGTGCAGATTTTAGAATGGTGTCACACTTGGGTATTTTCTATCATATAGACCCCTCAAAATGACTTCAAATGAGATGTTGTTCCTTAAAAAAAAAATGGTGTTGTAAAAATGAGAAATTGCTGGTCAAATGTAAACCTTATAACTCCCTAACAAAAAAAAAATTTGGTTCCTAAATTGTGCTGATGTAAAGTAGACGTGTGGGAAATGGTACCTATTAAGTATTTTGTGTGACATATCTCTGTGATTTAAGGGCATAAAAATTCAAAGTTGGAAAATTGCCACTATCATGAAGTACAATATGTAGCGCCCCCACTGTCGCAGGGCCGAGGGGTACCCGGTACCGGGCCTCTGAGTCTCTGTTCTGGGGTTGTCACGGTGGCTAGACCCGGTCCGTGACCCTGCTGAGGGGCGTACAATAAAGGTGGAGGGAATGGTGATGATGTTGTGGTGGTGCAGCGCAGGTCAGTCGCAGTAAATAATGAGGACACCAGGTTGCAGTCTCTTTACCTCTTTACTGAAGGCCTCAGGATCCTCAATCCGGAATACGGTTAACCGGGCTGCGCAAGTCCGGCCGGTCCGATGGCACCTCCAGAGTTCCCTTTGCAGGTGGAAATCTGTGCCTACCTTCTAGCGCTTGTGTGTTGTGGTCCTCCCCTGCTGTGCTTACGGGATAGTCCCCACAACTGTTGTGTCTGTTTCTGAAGTTCCCTCACAACTCGATTATGATGTTCTGCTTCGTCCCCCAGATCATATGGCTAGGACGCACCCATATGACGGGTAGGCTCGGAGGTCTTCCGGGACCCTAGCGTCGCCCCTCTCCTATTGTTGCCCCCTGTGTCTTCGTAGGTGATTTGTGTGAGACAGCCCGCCTATAGCTGACTGTCCTGCCGTAGGTTTGAAGTATTGCTTGGAGCCTAGTACTTCCTCGGCATTCCGGCCACAGGCTACGCACCTCAGTAGGATGTTGCCTCGTCTTACAGCATGACTCCTACTGGTATTTCTCCTTGTTGCGTTGATCTCGTTTCTCACTCAGCACAATGAACCTCGCTTCTTGTCCTTTTTTGGGGTACCGCCACTATCTCGAGCAGGCGCGGTCCCGTAACATTCTCTCTGTTCGCTAGGCCTCTGTCAGGATCCCACCCCTGACAGGGACCCCCCTGAGTCTCTCCCCGCAACACCCTCTGCCACAGGGTGTTGCCTGTTCGATTCCCAGTCAGCTTCTTTCTAACTTTCTGCCTCACCCCCAGTTTTACCAGATTGTGAGGAGTGGCCTAATACATAGCACCCTTAGCTCCCCCTGGAGGCCAGACTGTGAAGTGTATTGGTGACTGTGATACCTGGTCAGAAGAACTCCTTCAGTGCCATCAGACATACCATAGCCCCCCTTAGCGGTGGAGCATCAGTACTGCAACGACCAGGACTCTGGGGCGCTGCACAATATGTCATGAGAAAACAATGTCAGAATCGCCAAGATCCATTCAAGCGTTCCAGAGTTATAACCTCATAAAGGAACAGTGGTCAGAATTGTAAAAATTGGCCCGGTCATTAAAGGTGCAAACCACCCTTGGGGGTAAAGGGGTTAAATGTTTCACTGTTGGTTTCATTGCAACCACTTGGTAAATTAAAAAAAGTACATTTTTTCACATTAATGCACACTCTGCACCCCTCCTTGACTGAAAAAAAAACAGTAGTGTAGAAATTTTAGAAAATTTAATAAAAAAGAAAAACTGAAATATCACATGGTCATAAGTATTCAGACCCTTTGCTCAGACACTCATATTTAGGACACATGCTGTCCATTTCCTTGTGATTCTCCTTGAGATGGTTCTGCTCCTTCATTGGAGGACAGCTGTGTTTAATTAGACTGACATGACATGATTTGAAAAGGCACACACCTGTCTATATAAGACCTCACAGCTTACAGTGCATGTCAGACCAAATGAGAATCATGAGGTTAAAGGAACTGGCCAAGGAGCTCAAAGACAGAATTGTAGCAAGGCACAGATCTGGCCAAGATTACAACATAATTTTTGCAGTACTCAAGGTTCCTAAGAGCACAGTCACCTCCATAATCCTTAAATGGAAGAAATTTAGGACCATCAGAAGTATTCTTAGATCTGGCCATCCAGCCAAACTGAGCAACCGTGGGAGAAGAGCCTTTGTGAGAGAGGTAAAGAAGAACCCCAAGATCACTGTGGCTGAGCTCCAGAGGTGCAGTAGGGAGATGGGAGAAAGTTCCACATTGTCAAGTATCACTGCAGATCTCCACCAGTCTGGCAGAGTGGCCTGATGGAAGCCTCTCCTCAGTGCAAGACATATGAAAACTTGTATAGAGTTTGGTAAAAAAACACATGAATGACTCCTAGACTATGAGAAATAAGATTCTCTGGTCTAATTAGACGGATATAGACCTTTTTGGTGCTAATTCTAAGCGGTATGTGGGGAGAAAACCAGGCACTGTTCATCACCTGCCCAATACAATCCCAGCAGTGAAACATGGTTGTGGCAGCATCATGCTATATGGGGTTGTTTTCAGCTGCAGGAACAGGATGACTGGTTGTCATTGAAGGAAACATGAATTCGGCCAAGTACAGAGATCTCCTGGATGAAAAATTCTTCCAGAGTGCTCTGGAACTCAGACTTGGCCAAAGGTTCACCTTCCAACAAGACAATGACCCTAAGCACACAGCTAAAATAACAAAGGAGTGGCTTCAGAACAACTATGTGACCATTCTGGACTGGCACAGCCAGAGCACTGACCTAAACCTAACTGAGCATCTCTGGAGAGACCTGAAAATGACTGTCCACCAGCATAACTCCATCCAACCTGATGGAACTAGAGAAGATATGCAAGGAAGAATGGCAGAGGATCCCCAAATCCAGGTGTGAAAATCTTGTTGCGTCATTCCCAAGAAGACTCATGGCTGTACTAACTCAAAAGGGTGCTTCTTCTCAATACTGATCAAAGGGTCTGAATACTTATAACCATGTGATATTTCAGTTTTTCTCTTTTAATAAATTTGCAAAAATTACTACATTTCTGTTTTTTTTTTAGTCATGATGGGGTACAGAGTGAAAAATATGACCTTTTTAGAATTTACCAAATGACTGCGATGAAACAGAGTGAAAAATGTAAAGGGGTCTGAATACTTTCCGTACCCACTGTAATGGCACAGTACTCCTACAGGCAGGGGTACCAAGTACATATAGAACCTGAAAGGCACAGTACTCCTACAGGCGGTATGGTGCAGAGCACACACAGAGATTTATTGGCACAGTACTCCCACAGGCAGGAGTGCAGAGTAGAAACAGAAGCTTTGTGGCACAGTACTCCCACAGGTGGTGGTGCAGAATAGACACAATGGCTTTTTGGTTCAGTTCTCAGACAGGCAGGGGTGCAGAGTAGACACAGAATTTTTTGGTACAGTACCCTCACAGGCATAGGTGCAGAGTAGACACAGAGGCTTTTTAGCACAGTACTCCCACAAGTAGAGGTGCAGAATAGACAGTTTTTTTGGCACACTACTCCAGCAATCGGGGTGTTGAGTAGATACAGAGGCTTTTTGGCACAGTACTCCTACAGGCAGGGGTACAGAGTACACACAGATGCTCAAATGCACATTTTTTTTGCGCATGGCGACAAATTGTACAGATACAGTAATAGAGCATAATTATGTTTTATGCCTGGCCACAACTCGTACAGACACAGTGGCAGAGAAAAATTGTGTTTTTAGGCATGGCCACAAGTCATATAGACACAGCAGCAGAGTATAATTATGTTTTTATGCCTGACTACAATTCGTACAGATACGGCAGCAGAGTATAACTTTTTTTATGCATGGCCACAATTCATACAAACACAGTGGCAAAGTAAAATAGTTCTTTTAGATACAGCCACAACTTGTACAGACACAGCGGCAGAGTATAATTGTTTTTTAGGCCCACTATTCATACAGACACAGATGCTGATTACACAGTGGCTCTTAGGCACAGTACTCCTACAGGCAGGGGTGCTGAGTACACACAGAGGCTTTTTTGCACAGTATTTTCAGAGGCAGGGGTACAGAATGCACATTGTGACTCAAAAGCACAGTACTTCCACAGGCAGGAGTGCATAGTAGACAAAAAGGGTCTTTGTCACAGTACTAACACAGGTGGGGGAGAAGAGTAAGCACAAAGGCTTTTTTGGCACAGTACTTCCACAGGCATTTGTGCAGAAAACAAACAACGGCTTTTTGGCAAAGTACTCCCAAAGAGGTTCAGTTTGATACAGAGGTTTTTTGGCACAGTATTCCCACAGGCAGAGGCGCAGAGTGGACACAGAGGTTATATGGCATATTACTCAAACAAACAGAGGTATAGAGGAGACACAGAAGCTTTTTGGCACAGTTACTTTCTTAGGCTTGGCCACAACTTAGCCCACTACTTGTACAGATATAGCTGTAGAGTACACAATGGCTTTTTGGTGGAGTACTCCCACAGGCAGAGATGCAGAGTACACACAGAGGTTTTTTGGCACAGTACTCCCACAAGTAGGGGGTGTAGAGAAGACACAGAGTTCTTTTTAGTACAGTTCTCCCACAGGCAGGGGTGCAGAGTATGCACACAGGATTAAAGGCACAATTATTTTTTAATGCCCGGCCACAAATCGTACAGATATAGTGGTAGAGTATAGCTATTTCTTAGGCACGGCCACAACTCGTATAGACACAACGGTAGCATGGAATATTTTTTAAGTTCTGGCCAAATTAGTTTTTAGTCACGGCCACAACTCGTAGAGACACAGTGTTAGAGTATGCCATAGAATATTAGCAGTAGCAGCTGCCATCCCCTATGTCAGTAATGGAAAAGTCTGCCTTCACTGAATATACATCAGAATGTACTATCAGTTCAGGAGGAGAAAGAAACAGATGGCTGACCAGACTATGTTACAAAGTTGCTTGTTTTCATCATAATTATTGATTTATGAAATAAAAAATAAAATGAGGGTCACACTTAAAGCAGTCAAAATAAGGAAAAGGTATTGGTTTGATCTTTAAATTCCCCCCATCTCAAATACTATTTATAAAGGTAATTTCTCTCAATTTAAATTTGAGAATATAATCGTCTGTTAACATGCACATTCATAGGTCTTCAGTCCATGCGTTAAAAGTTTGGGGAAGTTTAGGCTGCACAAGGGTAACCCACACAACATCAGGGAGTTAGTTTCAATTTCAGTATAGCTGAAAAATGTATTTTCTGTATATATATATATATATATATATATATATATATATATATATATATATAGAAAGGGGGGTGGATATACACTCACTGGCCACTTTATTAGGTACACCATGCTAGTAACGGGTTGGACCCCTTTTGCCTTCAGAACTGCCTCAATTCTTCGTGGCATAGATTCAACCAGGTGCTGGAAGCATTCCTCAGAGATTTTGGTCCATATTGACATGATGGCATCACACAGTTGCCGCAGATTTGTCGGCTGCACATCCCTGATGCGAATCTCCCGTTCCACCACATCCCAAAGATTTCATGTTGTTTACGCCAAATTCTGACCCTACCATCCGAATGTCGCAGCAGAAATTGAGACTCATCAGACCAAGCAACGTTTTTCCAATCTTCTACTTCCAATCTTCTACGTCCAATTTCGATGAGCTTGTGCAAATTGTAGCCTCAGTTTCCTGTTCTTAGCTGAAAGGAGTGGTACCCGGTGTGGTCTTCTGCTGCTGTAGCCCATCTGCCTCAAAGTTCGACGCACTGTGCGTTCAGAGATGCTCTTAGGCCTACCTTGGTTGTAACGGGTGGTGATTTGAGTCACTGTTGCCTTTCTATCAGCTCGAACCAGTCTGCCCATTCTCCTCTGACCTCTGGCATCATCAAGGCATTTCCGCCCACAGAACTGCCGCTCACTGGATTTTTTTTCTTTTTCGGACCATTCTCTGTAAACCCTAGAGATGGTTGTGCGTGAAAATCCCAGTAGATCAGCAGTTTCTGAAATACTCAGACCAGCCCTTCTGGCACCAACAACCATGCCACGTTCAAAGGCACTCAAATCACCTTTCTTCCCCATACTGATGCTCGGTTTGAACTGCAGGAGATTGTCTTGACCATGTCTACATGCCTAAATGCACTGAGTTGCCGCCATGTGATTGGCTGATTAGAAATTAAGTGTTAACAAGAAGTTGGACAGGTGTACCTAATAAAGTGGCCAGTGAGTGTGTATATATATGTGTGTGTATATATATATATATATATATATATATATATATATATATATATATATATATATATATATATATATATATATATACCCCCTTTCTATATAAGCGATCTAGGCATAATACCATACTATTTTATCTTTACATAATAAAAAAAGAGATGAAATTACTAGAATTATTACAGTACAGTAAATATTAAATATTTCAGGAATTCAAATGTCCCTGCTGTTTTAATGAAACAGTTTATCAGTTTCTAGAGACACTGATGGTATAAAATACTGTATGCGCACAAGTGATTTAATATGTGATACCCAGAGAAAAAAGTGAAATAAAATGTTTTTCTCTTCTAACAATGTATTCAGTCTTTGTGCTCTGCCAGCTTTAAGACTTAGGCCGGTTTCACACGTCAGTGATTCTGGTACATGAGGTGTCAGTTTTCTCACGTACCGGAGACACTGACACACGTAGCACATTAAAATCAATGTGTCTCTGCACATGTCAGCATGTTTTCACGGACCGTGTGTCCGCATGCAAAACACGGAGACATGTCAGTGTTCGTGGGAGCGCACAAGTCAATGGGTCCGTGTAAAACACGTACCGCACACGGATGCTGTCCGTGTGCAGTCCGTGTGCCGTGCAGGAGACAGCGCTACAGTAAGCGCTGTCCCCCCAGCGTGGTGCTGAAGCCCCCATTCATTTCTTCTCTCCAGCAGCGTTCGCTGGAGAGAAGAAATGAAAAATCATTGTATTTTGTTTTTTTTGCGGTAGAAATAAAGATTTTTGTTTCCCCCCCCTCCCACCCCCTGTGCGCCCCCCTGCTGGAAAGAAAATATTCACCCGGCTCCCTCGAAGCGTCCTCTCCGTGCCGCAGCTTCTCCTGTATGAGCGGTCACGTGGTGGGAGGTGGAGCCGCATATTCATGACTGTAATGGGCGGCACCACGTGACCGCTCATACAGGAGAAGCTGCGGCGTGGAGAGGACGCTTCGAGGGAGCCGGGTGAGTATTTTCTTTCCAGCGGGGGGGCGCACAAGGGGTGGGAGGGGGGTAAACAAAGATCTTTATTTCTACCGCAAAAAACCCAAAATACAATGATTTTTCATTTCTTCTCTCCAGCGAACGCTGCTGGAGAGAAGAAATGAATGGCGGCTTCAGCACCCAAAGCAGGGGACAGCGCTTACTGTAGTGCTGTCTCCTGAATGGTCCGTGTGGTACCCAGTCGGCACACGGGCAGCACACGGCTGCAGCACGTGTGTCACACTGATGTGCCACGTGAGCTCATGGACACACGGACATGGATAACTCCGGTACCGATTTTTCCGGTACCGGAATTATCTGGATGTGTGGGACAGGCCTTAAAGGGTTTTCCAAACTTAATTAGGGCAGGTTTTCAATATCAGATAGGTAAAAAGCTGCAGTACTTATGAATGACCACTCTACAGTAAAAGGAGCTATGCTGTTTTTCTCCATTCACTATTTTCTTCCCCCCCATCACAGAAATGAAAACAGCGGATTAGTGGGGTGTGTAGGGGGTCGCATGCCCCGATCTGACATTTACATCAAATTCTAAGGATGCCTGGGAAACCTCTTTAAGTTTGAGAAGATTTTGAAGTAATTGATTTAATAATGAGGCTTTAATGTGGAGCTGCCATACAGTATATGTAACAGACAGAACTGCTGGATGGCAGGGCAGACAGGCAACAGAAGGTCAGGAAAGCCATGTCAAACAACAAGAAATCCAGAAACAAAAGCAAAAACGACAGATGAGAGAACAAGCTGGGGTCAGTTACAGGAGATACTCAATAAAGCAGAACAATACAATCAGGTAGAAAATCTAATGGTAAAGCTATAACTGTCAGTAATAGACTGACTGCTGAGGGTTTAAATAGCCAAGAACTCCGCCAATGACTCTAGCAGAAAGTAAATCAAGGTTAACCCCTGAAGTACTAAACAAAACAGAGAACAGAAAAAAACACAAGTTCAGCAGGCCTAGGACTTAGCTGAGCAGCCCTTTCGCTACCCAACAGCAACAGAGGCCTTGACGCCGCACTGAATAGCAGATGTGGCCACTGTGGCTAGAGCATGTTCACACATTGATGTTACAGTATTAAAGCCCTTAAAGTCCTCAAGCGCAATAGATTAACAAAGGCCATACCAGTTATCAGTGGGCTAAGCCCCTTTCACAAATCAGTCTTTTGTAGTCAGTCTCAATCCGGCGAATTTTGAAAAAAATTGATCCGGCAAATGTTGCCTCTGGATCAGTTTTTTTCTCATAGAATTGTATTAGCGACGGATGGCCTCACATTTCATCCATCGTTCGCTGGATCAGTCGAAGATAGTTCATCCGGCGGCCGGAGAAAAAGGACATAGAAACGTTTTTTGTGTCCGTCAAAAAGACGGACAGCGACACCGTTTGTCGTTTGCTAGAATGGAAGCTTATGGTGCCGGATCCGTCAAATGACAGAATCCATCGACGGATTCCATTTTTTTTTTAAACTGAGCATGCTGATTTTTTTAGGATCCAATTAGCTGGATCAGCTAGTCGGATCCGGCGAAAAAACAGATCCATCACATCAGTTTTTCACAATCTGTAACGGATCCATTTTTTTCAACATTCGACTGATTGTGACTGATGGCAAAAAACTGATGTGTGAAAGCAGCCTACGATGCAACCTAACGTTTATGGGTTACTCCCAACTCTGCCCCAACAGATGATGTTGGGGGAGATAAGAATCAGACAATTTAATTTTTTACTGGAAATCTTTTTGTTTTCCCAAGATAAGCCAACGCCAGAGGAGTTTTGCATTGTTTCTCTTGTAGAGAACATAGGAGTAAAAGTCAGGGTGATTGTTTCTGTGAATGGATATGTTGCGAGAGATAGCTACAGTTTGGCTAACAGCTTTCTATTGTGTATGGAGCCCCTTAGATCAAATAATGGACTTAATTTGAATGGCTGTATAATCATTTTAAAATTTACCCACTTAATATTAAAATGTACATTTTATGAGTTTAACTAGAGCTTTAATATCAGCAGCCAAATGTAGTCATGAGTGCAGTGCCCAAATGTAGCACAATGAGGTCGACAGTAATAATCAAATTACGCAAGCCAATTCCAAAGGAATCAAAGGAATATGTAATTCAAACAAGGTGTAGAGGGATCACAATGTACAGAATAGTAAAAGTGATAAACTGGGTGGGTTGATAATAAGAAAACAGCAAGATACAGTTGAAGGCAAAACTTAAAGCCTAATTCGAAATTTTTAACAAGGTTTCTAGCACATATTAAACAATTGATAACACCGGTCCAGATGGACCTTTGGCTCTTTCACACACCATGGCCCAAATACAACCATATGAGTCCCTAATAGTTATACCTCCATACTACAGTTGAAAAACTACTATTCCTGTCAAGAGGTAGAAGTTGCACACAGATATTCTGTAAATACATCATTCTCCTTCCTAAGAGGTTTCACCACTAAGATGATGAAAGCTATGAATGCTAGAGACTGGAGATATCATATATGAAGAGTTAAGTTCTTTATAGACAGACATAACTTATTAGCAAGAAGAAGTTTTTAATTCATAATCCATCAAGTATGTCTTATTTTACTGTCAATTATCGAAAAGCAAAAGTATGTTCTAAGCATTATTTTATGGAGATTTAATCTTTCTGTCAGTCAAAGTGTTCCATAGTGGGCAGGTGGTGCTGAGGACATGTGGGTGATGTTTTTATACACTGTACATTTGCAATGAATTACAGAATCAGCAGTTGATGTATTTACACTTGATAATAGCTAATATTAAACCAGATTTTGACACACATCCCAAGAGAATGCATGATATATTTCAACAAGGAAAGTATTTTACTTACCATATACTGACTATGACAAAAGTTTTTTCAACCATTGCTATCATTCATTATAAAGTTATATATTCCGCTGTTCACTGAATGAGGAAAAAAAAGTAGAAACTTTTATGCAAAATCTAAAATAATTTTTAAGAACAATTTATTGCTGTAATAAAAAAAGTATTTTTCCCAAATTATGGAATAAAGTTCAGCTTTTATATGGGGCTTCTTCATAAAACTTTAAATTAAATGTTGGTAAATTTATGATAGTAGTAAAAAGACTCATAATTTATAGCATAATTAGTGTTAAAAATAATCTTGGTTATATTTTACAATTATTATATGGAATATTTATTTTATATATGTGATTTTATATTCCAATATTAAAGGCATTCTATGTCTTTTAAAAAGTAAATAGTAAAATGTTCCTAAAGTTTAAGTTTCCTACAGCACTTACATTAGCAGCTATGTTACTTAAGAGAGTTATAAGCTGTTGAATAGAAAATGCCTGTGCTATTTTTAATCTTGCTTTGGACTGTACAAAAAATGTATGCATGAAAGAGAAATGGCAAAACAACTTATAAAGATTATATCAATTTTATTATTGACATCATGATTGTGCTCTCTAAAATCATTATTTACATGTGCGACAGCCTTGTGATAGGGAAAATGTATCTCCTTCACAATATGATGTACCATATATATTAAAAAATATGTATCATTTAGATAAATGAGGTATAATTTGCACCAAATGAGAAGTCTAATTTTTCCTTTTAGTTAAGTGTTTTTCTCATTTGTAGCTGAAAAAACACCTGGGTGTATGTGCGGATGGGAAAATAAACTTTGGAGACCAGTGCCAGGAAGCTAGGGCCTAGTCAAATAAAATAATGGGATACATTAACCCCTTTCTGACATCAGGCGTAATAATACGCCGATGTCGGACACCCTCCCTTTGATGTGGGCTCCAGTGGTGAGCCCACATCTTTTTTGGCACATGTCAGCTGTTTAGAAAAGGAGTTAGGTGCTGTGGAGGATGAGGCATCTGAGTATAGGGATTTTTTTTTAATTTGTGGGGGTTATGGAGCACCATTGCACTATATAGGGTGCTGTTAGTTGGACTATCATAGTACATAAGGGGCTGTGGGGTGGACCACTGTACTATGTAGTGTACTGTTTTGTAATTTTGACCATTTCTCCTTTTCAGAAAAAAAATACAAAATTTATTGCTTGGAAATTTCGAGACATATTGTCAGTAGTTTATAGAATAAAAGAAAAAATAACATTTTACTCAAAAATATACCTATAAAGAGAAAAATCAAACAAACTAAACATTTTGCAGTGAATCATTGACTTTCGGCACTTTTTTTTTGTTTACAGTGTTTGTCCTTCAGGTTAGATGTTTTTTATATCTTGATAGATCAGATATTCCTGAAGACAACGATACCACATATGTATATTTTTTGTCATTTTTTAAATATCTTTTTTGTTAAATGGAGCAAAAGTGGGTAATTTGAACTTTTATGTTTTTTATCTCTTGCATATTTTTTAACCCCTTACCGACCTTAGACGAACCCAGTCAGCAGGTAGTGCAGGGAAGCGGACGCCCGGGGACGTGACAGGCACTGGAATGTAAGTATGTAGTGTTTTTTTTTTTACATTTACAATGGTAACCAGGGTAAACATCGGGTTACTAAGCGCTGCCCTGCGCTTAGTAACCCGATATTTACCCTGGTTACCAGTGTAGACATCGCTGCATTGGCATCACACACGCCGAGGCAGCGATGTCAGCGGGTGATCCAGCAACGAAATAAAGTTTCAAACGATCTGCTACGACGTTCGATTCTCAACGGGGTCCCTGATCGCAGTAGCGTGTCAGACACAGCGAGATCGTAACGATATCGCTGGAACGTCACGGATCGTGCCGTCGTAGCGACCAAAGTGCCACTGTGAGATGGTACCCTAAGGTTATGAAACAGCAGGTTATAAGATTGTACCTGTGTTAGGTGTTAATGTTATTGAAAGCTCAATGGAACTAAAACCATGTCGTCCTGTTCAAAGACCACTGAAAACATTTGTTACTGGATGGGCTACTCCACTCCCTTTCTCTCACAGCCACACAGTGGTGCACATTGTAGGTAAGGGCCAGAAAAAATATGTGCTCCAGTGGCTGGCAAGCGCTACATCAATTAGCCTTTCCTCCTCTTTCTCCACCTTAACATCACACATAGTACAATTCTCAGAAGTGGCACCCCAATCATCCTTGTTTCCCAATGTATCACAATTTCCAAACAACCAACTGACTGTGGGGAACCACAGATGGGCCCTTCTGCAGAGCTGTTCACACAGTCTATTCCATGGGCATCAGAGGTCTGCTCCAAACAATCACAGAATCCAGAGATGGAAAGCATCTGCAATGATGCTCAAACCTTTTTCAGGTTGGATCCAGGGCTGGACTAAGTAGGGTCCGAGCAGAATCCAGACCCTCATCATCAAACGTTAATCGAAGGTGGAGGTGATCCTGATGATACTCAGATAGCAGAGGCGCAAGCAGACTGTACTGTGCTTTCAAGGCAGGAAGAGGAGGAGTGTGAAAACAGAAATGATGACAATGAGATTGTAGATTCCACTTGGTGGGAACCCAGAGGCAAGCAGCTGAGGAGCATAGCAGAATAGCTGGAGAAGAAGGAAGTTTGCGTTTGGGATTCCCACGCAGAAACGAAGTGATGCAAACATGAAAAGTACTGTATTCTCCACCCCCAACTTTGGCTATGGCAAGCACTGGTCACTAGTGTGCAGTCCGCTCCCTTAACCAGTGGGTCATCATTGAAACCTCAATTTAAAGCTGGAAATGCTGGCCCAGACCCTGATTCCTCATGCATGGTCCATGACTGACTGCTTCAGTGCCATTAGAAAAGGTTCTACTGTAGGACAATTGATCACTCAACTACCTGTGCTACTTTCCTTATTTTTAGTACCAATAGTACTGTATGAAACTGATATTTGTGCCATGTGAGTGTGGCTGGAATAAAAACAAAATGAAAGTGCTTCCATTTGCAAATTTCCCCTGTGGGTCAATTCATGCCACTTTACATAGTGTTTGCTAGGGTTGAGATACTTTCATTTTTTTAAGATCGAGTCTGGTTTTGTGAAACCCGATTTAGTCCAGAGTCGAGTCGAGTGAAGTCGGCCGATTATCGCTAAAAGTCGGGGATCGACGGAAACACGAAACCCAATGCAAGTCAATGGGGAAGCATAGCCGGCAGTGAGTGGAGGCCAGGAAAACACCTACAGTGTACATTTTACTGCCAAAAACATCCATTCTTGTTTTCTGAAGCTTGTCAATCTTAATTAACTTTATAATAATAGTTGGGCACTGGAAATTGGGGGTCATTTGGCAAAAGTTGTGGGGGTAGGGCTGGTTCAAGGTTTTAGTGGGCCCAGGAAACATGGACTACGTCATGGCGGTGGAGCAGGGAGAGGTAAGTATTTCAACGTTGCAAGTGCTGTGATCCTGAGCAAGCAGGGGGGGCCCACTCGTTCGCATTGGCACTGGCACTGGCACAGGGCCCCTCAAAGTACGGCGGTGTGTTTGCATGGCGGGGGCGCCTCCCACCAGCAGCGACACTTTTGCGTACTCTGAGTGGCCCTGTGCCAGTGACGTCGCCAACGAGTATGCCCCCCCACCTGATGAAGGAACCTGCACTTTCATCTGCACCTTCCTCTTTGTCCCTGTGTAAGGTGGTATAATATGCGGGAAGGGGAACCTTACTTTCAGCAGGGTCAGATTCTGGCTGTGTAGAGTACAAGGGGAATGTAGTGGTCTAGGTCAATGTACCAGCAGACTCATCTAGCAGTGGCTGGGCAATGGGCAGGATGATGAGGAAACAGATATAGGGCCAAAGAATAAAGTAGGCTAAATGCAGATCAAAATTGGTAACAGGGCTAAACAGGCGGCATTGCTTTGTTCAGTGGAGTAGCAAACCCAAGAGCAGCAGACACTGTTTCAAGGGCCTAACCACACTAGTAGGCCAAATGCAGTTTAATATCTGATAGTATAGGCCGAAAGCCAGAATGTGGAAGCTCAGCTTTGTTCAGTTGAGGACAACACCAGGGAGGGGCAGACACCGTTAGTAGGCCCTAACCACCATTTTGTTTTTTAAAAAACACTTAATGAGAGCCAGAAGGTTGAAGCTCAGCTTTATTCAGTTGAGGGCAACACCAGGCAGGGGCAGACACCGTTAGTAGGCCGGAACCACCATTTTGTTTTTTAAAAAACACTTAATGAGAGCCAGAAGGTTGAAGCTCAGCTTTATTCAGTTGAGGGCAACACCAGGCAGGGGCAGACACCGTTAGTAGGCCGGAACCACCATTTTGTTTTTTAAAAAACACTTAATGAGAGCCAGAAGGTTGAAGCTCAGCTTTATTCAGTTGAGGGCAACACCAGGCAGGGGCAGACACCGTTAGTAGGCCGGAACCACCATTTTGTTTAAAAACAGCAGTTAATCAGAGCCGGAAGGTAGAAGCTCAGCTTTATTCAGTTGAGGGCAACACCAGGGAGGGGCAGAAGCCGTTAGTAGGCCCTAACCACCATTTTGTTTTTTAAAAAACACTTAATGAGAGCCAGAAGGTTGAAGCTCAGCTTTATTCAGTTGAGGGCAACACCAGGCAGGGGCAGACACCGTTAGTAGGCCGGAACCACCATTTTGTTTTTTAAAAAACACTTAATGAGAGCCAGAAGGTTGAAGCTCAGCTTTATTCAGTTGAGGGCAACACCAGGCAGGGGCAGACACCGTTAGTAGGCCGGAACCACCATTTTGTTTTTTAAAAAACACTTAATGAGAGCCAGAAGGTTGAAGCTCAGCTTTATTCAGTTGAGGGCAACACCAGGCAGGGGCAGACACCGTTAGTAGGCCGGAACCACCATTTTGTTTTTTAAAAAACACTTAATGAGAGCCAGAAGGTTGAAGCTCAGCTTTATTCAGTTGAGGGCAACACCAGGCAGGGGCAGACACCGTTAGTAGGCCGGAACCACCATTTTGTTTAAAAACAGCAGTTAATCAGAGCCGGAAGGTAGAAGCTCAGCTTTATTCAGTTGAGGGCAACACCAGGGAGGGGCAGAAGCCGTTAGTAGGCCCTAACCACCATTTTGTTTTTTAAAAAACACTTAATGAGAGCCAGAAGGTTGAAGCTCAGCTTTATTCAGTTGAGGGCAACACCAGGCAGGGGCAGACACCGTTAGTAGGCCGGAACCACCATTTTGTTTTTTAAAAAACACTTAATGAGAGCCAGAAGGTTGAAGCTCAGCTTTATTCAGTTGAGGGCAACACCAGGCAGGGGCAGACACCGTTAGTAGGCCGGAACCACCATTTTGTTTAAAAACAGCAGTTAATCAGAGCCGGAAGGTAGAAGTTCAGCTTTATTCAGTTGAGGGCAACACCAGGGAGGGGCAGAAGCCGTTAGTAGGCCCTAACCACCATTTTGTTTTTTAAAAAACACTTAATGAGAGCCAGAAGGTTGAAGCTCAGCTTTATTCAGTTGAGGGCAACACCAGGCAGGGGCAGACACCGTTAGTAGGCCGGAACCAGCAATGTGTTTAAAAACAGCAGTTAATCAGAGCCGGAAGGTAGAAGCTCAGCTTTATTCAGTTGAGGGCAACACCAGGGAGGGGCAGAAGCCGTTAGTAGGCCCTAACCACCATTTTGTTTTTTAAAAAACACTTAATGAGAGCCAGAAGGTTGAAGCTCAGCTTTATTCAGTTGAGGGCAACACCAGGCAGGGGCAGACACCGTTAGTAGGCCGGAACCAGCAATGTGTTTAAAAACAGCAGTTAATCAGAGCCGGAAGGTAGAAGCTCAGCTTTATTCAGTTGAGGGCAACACCAGGGAGGGGCAGAAGCCGTTAGTAGGCCCTAACCACCATTTTGTTTTTTAAAAAACACTTAATGAGAGCCAGAAGGTTGAAGCTCAGCTTTATTCAGTTGAGGGCAACACCAGGCAGGGGCAGACACCCTTAGTAGGCCGGAACCAGCAATGTGTTTAAAAACAGCAGTTAATCAGAGCCGGAAGGTAGAAGCTCAGCTTTATTCAGTTGAGGGCAACACCAGGGAGGGACAGAAGCCGTTAGTAGGCCCTAACCACCATTTTGTTTTTTAAAAAACACTTAATGAGAGCCAGAAGGTTGAAGCTCAGCTTTATTCAGTTGAGGGCAACACCAGGCAGGGGCAGACACCGTTAGTAGGCCGGAACCACCATTTTGTTTTTTAGAAAACACTTAATGAGAGCCAGAAGGTTGAAGCTCAGCTTTATTCAGTTGAGGGCAACACCAGGCAGGGGCAGACACCGTTAGTAGGCCGGAACCACCTTTTTGTTTAAAAACAGCAGTTAATCAGAGCCGGAAGGTAGAAGCTCAGCTTTATTCAGTTGAGGGCAACACCAGGGAGGGGCAGAAGCCGTTAGTAGGCCCTAACCACCATTTTGTTTTTTAAAAAACACTTAATGAGAGCCAGAAGGTTGAAGCTCAGCTTTATTCAGTTGAGGGCAACACCAGGCAGGGGCAGACACCGTTAGTAGGCCGGAACCACCATTTTGTTTTTTAAAAAACACTTAATGAGAGCCAGAAGGTTGAAGCTCAGCTTTATTCAGTTGAGGGCAACACCAGGCAGGGGCAGACACCGTTAGTAGGCCGGAACCACCATTTTGTTTAAAAACAGCAGTTAATCAGAGCCGGAAGGTAGAAGCTCAGCTTTATTCAGTTGAGGGCAACACCAGGGAGGGGCAGAAGCCGTTAGAAGGCCCTAACCACCATTTTGTTTTTTAAAAAACACTTAATGAGAGCCAGAAGGTTGAAGCTCAGCTTTATTCAGTTGAGGGCAACACCAGGCAGGGGCAGACACCGTTAGTAGGCCGGAACCACCATTTTGTTTAAAAACAGCAGTTAATCAGAGCCGGAAGGTAGAAGCTCAGCTTTATTCAGTTGAGGGCAACACCAGGGAGGGGCAGAAGCCGTTAGTAGGCCCTAACCACCATTTTGTTTTTTAAAAAACACTTAATGAGAGCCAGAAGGTTGAAGCTCAGCTTTATTCAGTTGAGGGCAACACCAGGCAGGGGCAGACACCGTTAGTAGGCCGGAACCACCATTTTGTTTTTTAAAAAACACTTAATGAGAGCCAGAAGGTAGAAGCTCAGCTTTATTCAGTTGAGGACAACTTGAATTAGGGACTGCATACAGACTTAGCAGGCTGTCCCCTGTGTGGACCATGCATCCAATACATTAACCCATTGAGCCACAAAGGACACGTAACCTTCCGTGGCCATGCCTACAGGTCCATGTGTCTGTTGTCAGGTGTACCTTTGTCAGTGTAGGCCTATTGGAAGGAGGGACCGCAGACAGGCTTCAAAGGCCTAACACAATAAAATGGGCTGGCTGTAGGCACTTTAAAATTGGTTCCAGGGGTACACGGGCAGCAGTGGTCTGGTCAGTGGAGGCCTAGTGGAAGGAGGGACCGCAGACAGGCTTCGAAGGCCTAACACAATAAAATGGGCTGGCTGTAGGCACTTTAAAATTGGTTCCAGGGGTACACGGGCAGCAGTGGTCTGGTCAGTGGAGGCCTAGTGGAAGGAGGGACCGCAGACAGGCTTCGAAGGCCTAACACAATAAAATGGGCTGGCTGTAGGCACTTTAAAATTGGTTCCAGGGGTACACGGGCAGCAGTGGTCTGGTCAGTGGAGGCCTAGTGGAAGGAGGGACCGCAGACAGGCTTCGAAGGCCTAACACAATAAAATGGGCTGGCTGTAGGCACTTTAAAATTGGTTCCAGGGGTACACGGGCAGCAGTGGTCTGGTCAGTGGAGGCCTAGTGGAAGGAGGGACCGCAGACAGGCTATCAAAGGCCTAAAATAACAAACAATAGGCTCATGGCAGTTTTACAGCGGTTACATGGATACACGGGCAGGCAGCTGGTGATGAGTGGAGGAGTATTTAAAGTAGGGACCGCAGACAGGCTATCAAAGGCCTAAAACAACAAACAATAGGCTCATGGCAGTTTTACAGCGGTTACATGGATACACAGGCAGCTTGGTGGTGAGTGGAGGAGTATTTAAAGTAGGGACCGCAGACAGGCTATCAAAGGCCTAAAATAACAAACAATAGGCTCATGGCAGTTTTACAGCGGTTACATGGATACACGGGCAGGCAGCTGGTGATGAGTGGAGGAGTATTTAAAGTAGGGACCGCAGACAGGCTATCAAAGGCCTAAAATAACAAACAATAGGCTCATGGCAGTTTTACAGCGGTTACATGGATACACAGGCAGCTTGGTGGTGAGTGGAGGAGTATTTAAAGTAGGGACCGCAGACAGGCTATCAAAGGCCTAAAATAACAAACAATAGGCTCATGGCAGTTTTACAGCGGTTACATGGATACACAGGCAGCTTGGTGGTGAGTGGAGGAGTATTTAAAGTAGGGACCGCAGACAGGCTATCAAAGGCCTAAAATAACAAACAATAGGCTCATGGCAGTTTTACAGCGGTTACATGGATACACGGGCAGGCAGCTGGTGATGAGTGGAGGAGTATTTAAAGTAGGGACCGCAGACAGGCTATCAAAGGCCTAAAATAACAAACAATAGGCTCATGGCAGTTTTACAGCGGTTACATGGATACACAGGCAGCTTGGTGGTGAGTGGAGGAGTATTTAAAGTAGGGACCGCAGACAGGCTATCAAAGGCCTAAAATAACAAACAATAGGCTCATGGCAGTTTTACAGCGGTTACATGGATACACGGGCAGGCAGCTGGTGATGAGTGGAGGAGTATTTAAAGTAGGGACCGCAGACAGGCTATCAAAGGCCTAAAATAACAAACAATAGGCTCATGGCAGTTTTACAGCGGTTACATGGATACACGGGCAGGCAGCTGGTGATGAGTGGAGGAGTATTTAAAGTAGGGACCGCAGACAGGCTATCAAAGGCCTAAAATAACAAACAATAGGCTCATGGCAGTTTTACAGCAGTTACATGGATACACAGGCAGCTTGGTGGTGAGTGGAGGAGTATTTAAAGTAGGGACCGCAGACAGGCTATCAAAGGCCTAAAATAACAAACAATAGGCTCATTGCAGTTTTACAGCGGTTACATGGATACACGGGCAGGCAGCTGGTGATGAGTGGAGGAGTATTTAAAGTAGGGACCGCAGACAGGCTATCAAAGGCCTAAAATAACAAACAATAGGCTCATGGCAGTTTTACAGCGGTTACATGGATACACAGGCAGCTTGGTGGTGAGTGGAGGAGTATTTAAAGTAGGGACCGCAGACAGGCTATCAAAGGCCTAAAATAACAAACAATAGGCTCATGGCAGTTTTACAGCGGTTACATGGATACACAGGCAGCTTGGTGGTGAGTGGAGGAGTATTTAAAGTAGGGACCGCAGACAGGCTATCAAAGGCCTAAAATAACAAACAATAGGCTCATGGCAGTTTTACAGCGGTTACATGGATACACGGGCAGGCAGCTGGTGATGAGTGGAGGAGTATTTAAAGTAGGGACCGCAGACAGGCTATCAAAGGCCTAAAATAACAAACAATAGGCTCATGGCAGTTTTACAGCGGTTACATGGATACACAGGCAGCTTGGTGGTGAGTGGAGGAGTATTTAAAGTAGGGACCGCAGACAGGCTATCAAAGGCCTAAAATAACAAACAATAGGCTCATGGCAGTTTTACAGCGGTTACATGGATACACAGGCAGCTTGGTGGTGAGTGGAGGAGTATTTAAAGTAGGGACCGCAGACAGGCTATCAAAGGCCTAAAATAACAAACAATAGGCTCATGGCAGTTTTACAGCGGTTACATGGATACACGGGCAGGCAGCTGGTGATGAGTGGAGGAGTATTTAAAGTAGGGACCGCAGACAGGCTATCAAAGGCCTAAAATAACAAACAATAGGCTCATGGCAGTTTTACAGCGGTTACATGGATACACAGGCAGCTTGGTGGTGAGTGGAGGAGTATTTAAAGTAGGGACCGCAGACAGGCTATCAAAGGCCTAAAATAACAAACAATAGGCTCATGGCAGTTTTACAGCGGTTACATGGATACACGGGCAGGCAGCTGGTGATGAGTGGAGGAGTATTTAAAGTAGGGACCGCAGACAGGCTATCAAAGGCCTAAAATAACAAACAATAGGCTCATGGCAGTTTTACAGCGGTTACATGGATACACGGGCAGGCAGCTGGTGATGAGTGGAGGAGTATTTAAAGTAGGGACCGCAGACAGGCTATCAAAGGCCTAAAATAACAAACAATAGGCTCATGGCAGTTTTACAGCGGTTACATGGATACACAGGCAGCTTGGTGGTGAGTGGAGGAGTATTTAAAGTAGGGACCGCAGACAGGCTATCAAAGGCCTAAAATAACAAACAATAGGCTCATGGCAGTTTTACAGCGGTTACATGGATACACAGGCAGCTTGGTGGTGAGTGGAGGAGTATTTAAAGTAGGGACCGCAGACAGGCTATCAAAGGCCTAAAATAACAAACAATAGGCTCATGGCAGTTTTACAGCGGTTACATGGATACACGGGCAGGCAGCTGGTGATGAGTGGAGGAGTATTTAAAGTAGGGACCGCAGACAGGCTATCAAAGGCCTAAAATAACAAACAATAGGCTCATGGCAGTTTTACAGCGGTTACATGGATACACAGGCAGCTTGGTGGTGAGTGGAGGAGTATTTAAAGTAGGGACCGCAGACAGGCTATCAAAGGCCTAAAATAACAAACAATAGGCTCATGGCAGTTTTACAGCGGTTACATGGATACACAGGCAGCTTGGTGGTGAGTGGAGGAGTATTTAAAGTAGGGACCGCAGACAGGCTATCAAAGGCCTAAAATAACAAACAATAGGCTCATGGCAGTTTTACAGCGGTTACATGGATACACGGGCAGGCAGCTGGTGATGAGTGGAGGAGTATTTAAAGTAGGGACCGCAGACAGGCTATCAAAGGCCTAAAATAACAAACAATAGGCTCATGGCAGCTTTACAGCGGTTACATGGATACACAGGCAGCTTGGTGGTGAGTGGAGGAGTAGTGCAAGGAGTGTCTGTCCCAGTACTCCCAAAATATAAATAGATGTTAATGTCTCGCAAAACAACCAAAACAAAAAAAAAGGTGGCATACTTAGGTACAGGGGTGGGCTCATCTACTGAGTTTCTGACATAGTAATTTGGCAGTAACTATTTAATGGTGCCAATATAGGACACAGACACAGACTACTTTAAGTTGCATCATAGATGTCTACAAATTTGTATTGTCAGTGCCAGACATTGAATGATGTCAGCGAATAGACTAAAGATTGGTGGAGCTGTGCGACATAATTTTGCATGTGGTAGAGCACATTTTGAGCTGGGGTAGGGGGGAACTCTCTTGAGGCCGGCGGGACCGCCCCAGGGCCCCTCATGTTACAACGGTGTGTCTGACGTTGGGTGCGCACCGCCACCGCCAGAGACACTACATTGTACTATGAGGGACCCAGTAGCAATGCCGTCAACCAAAAGCGAGCACACCCACCTCTTCAGACAAACAGCAGTCTCACGGGTGCTTGCGCCAAGTCGCGATACCACGGCCCCGTGTGGGGAGTTTTGCCATTTAGGGAGGTGTAAACATGTCGTATGCTGTACAATCAGCTGCAGCAAATTAGACATTAGAAAAGTAATTCACAGGCAAGAGCTTTTCATAGGAAAGCTAGGTGTCGGCCGGGCAAGGTGGGGCAAAAGATTTCGAAATCCAGTTGTGGTTCATTTTAATGAATGTTAGATCGTCAACATTTTGGGTAGCCAGACAAGTCCTTTTTTCGGTTAATATTGAACCTGCAGCACTGAATACTCTTTCTGATAGGACACTTGCTGCCGGGCAAGCAAGCTCCTGCAATGCATATTCTGCCAATTCTGGCCAGGTGTCTAATTTGGAGGCCCAGTAATCAAATGGGAATGACGGTTGAGGGAGAACATCGATAAGGGATGAAAAATAGTTAGTAACCATACTGGACAAATGTTGTCTCCTGTCACTTTCAATTGATGCAGCAGTACCTGCAGGGCCGGTTTTAGGCAAAGTGGGGCCCTAGGCAAAAGTTTAAAATGGGGCCCCAAATGCTAACATATTGCACCAACAGAAACATTTTGGTTGTAGCTACATGCGCTGATTTCAGGCCACTAAACGAGCGTGATCAACAATATTGAAGTCATTCGCCACTTGTTTCCAGCCTCTTTACACTGGCTGGGGACAGAATGATCACTAGTAAATCAATCTGTCCCCATATAGTATCATCTTAGCAGAATATCTGCAGTTTTAACTGGGCGATGTGCTGATGAGAACAATGATTTTTGTTCCGGCATATACTGCACATACATACACCGTACATACACACAGATACACATACCGTACATACACACAGACATACACATTACATGCATACACACATACAGTTATATACACATATAGTATACACATACCGTACATACATATACCATACATACACACAAATACACATACATACACCGTACGTACACACAGATACACATACAAATACAGTATATGCAAACACATACATATATCATACATACAAACAGATACACATACATATACCATCATACATACACATACCGTACATACACACATGCATATACCGTACATTCACACAAATGCCATACACACATATACCGTACATACACACAGATACACATACATATACCGTACATACACAGATACAGTTATATACATATAGTACACACATACCGTACATACATATAAAATACACCCAAATGCACATACCGTACATACATACATATACCGTACATGCATACACACACATATACCGAACATACAGATACACATACACGTACCGTACATACACACATACAGTATATACACATACCGTACATACACATATACTGTATGTACATGCACATAAACATACATATATACCATATATCCATACAAATTATTGCACATACACAGATACACACATACTGTACATGCATACACACACAGCCATACAACTATACCATACATACACACATATACCGTACATACACAGATACACACACACAGACAGAAACATACACATAGATACACACAGATGCACACATACACATACAAGCATATACATACATACATACATACTAATCTTCTATAGGTGATCAGATGAGCCCTGCAGGTCAGTTCAGCTGGAGAGGGCTGCAGACCCCACTGTGGGGGATGGGGCACAGAGCAGACAGCACCTGATATCGGCCCCCTGCTGCTGCCGTGCTGTCCCCTGCAGTGAGCTCCTCCCCCATCTCTTCTCTGTGAGGAGACGCTGCAGCCTGCTCTGAACAGAACAGTGGAGGGAGCAGAAGAAGTCCTGCTCTTCCTCCACTGATGTCTCTATATGCTGTGCAGCCGGGGCCCCTGACTGTAGGCGAGTACTCACGATTGGGACGCTCCATGCAGGGGGACAGATGGCAGCCAGTGAGCGCTCTCCTCAGTCTAGTCACTGTGAGGTAAGGAAAGCGTTCATTGGCCAGCATCTCTCCCTGCATGACACGCCCCCTTTTTGATCTCCTGCACTTCGCGCCCCGCTCTCTCCCCGGCACCCGGTGTTCCGTGATTACAGGAGGGAGTGAGAGGGGCCCGACCCTGCATGATACCGGGCCTGCCTGCAGGGGCCCCCCTCCACCTCTGGGCCCCGGAGCAGTGCCATCAGCAGTATGTCTGCCCCTGGCTGGGGGCCCCTAGGGCAGCGGGGGCCCCAGGCAGCTGCCTAGTCTGCCTGCCCCTAACGCCGGCCCTGAGTACCTGTCCTGTCTGCGGTCATAGCAAAATCACTCCACAACCTGGTCAGAAAACCCCTCTGTCCAACGCCACTTCTGATGTGTGCACCCCTAACACTCCTAGTCTGCTGCCCCCTGGAGCTCGTGTGAGAACGATCACGTGCGCTGTGTGCTGGGAATGCCTGAAGCAAACGGTCAACAAGAGTTGATTGTTTGGTTGCTAATATTAGTTCCAAGTTCTCATGTGGCATAATATTTTGCAATTTGCCTTTATAGCGTGGATCAAGGAGGCAGGCCAACCAGTAATCGTCATCGTTCATCATTTTCGTAATGCGTGTGTCCCTTTTTAGGATACGTAAGGCATAATCCGCCATGTGGGCCAAAGTTCCAGTTGTCAAATCTCCGGTTGTGATTGGTTGAGGGGCAGTTGCAGGCAAATCTACGTCACTTGTGTCCCTCAAAAAACCAGAACCCGGCCGTGACACGCAACCAATTTCCTGTGCCCCCGGGAAAGGTTTGGCATTAAAAATATACTCATCCCCATCATCCTCCTCGTCCTCCACCTCCTCTTCGCCCGCTACCTCATCCTGTACACTGCCCTGACCAGACAATGGCTGACTGTCATCAAGGCTTTCCTCTTCCTCTGGTGCAGACGCCTGCTCCTTTATGTGCGTCAAACTTTGCATCAGCAGACGCATTAGGGGGATGCTCATACTTATTACGGCGTTGTCTGCACTAACCAGCCGTGTGCATTCCTCAAAACACTGAAGGACTTGACACATGTCTTGTATCTTAGACCACTGCACACCTGACAACTCCATGTCTGCCATCCTACTGCCTGCCCGTGTATCCTCCCACAAATAAATAACAGCACGCCTCTGTTCGCACAGTCTCTGAAGCATGTGCAGTGTTGAGTTCCACCTTGTTGCAACGTCTATGATGAGGCAATGCTGGGGAAGGTTCAAAGACCGCTGATAGGTCTGCATACGGCTGGCGTGTACAGGCGAACGTCGGATATGTGAGCAAAGTGCACGCACTTTGAGGAGCAGGTCGGAGAACCCAGGATAAGTTTTCAATAAGCACTGCACCACCAGGTTTAAGGTGTGAGCCAGGCAAGGAATGTGTTTCAGTTGGGAAAGGGAGATGGCAGCCATGAAATTCCTTCCGTTATCACTCACTACCTTGCCTGCCTCAAGATCTACTGTGCCCAGCCACGACTGCGTTTCTTGTTGCAAGAACTCGGACAGAACTTCCGCGGTGTGTCTGTTGTCGCCCAAACACTTCATAGCCAATACAGCCTGCTGACGCTTGGCAGTAGCTGGCCCATAATGGGACAACTGGTGTGCAACAGTGTCATCTGCCGATGGAGTGGTTGGCAGACTGCGTTCTGTGGAAGAGCTGTAGCTTCTGCAGGAGGACGAGGAGGAGGAGGAGGAGGGGGTGCGAACGCCTACAGCCAACTGTTTCCTAGACCGTGGGCTAGGCACAACTGTCCCTAAATTGATGTCGCCTGTGGACCCTGCATCCACCACATTCACCCAGTGTGCCGTGATGGACACATAACGTCCCTGGCCATGCCTACTGGTCCATGCATCTGTAGTCAGGTGCACCTTTGTACTCACAGATTGCCTGAGTGCATGGACGATGCGCTGTTTAACATGCTGGTGCAGGGCTGGGATGGCTTTTCTGGAAAAAAAGTGTCGACTGGGTAGCTCGTATCGTGGTTCAGCGTACTCCATCAGGGCTTTGAAAGCTTCGCTTTCAACTAACCGGTAGGGCATCATCTCTAACGAGATTAGTCTAGCTATGTGGGCGTTAAAACCCTGTGTACGCGGATGCGAGGATAAGTACTTCCTTTTTCTAACCAGAGTCTCATGTAGGGTGAGCTGGACTGGAGAGCTGGAGATCGTGGAACTTTCGGGTGTGCCGGTGTACATGGCAGACTGAGAGACGGTTGGAGACGGTATTGTTTCCGCCGGTGCCCTAGATGCAATATTTCCTCCTACAAAACTGGTGGTTCCCTGACCCTGACTGCTTTTGGCTGGCAAAGAAACCTGCACAGATACTGCCGGTGGTGCCGAAAATGGTGGCCTTACAGTGACGGAAGGGATGTTGCGTTGCTGACTAGCTTCATTGGCCGAGGGTGCTACAACCTTAAGGGACGTTTGGTAGTTAGTCCAGGCTTGAAAATGCATGGTGGTTAAGTGTCTATGCATGCAACTAGTATTTAGACTTTTCAGATTCTGACCTCTGCTTAAGCTAGTTGAACATTTTTGACAGATGACTTTGCGCTGATCAGTTGGATGTTGTTTAAAAAAATGCCAGACTGCACTCTTCCTAGACTCGGATCCCTTTTCAGGGATTGCAGACTGAGCTTTAACCGGATGGCCACGCTGTCCTCCAACAGGTTTTGGCTTTGACACGCGTTTTGGGCCAGATACGGGCCCGGCAGATGGAACCTGTTGCGATGTTGATGCCTGCTGCGGCCCCTCCTCCACCTCCGCTTCTGAACTACTGCCGCCTGCACCCTGTTCCCCCAATGGCTGCCAATCGGGGTCAATAACTGGGTCATCTATTACCTCCTCTTCGAGCTCGTGTGCAACTTCGTCTGTGTCACTGTGTCGGTCGGTGGTATAGCGTTCGTGGCGGGGCAACATAGTCTCATCAGGGTCTGATTGTGGATCTGTACCCTGAGAGGGCAATGTGGTGGTCTGAGTCAAAGGAGCAGCATAGTACTCTGGCTGTGGCTGTGCATCAGTGCACTCCATGTCAGAATATACTTGTAATGGGCATGGCCTGTTAAATGTTTCACTTTCTAAGCCAGGGACGGTATGTGTAAAGAGCTCCATGGAGTGACCCGTTGTGTCGCCTGCTGCATCCTTCTCTCTTGTTGTAGTTTTTGCTGAGGAGGACAAGGAAGCGACTTGTCCCTGACCGTGAACATCCACAAGCGACGCGCTGCTTTTACATTTACCAGTTTCGGAAGAGGAGGCAAAAGAGCTAGAGGCTGAGTCTGCAATGTAAGCCAAAACTTGCTGTTGCTGCTCCGCCTTTAAAAGCGGTTTTCCTACTCCCAGAAAAGAGAGCGTTCGAGGCCTTGTGTAGCCTGACGACGAAACTGGCTCCACAGCTCCAGACTTAGGTGGAATATTTTTATCCCCACGACCACCTGATGCTCCACTACCACTACCATCATTACCAGCTGACAATGAACGCCCACGACGACCTCTTGCACCAGACTTCCTCATTGTTTTAAAATCTTAACCAAAGTAACTTTATTTGTTGCTGTCAAACAACTTACACGGTGAGCTATAACTTCAGTATGATTTCAATATCCCTTAACAGGTTGGTGAGACCACAAGGAAAATCAGGCACAATGTTACACACTCTGTTTTCTGTGGCACAAAATCACAGAGATGACACACACGCAGGACTGTCACTCAAGCACTAATGTCAATATTAATCTCCCACCTAATTTATTTTATTTTTTTTCTCAGGGAGACTTTAGAAACCAAATAATATTAAAAAAAAAACAAAAAAAAAAACAACAAAAAAAAGGCTTTCTATGGCCCACAATTAGAGAGAGAGAGGTGGCACACCCAGGAGTCAAGACTGGCGCACAAGCTGAAAGGGCAATATTACTCTCCCACTGTTTTTTTAAGTTTTTTTTTTATTATTTTCAGGGAGACTTTAGAAACCAAATAATATTAAAAAAAACAAAAAAATAAATAGCCTTTCTATGGCCCACTGAATGAGAGAGAGAGGTGGCACACCCAGGAGTCAAGACTGGCACACAAGCTGAAAGGGCAATATTACTCTCCCACTGTTTTTTTATGTATTTTTTGTTTTTGAAGGGAGACTTTAGAAACCCAATAATATTTAAAAAAAAAAAAAAAAAAGGCTTTCTATGGCCCACTGAATGAGAGAGAGAGGTGGCACACCCAGGAGTCAAGACTGGCACACAAGCTGAAAGGGCAATATTACTCTCCCACTGTTTTTTTATGTATTTTTTGTTTTTTCAGGGAGACTTTAGAAACCCAATAATATTTAAAAAAAAAAAAAAAAAAGGCTTTCTATGGCCCACAATTAGAGAGAGAGGTGGCACACCCAGGAGTCAAGACTGGCACACAAGCTGAAAGGGCAATATTACTCTCCCACTGTTTTTTTATGTATTTTTTGTTTTTTAAGGGAGACTTTAGAAACCAAATAATATTAAAAAAAAAACAAAAAAAAAAAGGCTTTCTATGCCCCACAATTAGAGAGAGAGAGGTGGCACACCCAGGAGTCAAGACTGGCGCACAAGCTGAAAGGGCAATATTACTCTCCCACTGTTTTTTTAAGTTTTTTTTTTTTTTATTTTCAGGGAGACTTTAGAAACCAAATAATATTAAAAAAACCAAAAAAATAAATAGCCTTTCTATGGCCCACTGAATGAGAGAGAGAGGTGGCACACCCAGGAGTCAAGACTGGCACACAAGCTGAAAGGGCAATATTACTCTCCCACTGTTTTTTTATGTATTTTTTGTTTTTTAAGGGAGACTTTAGAAACCCAATAATATTTAAAAAAAAAAAAAAAAAAGGCTTTCTATGGCCCACTGAATGAGAGAGAGAGGTGGCACAACCAGGAGTCAAGACTGGCACACAAGCTGAAAGGGCAATATTACTCTCCCACTGTTTTTTTATGTTTTTTTTTTTTTCAGGGAGACTTTAGAAACCAAATAATATTAAAAAAACAAAAAAAATAAATAGCCTTTCTATGGCCCACTGAATGAGAGAGAGAGGTGGCACACCCAGGAGTCAAGACTGGCACACAAGCTGAAAGGGCAATATTACTCTCCCACTGTTTTTTTATGTATTTTTTGTTTTTTAAGGGAGACTTTAGAAACCCAATAATATTTAAAAAAAAAAAAAAAAAAAGGCTTTCTATGGCCCACTGAATGAGAGAGAGAGGTGGCACACCCAGGAGTCAAGACTGGCACACAAGCTGAAAGGGCAATATTACTCTCCCACTGTTTTTTATGTATTTTTTGTTTTTTAAGGGAGACTTTAGAAACCCAATAATATTTAAAAAAAAAAAAAAAAAAGGCTTTCTATGGCCCACAATTAGAGAGAGAGGTGGCACACCCAGGAGTCAAGACTGGCACACAAGCTGAAAGGGCAATATTACTCTCCCACTGTTTTTTTATTTTTTATTTTTTTTTCAGGGAGACTTTAGAAACCAAATAATAAGAAAAAAAATAAATAAATAAATAGGCTTTCTATAGCCCACTGAATAAGAGATAGCACACACAGCAGTGGCACACAAGCCCTGACTGAGGCCAATATTTTTCTACCACTGATTGATGTAGTGTTTTTGTGTTGAGGTAGAATTTAGAACACAAATCACGGAAAAAATAAATAGGCTTTCTATGGCCCACTCAGTGAGAGATGGCACACACAGGGATGGCACTGTAGCAGAAATGCCAATCTTAATCTCCCACAAAAAAAAAAAAAAAAAAAAAAAAAACAGGGACTGTCCTACAATTACTATCTCCCTGCAGTAATCTAAGCCAGGTATGGCAGGCAGCAATAGGAGTGGACTGATGCACAAATTAAATAAAAAGTGTGGACAAACAAAAAAGATAGCTGTGCAGAAAGGAACAAGAGGATATGTGCTTTGAAAAAAGCAGTTGGTTTCCACAGTGGCGTACACACAGCAATACAGCTATCACGGAGCCTTCTAGGGCAGCCCAATGAGCTACAGCGCTGAGGAAAAAAAAAAAAAAATAGCTTCCACTGTTCCTGCACACCGAAGGTGGTGTTGGACAGTGGAAATCGCTACAGCACAAGCGGTTTGGTGGTTAGTGGACCCTGCCTAACGCTCTCCCTGCTTCTGACGAAGCGGCAGCAAGAGCAGCAGCAGTAAGATGGCGGTCGGCGGGAACGCCCCTTTATAGCCCCTGTGACGCCGCAGACAGCAAGCCAATCACTGCAATGCCCTTCTCTAAGATGGTGGGGACCAGGATCTATGTCATCACGCTGCCCACACTCTGCGTTCACCTTCATTGGCTGAGAAATGGCGCTTTTCGCGTCATTGAAACGCGACTTTGGCGCGAAAGTCGCGTACCGCATGGCCGACAAGCACAGGGGTCGGATCGGGTTTCATGAGACGCCGACTTAGCCAAAAGTCGGCGACTTTTGAAAATGATCGACCCGTTTCGCTCAACCCTAGTGTTTGCCTCTACTTTTAGCTGTTTGGGAAACTTTTTGTCTCCCCTTAAGCTGTTGCGTATATATATTTTGTTTTGCCTCCCATTGAATTTATTGGGGTTTGGGTACGTTCGTCGAACTGTTCTTTGAACGTCTTTAGCGAATATCTAAATGTTTGTCGAAAAAAACTACCCAAACCATGAAATGTTTGCTCATGTCTACTGATGAGTATTGTAGGGCTTTTGCTCACTTGGGTGCGACGGGAGAAAAACAGGATGCTGGTTACATTAAAAGTTCATGTGGGTTTATTGCTTCATAAACCCAGAAGCCAAACAGAAAACAACAGCCTTTAGATCAGGCAAACAAAATACAAATGTCCATAGCAGGGCACTGCTCTGCCAGGCCGGTGGCTACACAGGCTTTGTTAGCGTCCAGTACCCAGGCTCGGTCTGGAGACAAAAACACAGTCCTTCTCCCTTCCAACATACAGACAATGTGCCAAACAACAGCCTCTATTATATAGGCTGTTAACCACACAGAGAAGTGGGAGGCCTGTGTGCGTGGGCAATCGCGTGGACATAATAATCCGTCCCTGGTCAGATAGACCCAGGGCATATGGATGGATTATTATGTTCGATGTCAGAAAGGGGTTAAGATAAGAGAATTAAAACATGGCCCCCTTTCTCACCTGACCTAAACCCTACTGAAATTTTGTGTGACGTTCTTAGGGCTCCTACCCATCACCGTAATAAAATTGGTCTGATGTTGTTCCTGAAAAGCCAGACGAGTGTCGTTCATGTGAGTGCAATGCGATCTTTATCTTTTAAACATCCAAATGACATGCAAATACAATCCGTATGCAATGCAATTTTAACAATAGCTTTTACAAAAAGTAATACTCTGGCATTTAAACAGAGTTTTCAAGCAAATATTCTCCATATGTAGAGAGAAAGATTGGATAGATAGATAGATAGATAGATAGATAGATAGATAGATAGATAGATAGACAAAAAAAAAAACAACAACCAGCACTCCTAATGCAAAACTACATTATATAGACAAAAAGAACACAGCAGCACATGTGCATGAATCTAGGCCATGTGAAAACACAGAAAAACATTACAACTGTTCAATGAAGATTATACTACTCAAAAACTTTTTTTTTAATTTTTCAAAAACATTTTTTCACAAAACATACAGTAATAGATGAAATTGAAGGTTCTTAGCTCATAAATTGACCAATTGATGTATGCCCATCCACCACTGCAAGGTGACATCTCTCTGATGGGTCCTACTCTACTGTACATACCACTTTTGGGCCACCAGCCTACAACTATGGACAAAACATGTCACTTTCGGGCTAAGCCTACAATTTATGGGCAGGTAGAGCTGATTACGGCCACCTGCAAGGTCAAGGGAAGGAGTGCAAGATCAGCCTGGAGGCAGCCAGCATCCAGTAACTAATTAGGCAAAAAAAAACCCAGCCCTCCTAATGTGAACACATCCACGCTACAAAACTACATTATATAGCCAAAAGAACACAGCAGCACATGTTTATGAATCTAGGCCATGTGAAAACAAAGAAAAACATTAAAACCGTTCAATGTAGATTATACTACACAAAAAAATTTTTTTTTTAATTTTCAAAAAACATTTTTTCACAAAACTTACAGTAATAGATGAAATTGAAGGTTCTTAGTGCATAAATTGGCCAATTCATGTATGCCTATTAGTGTTGAGCATTCCGATACTGGAAATATCGGGTATCGGCTGATATTTGCTGTATCGGAATTCCAATACCGAGTTCCGATATTTTTGTGATATCGGAAATCGGAATCGGAAGTTCCCAGTGTATGGTTCCCAGGGTCTGGAGGAGAGGAGACTCTCCTTCAGGCCCTGGGATCCATATTCATGTAAAAAATAAAGAATAAAAATAAAAAATATGGATATACTCACCCCTCCGATGGACCCTGGACCTTAGCGGTGCAATAGCCAGCCTCCATTCCTAAGAATGCAGTGAGTGTACAGGACCTGCGATGACTTCGCAGTCTTTTGATTGATCGCGTGACCTCTCATGTGACCGCTCACGTGACCGCGACATCATCGAAGGTCCTTCACTCACTGCATTCTTAGGAACGGAGGCTGCCGGTTGCACCGCTAAGGTCCAGGGTCCGTCGGAGGGGTGAGTATATCCATATTTTTTATTTTTATTCTTTATTTTTTACATGAATCTGGAACTCAGGGCCTGAAGGAGAGTTTCCTCTCCTTCAGACCCTGGGAACCATCCAGGATACCTTCCGATATTTGTGTCCCATTGACTTTTATTGGTATTGGGTATCGGTATCGGCGATATCCGATATTTTTGGGATATCGGCCAATCCAATCCAATACCGATACTTTTGAATATCGGAAGGTATCGCTCAACACTAATGCCTATCAACCATGGCAAGGTGACCTCCCTCTGATGGGTCCTACACTACTGTACATGCCACTTTTGGGCCACCAGCCTACAATTATGGACAAAACATGTCACTCTCTGGCTAAGCCTACAATTTATGGGCAGGTAGAGTTGATTACCGCCACTTGCAAGGTCAATGGGAGGAGTGCAAGATCAGCCTGGAGGCAGCCAGCATCTAGTAACTAAATAGACAAAAAAAATAATCAACCAGCACTCCTAATGTGAACACGTCCACGCTACAAAACTGCATTATATAGACAAAAAGAACACAGCAGCACATGTGCATGAATCTAGGCCATGTGAAAACACAGAATGTAGATTTCACTATTCAAAAACTTTTTTTTTTCATTTTCAAAATTTTTTTTTTACAAAACTTACAGTAATAGATGTAATTGAAGGTTCTTAGCGCATAAATTGGCCAATTCATCTATGCCCATCAACAATGGCAAGGTGACCTCCCTCTGATGGGTCCTACTCTGCTGTACATACCAGCTCTACCTGCCCATAAATTGTAGGCTTAGCAATAGAGTGACATGTTTTGTCCATAGTTGTAGGCTGGTGGCCCAAAAGTGGCATGTACAGTAGAGTAGGACCCATCAGAGGGAGGTCACTTTGCCGTGGTTGATGGGCATACATGAATCGGCCAATTTATGCGCTAAGAACCTTCAATTTCATCTATTACTGTAATTTTTGTGAAAAACATTTTTTTGAAAAATTTAAAAAAAAAATGCTTTTGAGTAGTGAAATCTACTTTGAACGGTTTTCATGTTTTTTTTTTTTGTTTTCACATGGCCTACATTCATGCACATATGCGGCTGTGTTCTTTTTGTCTAGATAGATAGATAGATGTTTATAGCCAGGGAAAGGGATAATAAGCATCGAGGTTCCAATTAATATCAGCTCACCGATGTGTACTTAACCTTTACTGGCTATTAAAATGGGGTACCCCCAAAAAAACATTAGGTAAAGTCACCCTATAATTAATAACCAGGAAAAGCTAGGGAGACAGTGCGCGCAAGTCTTAATGAAGCATTTGCTGGGGTACAGTCACCTGATTTATTAATCCATATTTTGAGACTTTTGTGCAAACTCCAAGTCACAATATTTTAGCGCAATTTTTTTTTTATGGCATTTATGCCAGTTTTCTTGGGCATACACCTTAAATGCACCTTAAATAATAACACCCATCACGTCTGTGTCTGCACTTTTTTTTTAAATACATGGGCAGACACTATGGGCCCAATTCATCATTTACAATATTTTTTAAGTTGCGTCTTTTTGTTTTTACTTGCAATTTTCTGTTCCATTGTTTTTTCCAACAATAAGCGGCACCACACGAATGTACATCTCCATTCCGTTGAAATACAGGAATAGGATTGATTCATGAAGTAGGTTAGGCAACCCCTGATGAGCTAGTTCTCACTTGGGAAAAAGTCATTTAAAAGATTACTTTGTTGATTAGCTGATCATAAATGATTTTGCTGCTGCAACTTTTAAGTTCAGCTGTAAACCATACAGTAACCAAACAGCAAGTGTACATTTCACCTGCAACACCACAACTGAAAAATTACATTACACAGCCATTTGACCATATACAACATTGACATATCTTATGCTCCAGAGAATCCAAAATGTGGAATGGAAAAGGTTTTTCTCTGAGATTTAAAAAGTCATAATTGACCTACCACTACAGCCTTGATCCATGAGTCTTTTGCTTTGAACCATTAACTGCCGTACCAAACAATGATGGCAATAGTTTCAACCATGCCATACCTTTACCACTTAGGTAATCAGTATTGTTCCCAAATGGAGAGATGGAAAAGTATAGACTCATCAGGACATGAGTAGGTTCAAGGGAATTTTTTCAGAGGGATCAACCTTCCTGAGCCATCAATATGGGCATGCAGATAATAGAAATTAGAATTAAATGATGCTTTGACATCTGTTATCTGATGTCTCATTCGAGAGAAATTCAAATTATTTTTAATATGGAAACCAATTGTTAAGATAAGAAATAAATATATATTTCTTCATGAAAATGACACCGGCGGCTGCGCAGTACCATCTATCTGTATAGATGGTAGGGTGCTGGCTCCGCCGCGGGTGCCATTTTGTTGAAGATACACTTACTTCTTACTCCACAATAGTATAGGCATAAAGCATAACTGCATATAGGCATGCATCATTCTAGAGCGCAGACGCCAGTGTCATTTTGATGAAGTTGATTTTTCTCTAACACGATAGTAACACAAGCTTTTTCTTTACACAATCATAGACGCAGGATGTAAAGAGGAGACAGGTCACTGGAAGATCAGTGACCTGTCATAAACCCATTCTGATGAATATGTGAGGAGAGCATCACATAAAGCCCCCCACACAGACTGCTGTGGATTTTGTGTGCTATTTGCTGCGGTCTTGGCATGCTTTATTTGTTTCTTGAGCATGTTGATAAAATTTATTGTTGAAAATAAAATCCTATTCTATAGAATCAGATTATGGCACAAAAAACTCAGCAAAATATGATACCTGTGTTTTTGCTGTGGATTTCCAGCGTTTTTTTCACCACCCATTCATGTCAATGGGTGAAAAACAATGAACAAAGTGACATGCTCTATGTCCCAAAAATTATGCAAAACAGAAAATCCTGATGACAAAAAAAATAATGTGTGTGCATGAGATTTCTGAACTCTCATAGACTTTGCTGGTGCTGTAAAACACAGCTGAAAATTAGCATAAAACTGCTGCAAAAACGTCTAGTGTGAATTTAGCCTTACTCGTACAAGATTTTCAGATATCCAACTAGAATTCTCACCAAGAAAAATAGAAAAAAATATGATTCTGGAAGATGTGCTGAGTATGCAACCCATTTTTCATATTCTTTCACTTTAATATCTGAAACTTGAATAAATTACCAAACTTACTCCCTTAAGATTTTTTAATAGTACTGAACATGATGCACAGTCATACATTTGCTGTGTGGGAGAACCATTAATTTACTGTAAGTCTTAAGCACCAGACTTCATTAATCTCTGCAGGATGCATATGAATGATGTATTGAAAAGATATCACATTTGGAAATGACGTTACTGCATACATTTATGTCCGTCTTTTATTTTTTTCCTTAGTCTGCTTTTTCTAAACAAAATGTGACAATTTTAAATGGAGTTGGAAAGCAAAAATTAACTGTGGCATCACTTATGTCTATGCTTTTATTGTGCTTTATTGCTAAACAGAAATTCTGCTGCATTGTGATTGTGTGAATCATTTAATTGGTTTTCAGTCGAATGAGCAAAATACTGTATTTTTTTCCCAAATAATCATGCATTAATTTACATTTTATATAAAATAACATAACAATTAAACAAATGAAGACAGTAACAAATAATTGTTTTTATGCTTCTCTTCTAAACTGTGCAGTTCCGGATGAATTCTGAGTTTGTCCTTTATTAATATTGCTTTTTGATTTATTAAGGACTGTTTTTGTGCATAAACCATCATTTTTCTAAACACACATTAGCTGCACTAATCATACTAGACAATAAGTTACAATACATATTGTGCAGCAGATTTATTAGCTGACTTTATTAAAAGCTAAGCATGTTAACAGTAATTCATTTCATTTCAAAATTATATTGTGTCAATGATTTTGTTCCTAAAATTATATTCTAACAATTGAAACTGCCAAGCCTGTTCCTTATGCATAGAAAAATAGACATTACAAATTACCTAAAAAAGAGTACTAATCTCTAATTAGACATATTTAGATATTAATCAATTGTAGTGCAAACAAAAAAAATGTCTATATGGTTGCTTTCAGTCATAATTTTATTCTGGTTCTGGCTATCAAATACTCTTACAGATAAATCAATGATCCATTAAAATTAATGTGCTTTTTCACACACATACTGTATATGTTTATATACAGTTGTGTGAAAAAGTGTTTGCCCCTTCCTGATTTCCTATTCTTTTGCATGTTTGTCACACTTAAATGTTTCAGATCACCAAACAAATTTATATATTAGACAAAGATAACTCAAGTAAACGTAAAATGCAGTTTTTAAATTAAGGTCTTTATTATTAAGGAAAAAAGAAATCCAAACCTACAAGGCCCTGTGTGAAAAAATTATTGCTCCCTAAACCTAGCAACTGGTTGGGCGACCTTTAGCAGCAACAACTGCAATCAAGCATTTGCGATAACTGGCAGTCTGGAGGAATTTTGGCCCACAAATCTTTGCAGAATTGTTGTAATTCAGCCACATTGGAGTGTTTCAAAGCACTGCCTTTTAACCCCTTTCTGCCAGCTGACGGAATAGTACGTCAGCTGGCAGATCCCCTGCTTTAAGGTGGGCTCCGGCGCTGAGCCCACCTTAAAGCCGCGACATGTCAGCTGTTTTGTACAGCTGACATGTGCGCGCAATGAGCGTGAGCGGAATCGCGATCCGCCCGCGCCCATTAACTAGTTAAATGCCGCCATCAAGCGCTGACAGCGGCATTTAACTAGCGCTCCCGGCCACGCGGCCGGAAGTGCTCGCACTGCTGACCCCCTTCACATGATCGGGGGTCAGCAGTACATCGCCATAACAACCAGAGGTCTCCTTGAGATCTCTATGGTTGTTGATGGCCGAATGCTTTGAGCGCCACCCTGTGGTCGACGCTCAAAGTACACGACCATTTCTGCTACATAGAGGTGATCTGTATTTCACCTCGATGTAGCAGAGCCGATCGAGTTGTGCATGCTTCTAGCCTCCTATGGAGGCTATTGAAGCATGACAAAATTAAGAAAAAAAAGTGTTTAAAAATATTAAAAAAAAAAAAAATATATAAAAGTTCAAATCACCCCCCTTTCGCCCCAATCAAAATAAAAAAATAAAAAATCAAACCTACACATATTTGGTATCGCCGCATTCAGAATCGCCCGATCTATCAATAAAAACAAAGGATTAACCTGACCGCTAAATGGCGTAGCGAGAAAAAAAATCAAAACGCCAAAATTACGTTTTTTGGTCGCCGCGACATTGCATTAAAATGTAATAACGGGTGATCAAAAGAACGTATCTACACCAAAATGGTATGATTAAAAACGCCAGCTCGGCACGCAAAAAATAAGCCCTCAGCTGACCCCAGATCATGAAAACTGGAGACGCTACAGGTATCGGAAAATTGCACAATTTTTTTTTTTTTTAGCAAACTTTGGAATTTTTTTTCACTACTTAGATAAAAAATAACCTAGACATGTTAGGTGTCTATGAACTCGTAATGACCTGAAGAATCATAATGGCAGGTCAGTTTTAGCATTTGGTGAACTTAGCAAAATAGCCAATCAAAAAACAAGTGTGAGATTGCACTTTTTTTGCAATTTCATCACACTTGGAATTTTTTTCCCGTTTTCTGTTACACGGCATGGTAAAACCAATAGTATTGTTCAAAAGTACATCTTGTCCTGCAAAAAATAAGCCCTCACATGGCCATATTGACGGAAAAATAAAAAAGTTATGGCTCTGGGAAGGAGGGGAGCGAAAAACGAAAATGAAAAAACGGAAAAAGCTCCGGGGGTGAAGGGGTTAAAGGTCATGCCACAGCATCTCAATTGGATTAAAGTGACTAAGGGTACTGTCACACAGTGGCACTTTGATCGCTACGACGGTACGATCCGTGACGTTCCAGCGATATCCATACGATATCGCTGTGTCTGACACGCAGCAGCGATCAGGGACCCTGCTGAGAATCGAACGTCGTAGCAGATCGTTTGGAACTTTCTTTCGTCGCTGGATCTCCCGCTGTCATCATTGGATCGGTGTGTGTGACACCGATCCAACGATGCGTTTGCTTGTAACCAGGGTAAACATCGGGTTACTAAGCGCAGGGCCGCGCTTAGTAACCCGATGTTTACCCTGGTTTCCGTCGTAAAAGTAAAAAAAAACAAACAGTACATACTCACATTTCGGTGTCCGTCAGGTCCCTCGCAGTCTGCTTCCCGCTCTGACTGACTGCCGGCCGGAAAGTAAAAGCAGAGCACAGCAGTGACGTCACCGCTGTGCTCTGCTTTCACTTTACGGCGGCACTAGTTAGAGCGGGAAGCAGACGGCAAGGGACCTGACGGACACCGAAATGTGAGTATGTACTGTTTGTTTTTTTTACTTTTACGCTGGTAACCAGGGTAAACATTGGGTTACTAAGCGCAGCCCTGCGCTTAGTAACCCGATGTTTACCCTGGTTACCCGGGGCCTTCGGCATCGTTGGTCGCTGGAGAGCGGTCTGTGTGACAGCTCTCCGGCGACCACACAACGACTTTCCAACGATCACGACCAGGTCGTATCGCTGGTCGTGATCGTTGGAAAGTTGCAGTGTGTGTCAGTACCCTAAGCCACTACAAATTCTGTATTTCTTAAGTTATTCAGAGGTGGACTTGTTGGTGTGTTTTTGATAATTGTCCTGCTGCATAACCCAAGTGCACTTCAGCTTGAGGTCATGAATAAATGGCAGGACAGTCTCATTCAGGGCTTTTTGGTAGGCAGCAGAATTAATGGTTCCATTTGCCACAGCAAGTTTTCCAGGTCCGGAAGCAGCAAAACAAACTCAGACCATCATACTACCACCACTATATTTTACTGTTAAATTTTCCTTTTTCTGAAATGCTGTGTTACTTCTATGCCAGATGGCATGGTACATACACCTTCACAAAAGTTTAACTTTTGTCTTGTCAGTCCATACTTGAGCATCTTGAGGATTGTCAAGATGATTTCTCTCAAAACTGAGATGAACCTTTATGATCGTATTGCTCAGCAGCAGTTTTGATCTTGCAATTTTGCCCAGTCTCTATTTTATGGTGGCGTCAGGAACACTGACCTTAACTGAGGCAACTGAGGCCTGCATTTTTTGAGATATTTACTACACATAAACCCAGACTCATATTGAAGGGTAACCAAGAACCGTGTCTCAGCCCTTATGTATACAACTCCATCCAGATCATATTTCAAAAAGGAGTACACAAGGAGTGTTTAAAAATGAATATACAAAATGTATTGAAAAACTAGAAAAGTCAAATAGAAAACACACATAAAAGTACGCAAACTAAGGACACCATTGGCTGGCATCCAGTACCCTGTCCATAATAGTCACAGCAGCAAATACACATAATAGTTTGGGAAGAAGGGTCTGCTGCCTCAAACCCCAGAACCATCAAGCCTGTTAATTTAACCCACTATTGGTACATCTTGTTTAATCTGGCTACTATTCAATAGGGCCTGGCTTATAATCACATTGAGGTTCAGACCAACCTATGGGAAATCCCATGGAATGCATAAGTAAACTGCCCACTGGCCTCAAAAACCCACATAGGGATATTGCATAGTGATTCTCTTACCCAGTACTGGAGTCCAATTAATTGAGTGCCACCCCAATGTTGGATGTTGTTGTGGGGTCTTTTGTGACCCCTTGGATGAGTCATCATAGCGCTCTGGGGTAATTTTGGTCAGCCAGCCACTCCTGGGAGCGTTCACCACTATGCCACGTTTTTACCATTTGTGGATAATTGCTCTCACTTGGATTCGATGTAGTCCTAAACTTTAGAAATGGCTTTATAACCTTTTCCAGACTAATAGATCTCAATTACGTTATTTCTCATTTGTTCCAGAAATTTTTCTAATCGCGGTATGATGTCTAGACTAGATTTTTAGCAATATTTTGGTCTACTTCACTTTGTCGGGCAGGTCCTATTTAAATAATTTCTAGTTTGAGAACAATTGTGGCAGTAATCAGGCCTGCATGTGGTTAGGGAATTTGAACTCAGCTTCCCAAAGATGGGTTAAACCACAGTTAATTTGTTTTAATCGGGAAAGCAATCAGTTTTTCACACAGTGCTCTGTAGGTTTGGATTCCATGATCCCTTTATAATAAAGACCTTCATTTTAGTACTGCATTTAGAGTTTACTTAAAATTTAAATATTTAAATTTGTTTTGTGATGATCATTTAAATGTGACAAACATGCAAAAGAATAGGAAATCAAAAAGGGTGCAAGCACTTTTTCATACATCTTTCCAATGATGCTACACAAAGGAGTAGTGTGTTTCAGGTGTGCATTAAAATACATTCACAGGTCTGTCTCTAATTAGCCCAGATGTTGTCAAAAAACCTCAGAAGCTTCCAAACACAAGACATTTCTCATATGGACAGTCCAGAATTGTTTAAAGGCACAGTAACTTTAACCTAAAATGAAAAACCAGAGAACCACACACTAATATACTATTACCCAGAGTGTGAAATATATGGTGTACAATATATACACATACATACATATAATGTATATAATAAATTTAATAAAATGTATATAAAATATATATATTTAAAGAGAGGTATGTAAAGTGTGTGGTAAAGGTGAGTGGGACCCACTTATTGCATAGAGTAAAACCAAAACCCAAGAGCAAGGACTAAAAGAGGGAGAAATACCAGGCTAGGATATGCATATATTCATCTTTATTTTCATAGCAGATGGTCAAATTACATAACATGATAAAAAGTAAATGAAAAAAGAAAAGAAAGGATGTGCACTACAGGACATATAATAATATAGGTAAAAAGTAAAAAATAGTAACCCACAATATAATGTTAAAGGAGACCTGATACTAGAAAGCGTAAAAAAAATGTGATAAAAAGAGGTGAACAAAGGACAGTGAGAAACATCCAATATGATAACACGGACTTCTAACCCTAAAGGTATCCTGTATATACTGTATCTTTTTTTCACTAATTTTGCTTTGGGCAAGGCCCTGACATTTTCATCGGCCCTGGTACTTATGCCGGAGTAATGTGTACACCGTTTTGATTGCTGTGACACCTATGCACTTTAACTATTTGGTGCACTTTATTATTATCTAATTATACGCCAATTTTATATGCACTTGTGTAAATTTTAAACAAAATATTTTGTTATTTATTTTTTAACATCATATTTGATGTTTCTCACTGTCCTTTGTTCACCTATTTTTATCACTTTTTTTACGTTTTCTAGTATCAGGTCTCCTTTAACATTATATTGTGGATTACTATTTTTTACTTTTTACCTATATTATTATATGTCCTGTAGTGCACATCCTTTCTTTTCTTTTTTTCATTTACTTTTTATCATGTTATTTAATTTGACCAACTGCTATGAGAATAAAGATGAATATATGCATATCCTAGCCTGGTATTTCCCCCTCTTTTAGTCCTTGCTCTTGGGTTTTTGTTTTACTTTAACCTAAAACGAGAAAGGTTTATTGTGATTTCATGTCAGATATTGAGAAGAACATATATATATATATATATATATATATATATATATATATATATATATATATATATATATATATATATATATATATATACAGTTAAGTCCATATATATTTGGACAGAGACACATTTTTCTAATTTTGGTTCTGGACATTGCCACAATGAATTTTAAACAAAACAATTCAGATGCAGTTGAAGTTCAGACTTTCAGCTTTCATTTGAGGGTATCCACATTAAAATTGGATGAAGGGTTTAGGAGTTTCAGCTCCTTAACATGTGCCACCCTGTTTTTAAAGGGACCAAAAGTAATTGGACTATTGACTCCAAGGCTAGTTCATGGACAGGTGTGGGCAATCCCTTCATTATGTCATTCTCAATTAAGCAGATAAAAGGCCTGGAAATGATTTGAGGTGCGGTGCTTGCATTGGGAAGGTTTTGCTGTGAAGTAAACATGCGGTCAAAGGAGCTCTCCATGTAGGTGAAACAAGCCATCCTTAAGCTGCAAAAACAGAAAAAAAACATCTGAGAAATTGCTACAATATTAGGAGTGGCAAAATCTACAGTTTGGTACATACTGAGAAAGAAAGCACTGGTGAACTTATCAATGCAAAAAGACCTGGGCGCCCACTGAAGACACCAGTGGTGGATGATCGCAGAATAATCTCCATGGTGAAGAGAAAGCCCTTCACAACAGCCAACCAAGTGACCAACACTCTCCAGGAGGTCGGTGTATCAATTTCCAAATCTACCATAAAGAGAAGACTGCATGAAAGTAATACAGAGGGTTCACTGCACGGTGCAAGCTACTCATAAGCATCAATAATATAAAGAATAAAAAACATCTAAAAAAGCCAGCACAGTTCTTGAAGAACATTCTTTGGACAGATGAAACCAAGATCAACCTCTACCAGAATGATGGAAAGAGAAAAGTATGGCGAAGGCGTGGAACAGCTCATGATCCAAAGCATACCACATCATCTGTAAAACCCGGCGGAGGCAGTGTGATAGCTTGGGCATGCATGGCTGCCAGTGGCACTGGGTCACTAGTGTTTATGGATGATGTGACACAGGACAGAAGCAGCCGAATGAATTCTGAGGTCTTCAGAGCCGCCATACTGTGTGCTCAGATCCAGCCAAATGCAGCCAAACTGATTGGTCGTCGTTTCATACTACAGATGGACAATGACCCAAAACATAAAGCCAAAGCAACCCAGGAGTTTATTAAAGCAAAGAAGTGGAATATTCCTGAATGGCCAAGTCAGTCACCTGATCTCAACCCAATTGAGCATGCATTTCACTTGTTAAAGACTAAACTTCAGACAGAAAGGCCCACAAACAAACAGCAACTGAAAACCACCGCAGTGAAGGCCTGGCAGAGCATCAAAAAGGAGGAAACACAGCGTCTGGTGATGTCCATGAGTTCAAGACTTCAGGCAGTCATTGCCAACAAAGGGTTTTCGACCAAGTACTAGAAATTAACATTTTACTTAAAATTATTGAATCTGTCCAATTACTTTTGGTCCCTTTAAAAACAGGGTAGCACATGTTAATGAGCTGAAACTCCTAAACCCTTCATCCAATTTTAATGTGGATACCCTCAAATGAAAGCTGAAAGTCTGAACTTCAACTGCATCTGAATTGTTTGTTTAAAATTCATTGTGGTAACTGGTAATGTCTATAGCCAAAATTAGAAAAATGTTGTCTCTGTCCAAATATATATGGACTTAACTGTGTATATATATATATATACTGTATGTATATATATATATATATATGTATATATACAGTACAGACCAAAAGTTTGGACACACCTCATTTAAAGATTTTTCTGTATTTTCATGACTATGAAAATTGTAAATTCACACTGAAGGCATCAAAACTATGAATTTACACATGTGGAAATATATACTTTACAAAAAAAGTGTGAAACAACTGAAAATATGTCTTATATTCTAGATTCTTCAAAGTAGCCACCTTTTGCTTTGACGACTGCTTTGCACACTCTTAGCATTCTCTTGATCCAGACCTCAATCCAATCGAGAATCTGTGGAAAGAGCTGAAAACTGCTGTTCACAAATGATCTCCATCAATCCTCAGTGAGCTCAAGCTGTTTGCCAAGGAAGAATGGGCAAGAATTTCAGTCTCTCGATGTACAAAACTGATAGAGACATACCCCAAGCAACTTGCAGCTGTAATCTCAGCAAAAGGTGGGGCAACAAAGTGTTAATTTAAAGGGGCCGAATAATATTGTACGCCCCACTTTTCAGTTTTTGAATTTTCACAAACATTTTAAATAACCAATAAATTTCGTTCAACTTCACAATTGTGTTCCACTTGTTATTGATTCTTCACTAAAAATTTACATTTGGTATCTATATGATTGAAGCATGATATGTGGGAAAAGGTTGAAAAGTTCCAGGGAGCTGAATACTTTCGCAAGGCACTGTAGATCTGGGGATTTATTATGATGGAATATAGGCTGAACTGGATGGACAAATGTCTTTTTTGGCCTTGCTAACTATGTTACTATGTTACTATGTTAAATTCGCTGCTGACAGATTTATCAAAATGTCTTTTTATTTTCAAAACAGTAGACGGCCGACAAATAAACAACTTATACTCAACACACCACTCACCTGTACAGCACCTCTGCTGCTAACTGCCACTCTCTGGTTTTCAGAGCAAACGTTTCTTGTTTCCCTTGTGTTGATCCGCATCTCCTGGCCTGTTAAATTTAGAAATACAAATAGCACAGCTCTAGTAGATTGGTCAATGGCTTTTGCAATGTTAATTTGTCTTAATCCTCTTATCCGTTATTGTTGGGGAACTACTGTATCTAAGTTTTGCCTGCGTGTGAGTTAAAGCTTATCTAAAGGAAAAAGAGGGTAGCCTGTGATTGGTACATGTGACCAAGTGTCTGTGTATGGAGTGTTTGTTCTTGAAGTTTCTAGGAGATCAGAGATCACCTCTGCTGTGCTGCTGGGAGGACTACCAATTCCAGTGAGTCTAAACCAGGCTGTGGAGAGGAGCAGAGGCGGTATTATATGTTAACATAGGAGCATAGTTTGGTGTTTTCCATTCTTTTTCTTCTTTTTTTCTTCTTTTTTTCTGTACCGTTTATCCCAATTTAACTTGTGCTCCATGGACAATGCAACCAGGTGTGTTTCTTGTGAGATGTATGCATGCCATGAACAGCCATTTGAGGGTGAATATATCTGAGCTCAGTGTCAGCATGTTACATGTTTGGAAGCCCAGATAACTGATCTAAATATGCAGCTTGCAACACTCAGGACTCTATAATTAGGCAGAAAGACAGGGTCATTTGCCACCGAGACTGTGAATGCCGAACAGTGAGTTGTCTACCGGGGGCTCAGGTTCAACATATTGCGGATCGGATAGACAGATTTCTGGGTTGGGTTGGGAAAAAACCCCGTGGTCATGGTACACATCGGTACCAATGACAAAGTAAGTGTGAGGTGGAAGGTCCTTAAAAATTATTACAGAGAACTAGGCGAAAAACTGAAAGCCAGGACCTTCAAAGTGGTGTTTTCAGAATTACTGCCAGTGCCACGAGCCTCACTAGAAAAACAGCAGGAGATTAGGGAGATAAATAAGTGATTTCGCAATAGATGTGGGAAAGAATGGTATGGGTTCATGGAGAACTGGATTGAATTCTCTGTCAGCTACAGGCTCTATGGTAGGGATGGGCTGCATCTCAATGGGGAGGGTGCAGCTATGCTTGGGCTAAAAATGGGCAGATGGTTGGAGAAGCTTTTAAACTAGGATCTTGGGGAGAAAGGGTAGTTTTGTTAATAAGGGGATAGATAGAGTAGACAAAGAGAGTGAGATAATAGTGGTCAATGGGGATTTAGGGGGGCTGGAATATGCAAGGGAAGTTGGGCACTGAGTAGGCCTAACAAATGTGCTAATTATATTAAATGTCTGCTGGCAAATGCAAGAAACCTCACAAACAAAATGAATGAACTATAGACTCTTATATAGGTCGCAAAATATGATGTGGTGGGCATTACAGAAACCTGGCTGGATGAAAGTCATGACCAGGTGACAAACATAGAGGATTACAATACATTTAGAAAGGACAGGAAAAATTAAAAAAAGGTGTAGTGGTGTGTATTTTTGAAAAATCTAACTTAAGACCTGTGCTCAATAATAACATTGGGAGGAACTGTGACAATTTAGAGTCAATATGGGTTAATGTATATGGGGATGGCAATAATGGAAGGTTGTTAATTGGAGTTTGTTACAAACCTACTAATATAATAAATCCTACACAAAACCAAAGGAGTACAAGTCAAAACCAAGAATAATAAAATAAATATTTTATTAACAAATAAATAATAATAGCCTATGTAGAAACAGACATGAACAAGGCACAAACACAAACTCATGTGTGGGAAGCACCACTACTGTAGTAACAGAAAGGGCTAGTCAGCAGACCACAAAAGCACAATCCATATACCCTGTTATCATAGTATAAATCCAGTAAGTTGTATAATACAGGGGAAAAATATGTATGTTTAATCACCAATATGAATAGCAAGCATGAGGTGTTCCATCACCCTCTCTCTACCCTGCCAGACATACTGCAAAATATTAAGGGAATATCCCTTTAAGGACCGCTAGACTTACCCATAAAAATATCTGTCAGTGCGTGCTAAGTAGCAGCCCCAACGCACGTTTCGCGTGAGCTTCTTTGGGGGCTGTGTCTACTAATATAGCTGAACAGGTAGAGGATTAAATGCTGCATCAAATGAAAAAGGTAGCAAAAAATAATAGGGTCCTTATTATGGAGAATTTTAACTATTCAGACATTCAATGGAACATATAATCTTCTGATTGTGCTAAAACCTGCAAGTTCATATCTACAGTTCAAGACAATTACCTCTATCAGCTGGTAGATGAAAAACAACCAGGCCAGATAATCTGTTTGTTATGGTCCTATCAAACAGACCAGATACCATATCAGATCTACTGGTCAGGGAGCATTTGGGATGCAGTGATGAGCAAAATTGTTCGGAAAATGTTCGCCAATCTCACATTTGTTTTGCTGGCTCCATTGTCTCAGTGTCAGAGTGCAAAGAGGTCACTCTTGCAATAGGGCTGCTGCTGAAAGTGAACTTGTCAGTTAACTAGATAGGATACTGTCCTGTGTGAAATCGATCTTCCAGCATTGCACTAGGTTGTGCAAAAACTGTGTGGCAGTCTTCGTAAGCCCCATTTTTAACTTCAAATTATTTGTGATAAAACTATGTTTCAGTGGCAAATCAGAAGGTCAGATCCATTTAAAAATCACTATGCCTAATAGTGGGGTGCAGCCTAGAGGACCAATTATATAATACAAGTAATTTGTGATAAAACGGTGTTTCAGTGGCAAATTAGAAGGTCAGATTTCCACTTAAAAATCGTTAGGCCTAATATTGGGGTGCAGCCTTGAGGCCCAATTTGCTAATCTAAATCATTTGTGATAAAACTGTGTGTTCAGTGACAAATCAGAATGCATAACTTCCACTTAAAAATCTTTAGGCCTAATATTTGTGTGCAGCCTGGAGGGTCAATTAGCTACTCCAAATAGTTTGTGACAAAACTGTGTTTGAGTGGCAAATCAGAAGGCCAGATTTCCACTTAAAAATTGTTAGGCCTAATATTGGGTGCAGCAGTGAGGCACAATTAGCTACTTCAAATTGTTTGTTTTAAAACTATGTTTTAGTGGCAAATCAGGAAGCCAGATTTCCACTTAAAAATCGTTAGCTATAAGAGTGTTGTTCAGGCACACTATCTAAGAAAATAAATAGTGATTGTTCATTTAGTGACAGGGGACTGACAGATGTGGGCCTAAGGTTGTGAAACAGCAGGTTTCAAGAGTGGAAGGCTACTTACAGCATGAGTGGGAAAAAGCGAGGTCATGGTGGAAAGGGGAATAAGCTTGGTATTTGACATGTACATGGGTTAGGTGTTAATGTAACTGAAAGCTTAACTGAACACACTCAGTCTTGTCTTATCCAAAGACCACTGAAAACATCTCCACCTTAACATAACAACAAACAGTACAATCCCAAGAGGTGGTGCTCAACTGACTGAGGGGAACCATAGATGGGCCATTCCATAGAGCTGGTCACACATTCTATTCCATGGGCATCAGAGGACTGCTCCCAAGATTCACCAAATCCAGAGGAGGAAAGCATCTGCACCGATGCATACATTTTTTTCATGTTGGATCTGGGGCCAGACAAAGAAGGGTTAGAGCAGAATTCAGACCCTCACCACCAGATGTTAACCACCAAAGGTGGAGTTTATCCTGATGAGACTCAGATACCAGAGGCACACGCGAACTGTACTGTGGTGTCAGGGCTGGAAGAGGAGGGTGACTCCCAGGGTAAGGAGTGTATGAACAGAGAGGATGATGATGAGGTTGTAGATCACACTTGGTGTGAACCCAGAGGTACGCAGCTGAGAAGCAGAGGAGGTGGTGGAGGAGGAAGACGAGGAGGTTACGCTGCGGCTTCTCACACAGACACAAAGTGATGCAACCATGAAAAGCAATGCATCCTCAGCCACAACTCTGGCTGGGGCCAGCATCAGTCACAAGTATGCAATTTGCATGGGCACGCAAGGGTGGCATGCGCTGGGATTTTTTTTAGACTGCAAAGGATTACCCAAGACACATTATCTGTCAAATTTACTAAAGAAACTCATTAGATGTAAAAATTGCAAAAATTGGATAACTACATGCATCAAACAGCACACAACAACCAACATGCCTTAGTGTGGAAATCTAATTGCAAATTACTGGTGCTCGCCAACCCTATCTGCTGCTTCATCCTCCTCCTTCACCATGACAAGTCTTCTCACACAGGTCTGGATGAAGAAACTCCACTTGTTTACCCCCTGCAGTTGGGGTAAGTGAAAGCCCGTCAGCTGTTACAGAAGTGGACATAACTGCTGTTTTTGTGTCACCCAGCACAATACGTCTTTCTCAATCCACCATAGTATCTCCGCCTGCACCTCACTCACAGTACAACAGTTTGTCCTGTTCTCTGTACTCCATCTTCTCTCAGCACAAGAGCCAACTCTCGGTCCTGCAGTTGTGGACATGTCAAATAATTTTTCCTTCTACACTAAAGAGACCTTGAACTCTGTTATGATCCGGTGGTAGGATCACAAAACTGACCTGACAGGTAAACCAGAATATTAGGACAAGCTCTGGGGATGTGGGAGCTATACTGACTGCAACCCTGATCCTATCCAACACACTAAAGGCAGCCGTGGAGCGTTACCTGAAAACCTAGACGCCTCTTCACAGCCTGAGAAACTGGCTACCCCCAGAGAGAAAGCAAAGACCTCACTTGCCTCAGAGAAATAACCCCAAAGTTTAGACAGCCCCCCACAAATAATAACGGTGAGTTAAGGGGAAAATACAAACGTAGAAATGAAACAGGTTTAGCAAATGAGGCCCGCTTAACACTAGATAGATAGAAGATAGCAAGGGATCTGTGCGGTCAGTACAAAAGCTATCAAAAACTATCCACGCAGAGAATACAAGAACCCCCACACCGACTCACGATGTGAGGGGCGCACTCTGCACCCCAGAACTACCAGCAAGCGAAAAAATCACATAATTGCAAGCTGGACTGAACTCATCATATACTGAGAAATGTTTTCAAGGAAATAATGAGCAAAATGAACAAGCAAGACTTAGCTTCTCCAGGAGGAGACAGGTCACAAGGGAGATCCAGGAGAAATCAGAACCAGTACTGAATACAACGACAGCAGGCAAAAAGTAAAGGTCCAGGTGAGTTAAATAGGAACCAGCCTAGCAGGAAATGAGGCAGCTGAGCCCTGCTACAGACCAGCCATATCGCTAAAGGCCACCAGAGGGAGCCCAAGAACAGAACTCACACAGTACCACTCATGACCACAGGAGGGAGCCCGAGAACGGAATTCACAACAGTACCCTACCCCCTTGAGGAAGGGTCACCGAACCCTCACCAGAGCACCCAGGCCGATCAGGATGAGCCGAATGAAAGGCAAGGAACCAAATCGGCCGCGTGGACATCGGAGGCGACAACCCAGGAATTATCCTCCTGACCATAGCCCTTCCATTTAACCAAGTACTGGAGCTTCCGTCTCGAAATACGAGAATCCAAGATATTCTCCACCACATACTCCAACTCCCCCTCGACCAAGACCGGAGCAGGAGGATCAACAGAAGGGACCACAGGCACCACATATCTCCGCAACAATGACCTATGGAACACATTATGAATGGCAAACGATGCTGGAAGGTCCAAACGAAATGACACAGGGTTGAGGATTTCCAAAATCCTATAAGGACCGATGAAACGAGGCTTGAACTTAGGAGAGGAAACCTTCATAGGAACGTAACGAGAAGACAACCATACCAAACCCCCCACACGAAAATGGGGACCCAAACAGCGACGGCGGTTAGCAAAGCGCTGAGCCTTCTCCTGTGACAACGTCAAATTGTCCACCACGTGGTTCCAAATCTGCTGCAACCTATCCACCACAGAATCCACCCCAGGACAGTCAGAAGGCTCAACCTGACCTGAGGAAAAACAAGGATGAAAACCAGAATTGCAAAAAAAAGGCGAAACCAAAGTAGCAGAACTAGCCCGATTATTGAGGGCGAACTCAGCCAATGGCAAAAAAGTCACCCAATCATCCTGATCATCAGAAACAAAACATCTCAGATAAGTTTTCAAGGTCTGATTAGTTCGTTCAGTTTGGCCATTCGTCTGAGGATGGAAGGCTGACGAAAAAGATAATTCAATGCCCATCTTAGCACAAAAGGACCGCCAAAACCTGGACACAAACTGGGATCCTCTGTCAGACACAATGTTCTCAGGAATACCATGCAAACGAACCACATTCTGAAAAAACAGTGGAACCAAATCGGAGGAGGAAGGCAGCTTAGGCAGAGGCACCAAATGGACCATTTTTGAAAAACGATCACAAACCACCCAGATGACAGACATCCTCTGAGAGACAGGAAGGTCCGAAATAAAATCCATGGAAATATGCGTCCAAGGCCTCTTCAGGACAGGCAAAGACAAAAGCAAACCACTGGCACGAGAACAGCAAGGCTTGGCCCGAGCACAAATCCCACAGGACTGCACAAAGGAACACACATCCCGCGACAAGGAAGGCCACCAAAAGGACCTAGCTACCAAATCCCTGGTACCAAAAATCCCAGGATGACCCGCCAGCACCGAAGAATGAACCTCGGAAATGACTCTACTGGTCCATCTATCCGGGACAAACAGTCTCTCCGGTGGACAACGGTCAGGTCTATTGGTCTGAAATTCCTGCAGCACCCGTCGCAAATCAGGAGAGATGGCAGACAAAATCACCCCCTCTCTGAGGATACCAACCGGTTCAGAAACTCCTGGGGAGTCAGGCACAAAACTCCTAGAAAGGGCATCAGCCTTTACGTTTTTCGAACCCGGAAGATAAGAAACCACGAAATCAAAACGGGAGAAAAACAGCGACCATCGAGCCTGTCTAGGATTTAACCGTTTGGCAGACTCGAGATAAGTCAAATTCTTGTGATCAGTCAAGACCACCACACGATGCTTGGCTCCCTCAAGCCAATGACGCCACTCCTCAAATGCCCACTTCATTGCCAACAACTCCCGATTACCAACATCATAATTCCGCTCGGCAGGCGAAAACTTTCTTGAAAAGAAAGCACATGGTCTCATCACAGAGCCATCAGAGCTTTTCTGCGACAAGACAGCCCCTGCTCCAATCTCAGAAGCATCAACCTCGACCTGGAAGGGAAGAGAGACATCCGGCTGGCGCAAGACAGGAGCCGAAGAAAACCGACGTTTCAGCTCCTGAAAGGCCTCCACAGCCGCAGGAGACCAATTCGTCACATCAGAACCCTTCTTTGTCAAATCCGTCAAAGGCTTAACCACACTAGAAAAATTAGTGATGAAGCGACGGTAAAAATTAGCAAAACCCAAGAACTTCTGAAGACTCTTCACTGATGTAGGTTGAGTACAGTCATAAATAGCCTGGACCTTGACTGGATCCATCTCAATAGTAGAAGGAGAAAAAATAAAGCCCAAAAAGGAAACCTTCTGGACTCCAAAGAGACATTTAGAGCCCTTCACAAACAAGGCATTGGCACGCAGGACCTGAAATACCATCCTGACCTGCTTCACATGAGATTCCCAATCATCAGAAAAGACCAAAATATCATCCAGGTACACAATCATAAATCTATCCAGATACTCTCGGAATATGTTGTGCATGAAGGACTGAAACACAGAGGGGGCATTAGAAAGCTCAAAAGGCATCACCAAGTACTCGATACAGCAAAGTCAGCCCTTAAATATCGATTAAAACTTAACATTTAATATATATATACCTAAAAAGAAACAAAAATAAACATTATACATAAAGTGCTCATAATAATCAGTGCACTAGATAAAAAATGGCACAATCTCACCCAATTTACTGCATGCTGGCACTCGGATTTTAGCTCCCATATCACGAGACCATACCATGGGTGGAAAGGACATCAAGACCAGAAAGATAACGGAGGGGGGAGGAAGGGGCTATAGGGGCCTATTAACCCTGTCGTGCCCTCTGCGATCAACTCCTGCCCTTACAAGGGCAGTACCCAAGTGTGAGCCTGTTTTATAGTGCCCATGATAATATATAGCCTCCCTTAAAACATGTGTCTTCCCTACGCGTTTCCCCTCCCGTATAGGGGGTTCATCAGGGGAAGTTTGTTCAGGCTGGAAATAACCAACGAGGTCACCTGCAGTGGCAGGGTATGACCTCTCTGTATACCAAAATCCTATGTGTGAGGAAAAAGTGGTCTCTCTCTTTTTTATCTAGTGCACTGATTATTATGAGCACTTTATGTATAATGTTTATTTTTGTTTCTTTTTAGGTATATATATATTAAATGTTACGTTTTAATCGATATTTAGGGGCTGACTTTGCTGTATCTAGTTCATATATTTGGAGTCAGAGAGACTCAGGATTGAATTTCCGGGTACTTGTTTTGCTAATATCACCAAGTACTCAAAATGGCCTTCGGGCGTATTAAATGCTGTTTTCCATTCATCGCCCTGCTTTATGCGCACAAGATATACGCTCCCCGAAGATCGATCTTGGTGAACCAACTGGCCCCCCTAATCCGAGCAAACAGATCGGACAACAGTGGCAAAGGGTACTGAAATTTGACCGTCATTTTATTTAGAAGGCGATAATCTATACAGGGTCTCAGAGAACCATCCTTCTTGGCCACAAAAAAGAACCCCGCACCCAAAGGGGACGAGGACGGGCGAATATGCCCTTTCTCCAAAGACTCCTTTATATAGCTCCGCATAGCGGCATGTTCTGGTACAGATAAATTAAAAAGTCGTCCCTTAGGGAACTTACTACCAGGAATCAAATTTATAGCACAATCACAATCCCTATGAGGAGGTAGGGCACTGGATTTGGGCTCATCAAATACATCCTGGTAGTCCGACAAAAATTCAGGGACTTCAGAAGGAGTAGAAGAAGCAATTGACACCAAAGGAGCATCGCCATGAATTCCCTGGCAACCCCAACTTGACACAGACATTGCTTTCCAATCCAGGACTGGATTATGAGCTTGCAGCCATGGCAGACCCAACACGACAACATCATGCAAATTATGTAGCACAAGAAAGCGAATCACCTCCTGATGTGCAGGAGTCATGCACATGGTCACTTGAGTCCAGTACTGAGGTTTATTCTTGGCCAATGGCGTGGCATCAATTCCCTTTAGTGGAATAGGGAATTGTAAAGGCTCCAAGATAAAACCACAGCGCCTGGCAAATGACAAATCCATCAAATTCAGGGCAGCGCCTGAATCCACAAAAGCCATAATTGAGTAGGATGACAGAGAGCGAATCAAAGTAACAGACAATATGAATTTAGGCTGTACAGTACCAATGGTGACAGACTTAGCGAACCTTTTTGTGCGCTTAGAACACTCTGAGATAACATGAGCAGAATCACCACAGTAAAAGCACAACCCATTCTGATGTCTGTGATTTTGCCGTTCAATTCTGGTCAGAATCCTGTCACATTGCATAGACTCAGGTTTCTGCTCAGAAAATACCGCCAGATGGTGCCAGGGCGCACTCATTCCATTGAGTGAGCACAGACCATTTCCTAAACTTCTGACAGTAAACCTCTGCTTCATCCTGACCCTGAGAGAGAGCCAGCAAAATCTTTTCTGCCTGGTCTACTGAATTAGGTTCCTCATAAAGCAATCCAAGCGCCAGAAAAAACGCATCTACATTTAGCAATGCAGGATCTCCTGGCGCCAGAGAGAATGCCCAATCTTGAGGGTCACCACGCAACAAAGAAATAATATTTTTAACTTGCTGAACAGAGTCACCAGAGGAACGAGGTCTCAGAGAAAGGAATAACTTGCAATTATTCTTAAAGTTCAAAAACCTAGATCTATCTCCAGAGAACAGCTCAGAAATTGGTATTTTAGGCTCTGACATACGACTGCGAACTACATAATCCTGAATGCCTTGTACCCTTGCAGTGAGATGATCCACACTAGAAGACAGACTCTGAATGTCCATATCTGCAGCTGAATTCTGAACCACCCAGAGATTAAGGGGAGGAGAGAAGCTAGACACACTGCAGAGGAAAAAAAAATGACCTCAGGACTTCTCTTATCCCTCTTCTGCGATGCATTAACACTTTGTTGGCCTGCTGTACTGTTATGATACGGTGGTAGGATCACAAAACTGACCTGACAGGTAAACCAGAATATTAGGACAAGCTCTGGGGATGTGGGAGCTATACTGACCACAACCCTGATCCTATCCAACACACTAAAGGCAGCCGTGGCGCGTTACCTGAAAACCTAGACGCCTCTTCACAGCCTGAGAAACTGGCTACCCCCAGAGAGAAAGCAAAGACCTCACTTGCCTCAGAGAAATAACCCCAAAGTTTAGACAGCCCCCCACAAATAATAACGGTGAGTTAAGGGGAAAATACAAACGTAGAAATGAAACAGGTTTAGCAAATGAGGCCCACTTAACACTAGATAGATAGAAGATAGCAAGGGATCTGTGCGGTCAGTACAAAAGCTATCAAAAACTATCCAAGCAGAGAATACAAGAACCCCCACACCGACTCACGATGTGAGGGGCGCACTTTGCACCCCAGAATTACCAGCAAGCGAAAAAATCACATAATTGCAAGCTGGACTGAACTCATCATATACTGAGAAACGTTTTCAAGGAAATAATGAGCAAAATGAACAAGCAAGACTTAGCTTCTCCAGGAGGAGACAGGTCACAAGGGAGATCCAGGAGAAATCAGAACCAGTACTGAATACAACGACAGCAGGCAAAAAGTAAAGGTCCAGGTGAGTTAAATAGGGACCAGCCTAGCAGGAAATGAGGCAGCTGAGCCCTGCTACAGACCAGCCATATCGCTAAAGGCCACCAGAGGGAGCCCAAGAACAGAACTCACACAGTACCACTCATGACCACAGGAGGGAGCCTGAGAACGGAATTCACAACAGAACTCCACCATCTCAAATCTGTTGGCACAGAAATGCTGCCTTTTTGCCTGGACCATATCAACTTTTTCAGAAAGTTGATGGCCGTCACAGTCCCTCAGTACCAATTGCACTGTCACCATTACTTCTCTAAGAAAGCTGTGCCTGCACTACCCCATAATGTCGCCGACAACATCACCCATTCCCTGAAAAATCTATAGCTGCCAGGGTGCATTTTACAACTGACACCTGGATGAGCAAACATGGGCAGAGGTGTTACATCTCGCTGACTGTGCACTGGGTGACTCTGGTGACTGTGGGTCAGGCGGCCAGGGGGCTGTTCCACAAGTCTTTGAATCCCCAAGGCTTGCTGGACAAACATCTTTATCTAACACTTCCTCCACTGCTTCTAGCTCCTCCACCTCATCAAGGACCTTCCCCTGTGCCCTCAACCTCTCCCTTATTTCAACACACATCACAGCTGTGAAGATAGAATCCCCCCATCCATACTGTGATGCCATGGCTCACCGCAATCAGGCAGTGTTCAAATTAATATGCTTTGGGCATCACAATCACAGAGCTCAAAAGTTGTGGACAAGCAAAGTCAGAGCAAAGGCAATCTCCACTGAACTTGGAGCCAGGGAATGCCATGTGCTATAATGGTGCAAACTTGGTGGCAGCCCTATGCTGGGGCAACCTCACATGCGTGCCTTATGTGGCTGTGTGTATCTGTGCGCAGCATATGCCTTCGCACAGATCCGCATGCATCTTGTGTACCTATATTTAACACTGTGTATGCAGGGACATGCGTTGGCATCAGTTTGTATGTGGATGCGTCCGCATGCGTTGTTTCGCAGCACCCACTGAACGCAAAGTGTTGTATTTTTTGTTGTGTAAAATATGTGTAGGCATGCGCATGTGGATGAGTGCGTCAAAACAATGCACTACTGTTTATGATAACGCATTGGTACGCAAGGACATGCATACGCAGGCGTTCGATGCGCTTGCGTACTTCGGACAGCGCATGTCCAGGAACTGATTGAGACATGCCCATTGAGACAAGCCCTCCTGGAAATATCAAATGCATGTGCGTAAAAAATGCAAATGCATGAAAAAACGCATACAAACGCATGCACACGTAGCTTTTTTGTATCATGCGTAAGCTGATGCGGATAAAAACACAGCGTAAGCATGCATTTGGGCATGCATTTGCACATGCAGATGATACGCTGCGCACAGATATGCTAATGTGAACAGCCTAATACAGGAATTTCTGGACCACTATCCAAGCCTGGATGCACTGCTGCAGAAACCACAATCTCTGGGTACTCACTTCTGAGGATTACATTGTTACAGAGGTCTTTAAGCTTACCAGTTAACGTTTTGATATGCAATGTTCTAACATGGTGGAAATCCACTCTGCACATGTTACAGCAACTGTGTCAGCAGCGACACGCCCTGTTGCGGTAGTATGTCCTTTTGCACAGCCTGGGCCAATGAAGTATAGACATAGTGCAAATTACGCTTGTGGAGTGGGCACAGATGAAGGACCTTTGCACCCTACTCTACAGTTTTGAAATGGCTACCAAGATGGGTAGTGCTAACGATGCCACCATCAGCATCACTATTCCGGTCATCGTACATGTGGAGCACGCTTTGAATAGTTTGCGCAATTAGGTGGTGGTCCCAGAGGAAGAGGTAGAAGCAGAGAAGGATGCAGAAGATATCACAATATCTCAAATTTCCGTACTGTTGTCGCACAAGTGGGTGCAATGGCAGTGTGGCTTACAGTTATAGAGGGGAGCTCCTGGTACCAGGGAAACTGTTATTGAAGGTGCAGGAGCTGAGGAAAAAATGGAGGAGTACAAGGTGATGGACGGACAACATTTAGGAGATTAAGAGGATAATGATAGAATTTCTGTTGTCTGTGGTTGGTGGAAGGGGACAAAGGAAGCAAACTTAAATGTTAGGCTGCAGTCACCCTATCAGTATTTGGTCAGTATTTCTCATCAGTATTTGTAAGCCAAAACCAGGAGTGGGTGATAAATCCAGAAGTGGTGACGTGTTTCTATGATACTTTTCCTCTGATTGTTCCTCACCTGGTTTTGGTTTCCAAATACTGATGTAAAATAGTGACCAAATACTAATAGTGTGACTGCAGCCTTACCCTGCCATCAACACACCATGGACTTGGACTTCATGGAAGCGCCCAAAACTTGAGCACCTTCTTGCTGCAATATCTGGGTTGCCAGACTGTTAGATCCTAGGCACAAGAGCACATTTAGCCAGATGCTTTGCCCCCTGGAAATTGATGGTAATTTAATGGTGTATGACAATTATTCTTTGAAATGTGTAGACTCTAAGTTGGGTCTCCATCTGGTGGGTTATCTGTGTAAGTAGGCCTCCCAGACAGTTAGGCCTGCACTTAGTTTCAGTCAATTATCTATGTTACTAAATTTACATTTTTCTATCAATAGTACTTAATGAAAATGCTGGGACAAACCCTTATACCTCATGCATGGCCTATGTGTTGTGAACTATACTTTTTGGCTCCCTCTTGTGGTCACTAGCGGTATGGCACTTGGATATTCTTTCCCCAGGTTTGTAGTCACCTGGTTCGTTAGACCCTGGGTGTTCCTATTTAAACTTCCTGGATTTTTAGTCCAGTGCCTGGCATCAATGTAATCAGTCCTTGTCTGGTTGCTCCTGTCTACTGGTCCTGATTTTTGCAAGATAAGCTAAGTCCTGCTTTCTTATTTTTGTTCATTTGTATTGTTCAGTTTTTTGTCCAGCTTGTTCATTATGTGATTCCTGTTTTTGCTGGAAGCTCTTAGGGGGCTGATATTCTCCCCCCACACCGTTAGTCGGTGCGGGGGTTCTTGGATATTCAGCATGTAGGGTTTTTCGCTGACCGCATAAGTCCGCTTTCTATATTTCTGCTATTATATAGTGGGCCTCTCTTTGCTGAATCTAGTTCATACTTATGTTTGTCCTTTGTTCTTACCTCCCCGTTATTGTTTGTTGGGGGCCTGTATCTACTTTGGGGTACCTTTCTCTTGAGGCAAGTGAGGTCTGATTTTCTCTGAAAGGGTTAGTTAGTTCTCCGGCTGGCGCGAGACGTCTAGAACCAACGTAGGTACGTTCCCCGGCTGCTATTAGTTGTGGGCTAGGATCAGGTATGCGGTCAGCTCAGTTACCACCTCCCTATGAGCTGGTTTTTTATGTTTGCAGACTTTGCTGAAAACCCTGAGATCCTCTACCATTGGGATCATAACAGAATGCCAGGCCGAGTGAATAGTTAATGCATTGCAGAAGTGGGATTAAAAGAAAAGAAGTTCTGAGTTTTTTTTTTTTTTTTTTTTTCTTCCTCCCCTTTACCTCTGAATGGCTTGAAGCTCTGCTGCAGACATGAATGTTCAGACTCTGATTACTAGTGTGGATCAGCTTGCTGCATGTGTGCAGGGCATTCATGATTTTGTTATTAGCAGTCCTATGTCAGAGCCGAAGATAACGATTCCTGAGCTGTTCTCTGGAGATCGATTTAAATTTAGGAATTTTAGGAATAATTGTAAATTGTTTCTATCTTTGAGACCTCGTTCGTCTGGAGACTCAGCTCAGCAAGTTAAAATTGTTATCTCCTTCTTGCGGGGCGACCCTCAGGATTGGGCTTTCTCATTGGCGCCAGGAGATCCGGCATTGGCAAATATTGATACGTTTTTTCTGGCGCTCGGATTGCTTTATGAGGAGCCCAATCTTGAAATTCAGGCAGAGAAGGCTTTGCTGGCTATCTCTCAGGGCCAGGATGAAGCTGAAGTGTATTGCCAAAAATTTCGGAAATGGTCCGTGCTTACTCAGTGGAATGAGTGTGCTCTGGCCGCAAATTTCAGAAATGGCCTTTCTGAAACCATTAAGAATGTGATGGTGGGCTTCCCCATTCCTACAAGTCTGAATGATTCTATGACGCTGGCCATTCAAATTGATCGGCGTTTGCGGGAGCGCAAATCCGCTAATCCTCTGGCGGTGTTGTCTGAACAGACACCTGACTTAATGCAATGTGATAGAATTCAGACTAGAACGGAACGGCAAAATCATAGACGTCAGAATGGGTTGTGTTTTTACTGTGGTGATTCTACACATGTTATATCAGCATGCTCTAAACGCCTAACAAAGTTTGTTAGTCCTGTCGCCATTGGTAACTTGCAGCCTAAATTTATTTTGTCTGTGACTTTAATTTGCTCATTTCTTCCTACCCTGTTATGGCGTTTGTGGATTCAGGTGCTGCCCTGAGTCTTATGGACTTGTCGTTTGCCAAGCGCTGTGGTTTTGTCCTGGAGCCTTTAGAAAATCCTATTCCTCTTAGAGGGATTGATGCTATGCCATTGGCGGAGAATAAACCGCAGTATTGGACACAAGTGACCATGTGCATGACTCCTGAACATCGGGAGGTGATTCGTTTTCTTGTTCTGCATAAGATGCATGATTTGGTCGTTTTGGGTCTGCCATGGTTACAGGCCCATAATCCAGTTTTGGATTGGAGGGCTATGTCTGTGTCAAGTTGGGGTTGTCAGGGTATTCATTGCGATTCCCCGTCAGTGTCTATTGCTTCCTCCACTCCTTCAGAAGTTCCTGAGTATTTGTTGGACTATCAGGATGTATTCAGTGAGTCCAGGTCCAGTGCTCTTCCTCCTCATAGGGACTGTGACTGCGCTATAGATTTGATTCCTGGTAGTAAGTTTCCTAAGGGACGATTATTTAATCTGTCGGTACCTGAGCATGCCGCGATGCGTTCTTATATAAAGGAGTCTTTGGAGAAAGGACATATTCGTCCATCCTCTTCCCCTCTTGGTGCGGGATTCTTTTTTGTGGCCAAGAAAGACGGATCTTTGAGACCTTGTATAGACTATCGGCTTCTGAATAAAATCACGGTTAAATTTCAATATCCTTTGCCACTATTGTCGGACTTGTTTGCCCGGATTAAGGGTGCCAAGTGGTTCACCAAGATAGATCTTCGTGGTGCGTACAACCTTGTGTGCATTAAGCAGGGAGATGAATGGAAAACTGCATTTAATATGCCCGAAGGTCATTTTGAGTACTTGGTGATGCCTTTTGGGCTCTCTAATGCTCCTTCAGTGTTTCAGTCCTTTATGCATGACATCTTCCGGAAGTACCTAGATAAATTTGTGATTGTTTATCTGGATGACATTTTGTTTTTTTCTGATGATTGGGATTCTCATGTAAAGCAGGTCAGGATGTTGTTTCAGGTTTTGCGCGATAATTCTTTGTTTGTGAAGGGCTCAAAGTGTCTCTTTAGAGTGCAGAAGGTTTCCTTTTTGGGTTTTATTTTTTCCCCTTCTGCTGTGGAGATGGACCCAGTCAAGGTCCGAGCTATTCATGATTGGACTCAACCCACGTCTGTTAAGAGTCTTCAGAAGTTTTTGGGTTTTGCTAATTTCTACCGTCGTTTTATTGCTAACTTTTCTAGCGTTGTTAAACCTCTGACGGATATGACCAAGAAAGGTTCTGATGTTGCTAATTGGGCTCCTGTGGCCGTGGAGGCCTTCCGGGAGCTGAAGCGTCGGTTTTCTTCGGCGCCTGTTTTGTGCCAGCCTGATGTCTCACTTCCCTTTCAGGTTGAAGTGGATGCTTCTGAGATCGGCGCAGGGGCTGTTTTGTCGCAGAGAGGCTTTGGTTGCTCTGTGATGAGACCATGTGCTTTCTTTTCCAGGAAGTTTTCGCCTGCTGAACGGAACTATGATGTTGGTAATCGGGAGTTGTTGGCCATGAAGTGGGCATTTGAGGAGTGGCGTCATTGGCTCGAGGGAGCTAAGCATCGTGTGGTGGTCTTGACTGATCACAAAAATCTGATGTATCTCGAGTCTGCTAAACGCCTGAATCCTAGACAGGCTCGTTGGTCATTGTTTTTCTCCCGTTTTGACTTTGTGGTCTCATACCTGCCTGGTTCGAAAAATGTGAAGGCTGATGCTCTCTCTAGGAGCTTTGTGCCTGACTCTCCTGGAGTCTCAGAGCCGGCTGGTATTCTTAAAGAGGGAGTAATCTTGTCGGCCATTTCTCCTGATTTGCGATGTGTGTTGCAGAGATTTCAGGCTGGTAGACCTGACCCTTGTCCACCTGACAGACTGTTTGTTCCTGATAAATGGACCAGCAGAGTTATTTCCGAGGTTCATTCCTCGGTGTTGGCAGGGCATCCTGGGATTTTTGGTACCAGAGATTTGGTGGCTAGGTCCTTTTGGTGGCCTTCCTTGTCACGTGATGTGCGTTGTTTTGTGCAGTCCTGTGGGACTTTTGCTCGGGCTAAGCCTTGCTGTTCTCGTGCCAGTGGGTTGCTTTTGCCCTTGCCCGTCCCGAAGAGGCCTTGGACACACATTTCCATGGATTTCATTTCAGATCTTCCGGTGTCTCAGGGAATGTCTGTTATTTGGGTGGTGTGTGATTGGTTTTCCAAGATGGTCCATTTGGTGCCCTTGCCTAAGTTGCCTTCCTCTTCCGATCTGGTTCCTTTGTTTTTTCAGAATGTGGTTCGTTTGCACGGCATTCCTGAGAATATCGTGTCTGACAGAGGATCCCAGTTTGTGTCCAGATTCTGGCGATCCTTTTGTGCTAAGATGGGCATTGATCTGTCGTTCTCATCTGCCTTTCATCCTCAGACTAATGGCCAAACGGAGCAAACTAATCAGACGCTGGAGGCTTATTTGAGATGTTTTGTTTCTGCGGATCAGGATGATTGGGTGACCTTCTTGCCATTGGCTGAGTTTGCCCTCAATAATCGGGCTAGTTCCACTACTTTGGTTTCGCCATTTTTCTGCAACTCTGGTTTTCATCCTCGTTTCTCCTCAGGTCATGTTGAGCCTTCTGACTGTCCTGGGGTGGATTCCGCGGTTGATAGGTTGCAGCGGACTTGGAATCATGTGGTGGACAACTTGAAGTTGTCACAGGAGAAGGCTCAGCGTTTTGCCAACCGCCGCCGCGGTGTGGGTCCCCGACTTCGTGTTGGGGATTTGGTTTGGTTGTCTTCTCGGTATGTCCCTCTGAAGGTTTCCTCTCCTAAGTTTAAGCCTCGCTTTATTGGTCCTTATAGAATTTTGGAGGTCCTTAATCCGGTGTCTTTTCGTTTGGATCTTCCTGTGTCGTTTGCCATTCACAATGTGTTCCATAGGTCTTTGTTGCGGCGGTACATTGTGCCTGTGGTTCTTGCTGTTGACCCTCCTGCTCCGGTCTTGGTTGAGGGCGAGTTGGAGTACGTGGTGGAGAAGATCTTAGATTCTCGTCTCTCTAGACGGAGGCTTCAGTATCTGGTCAAATGGAAAGGCTATGGTCAGGAGGATAATTCCTGGGTGGTCGCTTCTGATGTTCATGCGGCCGATTTGGTTCGTGCCTTTCACGCTGCCCATCCTGATCGCCCTGGTGGTCGTAGTGAGGGTTCGGTGACCCCTCCTTAAAGGGGGGGTACTGTTGTGAACTATAATTTTTGGCTCCCTCTTGTGGTCACTAGCGGTATGGCACTTGGATATTCTTTCCCCAGGTTTGTAGTCACCTGGTTCGTTAGACCCTGGGTGTTCCTATTTAAACTTCCTGGATTCTTAGTCCAGTGCCTGGCATCAATGTAATCAGTCCTTGTCTGGTTGCTCCTGTCTACTGGTCCTGATTTTTGCAAGATAAGCTAAGTCCTGCTTTCTTATTTTTGTTCATTTGTATTGTTCAGTTTTTTGTCCAGCTTGTTCATTATGTGATTCCTGTTTTTGCTGGAAGCTCTTAGGGGGCTGATATTCTCCCCCCACACCGTTAGTCGGTGCGGGGGTTCTTGGATATTCAGCGTGGATATTTTTGTAGGGTTTTTCGCTGACCGCATAAGTCCGCTTTCTATATTTCTGCTATTATATAGTGGGCCTCTCTTTGCTGAATCTAGTTCATACTTACGTTTGTCCTTTCTTCTTACCTCACCGTTATTGTTTGTTGGGGGCCTGTATCTACTTTGGGGTACCTTTCTCTTGAGGCAAGTGAGGTCTGATTTTCTCTGAAAGGGTTAGTTAGTTCTCCGGCTGGCGCGAGACGTCTAGAACCAACGTCGGTACGTTCCCCGGCTGCTATTAGTTGTGGGCTAGGATCAGGTATGCGGTCAGCTCAGTTACCACCTCCCTATGAGCTGGTTTTTTATGTTTGCAGACTTTGCTGAAAACCCTGAGATCCTCTACCATTGGGATCATAACACCTATGGCTGACTGCATCTGTTCCATTAGAAAAGGTTCTACTGTGGGTCAATTGATCAGTCAACTACCTGTGTTACTTTCCTTACATTTTTGTATCAATAGTACTGTATGAAACTGATGTTTGAGTTGATTTGAGTGTGGATGGAATAATAAACAAAGAAAAAAAATTGGAGGTGTTGCATGAGGTAGCAGTTTGCTCAGATAAGAAGGCTTACACTGCTCCCTTAAACACCAGGTCCTCATTGAAACTTCAATTCAAAGCTGTAAATGCTGGGCCAGACCTTTATACTTCATGCATGTCCCATGGCTGATTGCTGCTATGTGATTTGCAAATTTTTAGTGGGGGTCAATTAATGCCAATTTTAATTGTGTCTGCCCCTAATTTTAGCTGTTTGAGAAGCTTTTTGTCACCCTTTAAAGTGCCACTGTCACCCCCTCCAGCCGTTATAAACTAAAAGAGCCACCTTGTGCAGCAGTAATGCTGCATTCTAACAAGGTGGCTCTTTTAGTTTTAGGTGCATGTATTACCAAAAAAAAAGGGTTTTATATTTTCACCAAAATACCTTTCTTTAGCCAGAGAGGCAGGTCCTCACCCCCCTACTTGTAATGCCACATTGCCATCACTCAAATGTTCAGGGGTGCCGGGCACCGCCCCCTCAGCGCTGTTTACCCATGAAATCCGGCGCCTGCGCTGTGTATCGCTGTTTGGTGCAGGCGCAGAGAGCTCTGGCCATCTGACGTCACAGCCAGGCTTGCAGACTGTGCCTGTGCGGCCCCCTGCTTGTGAATCCCAGCCCCACACTCTGCATAATGCATAACACACTGCGGGGCTGGGATTACCAAGGTGGGTGGCCGCACTCACCTCACAGGTGCAGTCTGCAAGCCTGGCTGTGACGTCAGATGGCCAGAGCTCTCTGCGCCTGCACCAAACAGCGATACACAGCGCAGGCGCTGGATTTCATGGGTAAACAGCGTTGAGGGGGCGGTGCCCGGCACCCCTGAACATTTGAGTGACGGCAATGTGGCATTACAAGCAGGGGGTGAGGACCCACCTCCCTGGCTAAAGAAAGGTATTTTGGCGAAAATATAAAACCCTTTATTTTGGTAATACATGTACCTAAAACTAAAAGAGCCACCTTGTTAGAATGCAGCATTACTGCTGCACAAGGTGGCTCTTTTAGTTTATAACGGCTGGAGGGGGTGACAGTGGCCCTTTAAGTAGATGTGTATACATTTGTTTTGTCCTCCCATTGAATCTAATGGTGTTCAGGTACGATGGTCGAACGTGTCCAGCAAATGTTTAAATATTCTGCAAATTAATCCGAACCAAACATTGAAAGGTTTGCTGATCTCTAGTATCAAACATAAATGGGGGATATTTAACCCTTTAACCCCCAGAGCTTTTTTTGGTTTTGCGTTTTCATTTTTTGCTCCTTTCCTTCCCAGCATAATAACTTTTTTATTTTTCCATCAATATTGCCATATGGGGGCTTATTTTTTGCGGGATGAGTTGTATTTTTGAAAGGCACTATTGATTTTACCATGTCGTGTACTAGAAAACAGGAAAAAAATTCCAAGTGCGATGATATTGAAAAAAAGTGCAATCCCACATTTGTTTTTGCTTGGCCTTTTCGCTAGGTTCACTAAATGCTGAATCTGACCAATCATTATGATTCTCTAGGTCATTACGAGTTCATAGGCACAAAATATGTCTAGGTTCTTTTTTATCTAAGTGGTGAAAAAAAATTCCAAACTTTGCTAAAAAAAAAAATGGTGCAATTTTCCAATACCCGTAGCATCGCCATTTTTTGTGATCTCGGGTTGGGTGAGGTGATTTTTTGCATGGTGAGCTGAAATTTTAATGATACCATTTCAGTGCAGATACATTCTTTTGATCACCCGTTATTGCATGTTAATGCAATGTCGCGGTGACCAAAAAAAGTTTAAAAATTTTTTCTCGCTAAGCAGTTTAGTGATCAGGTTAATCCTTTTTTTTATTGATAGATCGGATGATTCTGAACTCGGCGATACCAAATATGTGTATGTGTGATTTTTTTATTATTGCTTTATTTTGAATGGGGCGAAAGGGGGGTTATTTGAAGTTTTATATATTTTTTTTTTCAGATTTTTAAAAACATTATGTTTTTACTTAGTTTTGCCATGATTCAATAGCCTCCATGGGAGTCCAGAAGCTGGCATAGCCTGATCGGCTTTGCTACATAGGGTCAATGCTTAGATCGCCCCTACTGTATGTAGCTAAATTATCTCATTGCTATGAGTGCCGACGACTGGGTCGTGTTCACAGCAATCCGGCATCAACAACCATAGAGGTCGGCTGGAGACCTCTGGTTGTTATGCCGATGCACCGATGACTCCTGATCATGTGACTGGGTCAGCGGTGCAAGCATTTCTGGCCGGATGGCTGCAATCACTTGTTAAATGCCGCTGTCAGAGTTTGGCATTTAATTAGTTAATAGGTACAGGCGGGCAGATTGCGATTCTGCCTGTGCCTATTGCAGGCACATGTCAGCTGTTCAAAACAGCTGACATGTCCAGGCTTTGATGCGGGTTCACCGCCGGAGCCTACATCAAAGTAGGGGTTCTGCCATCAGACGTACTATTCCGTCCGATGGCATAAAGGGGTTAAGGAAATACTATTAGAATCCTATAAAAAACTTATACCCTCTGGTAAGAAAATGTCTAGCAATAAAAATAAATTATGGTTAAATAAGACAAAGTGCAAAGTGCAAAGTTTAATAAGACAAAAACAAACGGCATTCAAAATCTTGAAGGCTGAAAAAACAGAAATAGCATTTCAGAAGAAAAAAGATCTGAATAAGAAATGTAAAAAGGAAATCAAGCTAGCAAAGTTATCTACAGAGAAACAAATAGCCAGCGACATTAACATGAATGCCAAATAATTTTATAAATACATCAATGCCAAAATGAAAAAACACAGATGTATTGATCCCTTAAAAGATGATAATAACAAGATAACTAGAGAATGATGACATAGAAAATGCTGAGATATTAAACAGGCAATTTTCATCCATGTTCACTAATGACCTGTTTGCTCCAGTGATCGTTCAACATGGTAAAAATCAAAGGTCACCACCTCATATAACTAGTTTAACACAAAAAACAGGACGGCTGCATCTGAGCAAATTAAACTTTGACAAATTCTCTGGCCCAGATAACATTCATCCACATATACTGAGGAAATTGAGTTTAGTAATTGATAGACCGTTGTATCTCATATTCTTAGACTCTTTTGTAACAGAGGTGGTGTCACAGGATTGGAGGATTGAAGATGTGGTACAGATATTTAAGAAAAGTAAAATGTTAGATCCAGGAAACTACCATCCGGTAACCTGACATCAGTAGTGTGCAATGTTTTTGAGGGCATCATAAGTGATGCTCTGCAGAGATATATTGTAGAGAATAATATAATCGATGTGAATACATTTCTGCCCAATGATGACAAAAGTATTCTCAGAGTGATACCTTTATTTGCTAACCAGAAAATAATGTTTGCAAGCTTTTAGAGCACAGAGGCTCCTTTTTCAGGCAGGATTACAAATAGATTAATAAGAAAAAGGCACCATATTTAAATGATACTACAGTAGGACATTTATTCATGAGGTGGGAGGTGTGATGCCTCCTAAAGATAAGCAAAGGAAATCAAATTAGGCATTTTGTTACAAATGGAGAGGCAGTGGGAATGAGGCTCTTAGCTATCTGGAGACCATCTGGTGGAGGTGTGAATTGTATCCATGTAATGACTCATAAATCCAGGTGTTACATTGAGTCCTAGTGTCAAAGATTTGAACAACTTTATCAGTTTGAATTCCCAAACTTTTCTTTCTCTGTCATCCTTAAAATGACCTTTTAGTATTAAAACTTTTAAGTCTGTCATACAATGTCCAGTTCCAGAGAAATGTTTTCCCACAGGTGTGTCCATTTCATTCCTGATGGTGTGTCTGTGTAGATTCATCCTAGTTTGTAGTTTTTGCATGGTTTCCCCAATATAGATACTTCCAGGGCATCTCGTACATTGTATCATGTACACAACATTGGAGGATGTACATGAAATCTGGCAAACATTATTTTCTGGTTAGCCAATAAAGGTATCACTCTGAGAATACTTTTGTCATCATTGGGCAGAAAAGTATTCAAATCAATTTTTCTGGCTATGGTACCACAATATAATTTGTTATTGTACATCAAGAGAATAATATAATAAATGACAACCACCACGGATTCATGAAGGATAGGTCGTGTCTAACTAACATGTTGGGTTTCTATGAGGAGGTTAATGCAAATCTCAAAGTTGGTAATGCGGCTGATGTGATTTATCTGGAGTTTGCAAAGGCATTCGATACTGCATCACATAACAGTCTTATACTGAAGCTATAGAGGCAAGGACTGGGGGAAAGGAATAGTGATAGAGCAAATACATTTGGCACTATTTGTTACTTGCATGAATAGAATGCTATTCGGGCTATTCGTTACTCAGTAAATAATTAACTATTCACCTCGGTATATTCGAGTGACCTGCCTAGCGTGTTTGGCGCTTTATTTGCAGCCAATGAACATGCTGGGTTGGCTTGCCAATCATAGTATTGCCATCACCATCTTTGGTGTGGCATTATTGTGATTGGTTGGCCTTACAAAGTCATAGGGAATATTAAAGCCCCACTGGTGCCATCTTGCACACATTACATGCGGAAACAGCACAGTTAGAGAGTAGTGTGAACGCAGGGAGAGTGAAAGCAGCATATAGGGAGAGTTTCTCATTAGTGTTGAGTAGGGTTGAGCGACCTTTACTTTTATAGGATCGGGTCGGGTTTCACGAAACCCGACTTTTTCAAAAGTCGGGTTGAGTGAAATCGGCCGATCCTATAAAAAAGTCGGGGTCGGGGTCGGCCGAAACTCGAAACCCAATGCAGTGCATTGGGCTTCCAATGGTTCCCAGGGTCTGAAGGAGCGGAAACTCTCCTTCAGGCCCTGGGATCCATATTTAAGTGTAAAATAAAGAATTAAAATAAAAAATATCGCTATACTTACCCACTGACGGGCCCTGGTACTAACCGGGAACCTTCCTTCCTTAGAATCAGCCTTCCAGGACCTCGCGGTGACGTCACGGTGACGTTGCGGCTTGTGATTGGTCGCGCGGCCGCCCATGTGACCGCTCGCGCGACCAATCACAAGCCGCAACGTCACCGTGACGTCACCGAAGGTCCTGGAAGGGCTGATTCTTAGGAAGGAAGGCTGCCGGAAAGAAGCAGGGCGTGTCCGAGGGTGAGTATATACCTTATAGGAATATACTCACCCTCGGCTTCGTTCCGGCAGCCTTCCTTCCTAAGAATCAGCCCTTCCAGGACCTTCGGTGACGTCACGGTGACATTGCGGCTTGTGATTGGTCGCGCGGCCGCCCATGTGACCGCTCGCGCGACCAATCACAAGCCGCGACGTCACCGTGACGTCACCGCGAGGTCCTGGAAGGCTGATTCTAAGGAAGGAAGGTTCCCGGTTAGTACCAGGGCCCATCAGATGGTAAAAATAGCGATATTTTTTATTTTAATTCTTTATTTTACACTTAAATCTGAATTCCGATACCAATTCCCGATATCTTAAACATATCGGGAATCGGTATCGGAATTCTGATTCCAGATTCAGAAGATCGCCGACTTCATGGCCGACCCCACACAGGGGTCGGGTCGGGTTTCATGAAACCCGACTTTGCCAAAAGTCGGCGACTTCTGAAAATTGCCGACACATTTCGCTCAACCTTAGTGTTGAGCATTCCGATACCGCAAGTATCGGGTATCGGCCGATACTTAGCGGTATCGGAATTCCGATACCGAGATCCTATACTTGCCGTGTATCGAATACCGGAATCGGAAGTTCCCAGGATTCAAACTGCACAAATTTGTACGAAATCAGCCAATGAGAATGATTCCAAGTGTGGGCACATCCTGTTCAGCATGGAGGGCATGAAACTACTGGCAAGGCTGCGATTGGCTGCTGAAATGATGTCATGATGCAGTTTAAAAGTCGCTGGCGTCATTTTGCGCTCACTCTGCTGTGAATTCAGTTAGTGAAAGGACGCTGTTTGCTGACTGAGGGCCAGTTTGGAGATAGCGATTTGCTTCTTTGTGCTTTTCAAAGGCTAATTTAGCAACCGCTGTGTTCACCTACTAATCACCTTGCTTTTGCCTTGTAGCGCTGTTTTCACAGCAATCTGCAAGGTCTGTGTGTGTGTGTGTGAGTGCAGCCCACTCTCTAGTCTGAGTGCAGACATAGGCCATCCATAGCTGGTTGTATTCAGTTCAGGGAGGGTGGTTCATTGCCTCATACTGTTCTTTTTTTTTTTTTTCAAGTAGTGTAGTCTGCTGCTCATTTTTTCAAAAAAATCCTATTAGTGTCTTTCCACCCGTATCCAGCTAACTTGTGGAAAAACACTACATAGGATAACGTAGAGGAGGGTTTTTGGGCCTTGCAGCGCCGTTTACGGCTGTCTGCACGGTCTCTGTGTGACTGCAGCTCGCCCTGTAGTCTGTGAGCAGCCATAGCCTGGTTGTATCCAGCTCAGGGTTCTTCACTGCGTCATACCGTAAAATCAATTTTCCTTTTGTTTTAAGTAGTGCAGGCTGCTGCACATTTTTTCAAAAAATTCCTATTAGTGTCTGCACGGTCTCCGTGTGACTGCAGCTCTCTCTGTTGTCAGTTCAGCCCCCCAAAAATAAATAAATAATAAAGTTCACCAAACACACCAGTGACACCACTTTACATTTGTGTAGGCCACATTAGCTCATATTAAAGTCTAGTCCACACTTTAGAAAATTAGTGTTTCTTATACCTGTTAGGAGTTGTTCAGGAATAAGCACACAAAGCCATTAGTACTTTTCTGCTTATCTTTATCAGTCAACCAAGATGAAGAAAGCAGTGAGTAAGGCACGTGGGCGTGGGCGCGGAGCAGGGAGAGGACGTGGGGATTCTGTGCCTGCTGCGGGCACCGGTGACTCATCAGCACCCACTTTCACCAGGGAACAGTCCTTCATGCGCAGCTTTGTCACAGAGCACCGTACACTGCTGCTGCGTGAAGAACAAATTGAAGCCGTTGTCAAATGGATGGCAGCTAATGCATCAACTTCAATTAGTGCCACATCCTCTCAGACACAGAGCACTGGAGAGCAGCCATCTGTCTCTTCACCACCTGCCAAATTGCCCAGGCAGACAGAGAGCCCAGGACAGGAGCCGTCTCTACTTCTGTTCTCTGAATCTCTTGGCTTGGAAACAGGGGGCCAGCCAAGCAGCATTGGAGAAATGGAAGAAGAGGCAGGGTGCAGTGATGCCCAACCGCTTTTTCTCTCTTCCTCTGATGAGGCGGGTGGGCCAGTGCCTCCGGTCACCACATCGCAGGACGCATCCACTGATGACACTCAGGTGCCACTTTCTGGTGCGTGCTCTGCTGCTGAGACTACCCAGGAGGAGCAGTTGGGGGCAGAGGGTAGTGTAGATGATGAGGTCCTTGACCCATCTTGGCGTGAGGGACAGGAAGGTGGTCGGAGCAGCTCTGAGGAAGAGATTCCCCATATGGCCCAAAGAGGGAGAGGGAGGGGGAAGACTGCGGATCCTGCAGCCTCCGCTTTGGCACCCGTTAGGAGCATGTCTCTTCCAAAAGCCAAAAAGGGCGCTCCCAAGAATTGCAGTGCCTGGTCCTTTTTTGACACAGTTGCAGATGACATTTGCTATGTCAAATGCAAGGTGTGTCATCACAAAGTCAAAAGAGGTCGAAATGTCAGCAACCTCAATGCCTCCAACATGTGGAAACATGTGCGCACCAGGCACGCGGCGGAGTTAGAAAAACACATTGAAGAGCTAGGCCAACCAACAGCGGCAGCTACCACCTCTTCAGCTCGTGTTGCCTCTTCCTCCAGCTCACACGCAGCTGATTCGGCTGCCTCCCAGGATTGCCGTGGAAGAACCTCTGGCCCTGTTGTCCAGAGACCCGCTGTAATTCCACCCGCAGCACCACTTTCCCAGTCATCCACACACTCCCAGCCCAGTCTACAGCCATCGGTAGTACAGGCATGGGAGAAAAGGCGGCCTTTCTCGTCAAACCACCCACGAGCACAGGCTCTGACTGCAGGCATTGCCAAACTTCTGTCACTGGAAATGCTGTCATTCAGGCTGGTGGAGACTGACAGCTTCCATGACTTGATGTCATTGGCAGTCCCACAGTACAATGTGCCCAGCCGCTTTTACTTCAGCAGGCAAGCCGTCCCTGCCCTGCACAAGCATGTGGAGGGACACATAGAACACGCGCTACTGAATGCCGTCAGTAGCAAGGTCCACCTCACCACCGATGCGTGGACCAGTCAACATGGACAGGGGCGATACCTTTCCCTCACTGCCCATTGGGTTAATGTCGTTGAGCCGGGTACAGATCGTGCGAGTGGCGCAGGACGTGTCCTGCCCACTCCAAGGATTGCAGGAATCCATTCTGTACGCATTGACTCCTCCTCTTACACCAGTTCCTCAGAATCATCGCTGCAGGAGCCGTCACAGTCCACCTCCACATGGACCCGTGATGAACGTGTACCTGTTACGACCGACATGAGCACAGCCGTGGCCAAACGTCAACAGGCCGTCTTGAAATTAATTTCTTTGGGGAGTCGAAGCCACACAGCGCAGGAGCTCTGGAATGCCATCAAGCAGGAGAGCAATGTGTGGTTTGTGCCAGCGAATCTCCAGCCAGGCATGGTAGTGTGTGATAATGGCCGAAATCTGGTGGCAGCTCTGGGCCTCGGCAACCTCACTCACATCCCATGTCTGGCACATGTGCTCAATTGCGGCTCTGCAGCGCCGACACCACCTGCCGGAACATCGCATAATATGTGACCTACCTACCAGGTGGAATTCCACTTTACATATGTTGGAGCGGTTGTGTGAGCAGCAGCAAGCTGTAATGGAGTACCAGCTGCATCAGGCGCAAAGAAGTCGCACTCCGCACCGTTCAGACTTCACAACCACAGAGTGGGCCACTATGAATGACGTCTGCCAGGTTTTGCGTCCCTTCGATTATTCCACGCGGATGGCGAGTGCAGATGATGCACTAGTCAGCATGACTGTCCCCCTTATCTGCCTGCTTGAAAAATCACTGCAAGCGCTAAGGGATGATGTTGTGGAAGAGGTGGAGGATGAGGATTCACCATCTCCATCATCTTCTGGACAGTCAGCGCCACGTGGTTCCTCACAAACGCGTAGGCAGGGGACAGTTTGTGAGGAGGATGAGGAGGAGTCAATGGAGGAGGAAGACATCTGTCCAGAGGAGGGAGTTACACAATTGTCCAGTAGTCAGTGTGTACAGCGAGGGTGGGGTGATGACGAGCGGGCAGAGATCACGCCTCCAGCAGGGGACAGCGTTTCTTGGGCAGTTGGCAGTCTGCAGCACATGGTGGATTACATGCTGCAGTGCCTGAGAAACAACCGCCGCATCGCCCACATTCTCAACATGTCTGAGTATTGGGTGTTCACCCTCCTCGATCCTCATTACCGGGAAAACGTAGAAAGCCTCATCACACCGTTGAACCGGGAGCGAAAAATGCGGGAGTACCAAGACACACTGGTGAATTCCATCATCTTCTCCATTCCAAGTGAGAGAAGTGCTGCTTGTGCATTACAAAGCAGCTCAGTGCGTCCAGGCAGTGGTGGAGGCTCTGCACAAAGAGGGAGCAGAAGCAGTGCCTCTGCCCAAGGCAAGAGCAGTATGGCCCAACTGTGGCACAGTTTTCTGTGCCCGCCACAAAAGTCTACACCATCACAGACGGCTCCAGTCAGCAGGAGGCAACGGTTCCGTCAGATGGTGACAGACTACATGTCTTGCCCTCTTGCTGTACTCCCAGACGGCTCTTCACCTTTCAAGTTTTGGGTCTCAAAGCTGGATACATGGCGAGAGCTAAGCCAGTATGCATTGGAGGTGCTGGCTTGCCCTGCGGCTAGTGTATTATCGGAATGCGTCTTTAGTGCTGCAGGTGGTGTACTAACTGACCGTCGCATGCGACTATCCTCCGATAACGTTGACCGGCTTACTTTCCTGAAAATGAACAAGGCCTGGATCTCGCAGGAATTTGCCACTCCTCTTCCTGATTAAATTATTAGGTGACTGTCTACGTTATCCAGGTCTCCTGTTGTGTTCATCTTTCTACCACCTGAACTTAAATTCCTGGGCTCCAACACCGCCAGTTGAGGCTCAGAAGTGCTGTCTGCACAGTCAAAACATACGACCCAGTGTTATTGGGTTTCAGTAACGTCAGCTGATCCCCAGCTGTGTAGCCGGCAATGTGTCCTGCGACCGCCACGCTGACACAACAACTGAAATGTAAGGGAACCTGTCCCCCCCAAAGGCGTTTGTTACTGAAACAGCCACCTTGTGCAGCAGTAATGATGCACAAGGCAAAGGTAGCTATTTTTGTTTAGCTCCTTGCACACGCAGAACTTAACACTTATAAAATGTGTCCACTGATACCGTAAAACTGTCCCGGAGGTGGGACTTTCCTTCGTAATGTGACGCAGCACAGCCATCATCCTTACCCCCCGGCGCCGTGCGCCGGCTCCTCAGCTTTGTTTGATTCTGTCTCGAAACCTGCGCTGTTATGTTATCCCTTGGCCAGGCACACTTAGCGCTGCCCCTCTTCTGACATCATTTGGTGTCAGGCTGGCTGCGCCTGTGCGGCCGTGCTGGCCGAGAGCCCGCCTCGCAGTGTCTTCTGATTTAATCCCACTGGGGGCCTGAGATCCATGGACAAGCGCAGTGCATATCTCAACCTCCGCCTCTCACTCATCTCCCTACGCCTTCTTCAGACTGTGCGCCGTCAGCTGATCCCTAATAGCATGCCACAGCCGTGATGCCGCACAGTCTGAAGAAGCCATAGGGAGGGGAGTGAGAGGCGAGGATATGCACTGCGCATGGCCACGGATCCCAGGCCCGCGGTGGGATTACATTAGACGACACTGCGAGGTGGGCTCTCGGCCAGCGCGGCCGCACAGGCGCAGCCAGCCTGACACCAAATGATGTCAGAAGAGGGGCAGCGCTAAGTGTGCCTGGCCAAGGGATAACATAACAGGGCAGGCTCCTTGACGGAATCAAACAACGCTGAGGACCCTGGGCACGGCGCCAAGGGGGTAGGAATGACAGCTGTGCTGCGTCATATTACGAAGGAATGTCCCACATCCGGGACAGTCTCACGGTATCAGGGGACACATTTTATAAGTGTTTAGTTCTGTGTTTGCAAGGAGCATAATGAAAAGAGCCACCTTTCCCTTTTGCATCCTTTGTGCTGCACAAGCTGGCTCTTTCAGCTACAAACGCCTTGGGGGGTTAAAGGTTCCCTTTAGACTTTCTCCAATCAGGCTTCGGCCTACACTGTGTTCCTCTGCTCCTCCTGCTGTCCCTGGGCTCCAACACTGCTAGTTGCTGTCCAGAAGTGCTGTCCGCACAGTCCCAACAGTCGCTCCTCTGTTATTGGGGTTCAGTAACGTCTGCTGTTCCCCAGCTGTGTGTGTGGCAATCCCTCCTATCTCCTCCACCTCCTCCTGCTGCTGTCCCTGGGGTCCAACACCGCTAGTTGCTGTCCAGAAGTGCTGTCCGCACAGAGCCAAACACCTCGCCAATGTGTTAGTGGGGTTCAGTAATGCCTGCTGCTCCCCTGCTGTGTGTGTGGCAATCCCTCCTATCTCCTCCACCTCCTCCTGCTGCTGTCCCTGGGCTCCAACACCGCTAGTTGCTGTCCAGAAGTGCTGTCCGCACAGAGCCAAACACCTCGCCAATGTGTTAGTGGGGTTCAGTAATGCCTGCTGCTCCCCTGCTGTGTGTGTGGCAATCCCTCCTATCTCCTCCACCTCCTCCTGCTGCTGTCCCTCGGCTCCAACACCGCTAGTTGCTGTCCAGAAGTGCTGTCCGCACAGAGCCAAACACCTCGCCAATGTGTTAGTGGGGTTCAGTAATGCTTGCTGCTCCCCTGCTGTGTGTGTGGCAATCCCTCCTATCTCCTCCACCTCCTCCTGCTGCTGTCCCTGGGCTCCAACACCGCTAGTTGCTGTCCAGAAGTGCTGTCCGCACAGAGCCAAACACCTCGCCAATGTGTTAGTGGGGTTCAGTAATGCCTGCTGCTCCCCTGCTGTGTGTGTGGCAATCCCTCCTATCTCCTCCACCTCCTCCTGCTACTGTCCCTGGGCTCCAACACCGCTAGTTGCTGTCCAGAAGTGCTGTCCGCACAGAGCCAAACACCTTGCCAATGTGTTAGTGGGGTTCAGTAATGCTTGCTGCTCCCCTGCTGTGTGTGTGGCAATCCCTCCTATCTCCTCCACCTCCTCCTGCTGCTGTCCCTGGGCTCCAACACCGCTAGTTGCTGTCCAGGAGTGCTGTCCGCACAGAGCCAAACACCTCGCCAATGTGTTAGTGGGGTTCAGTAATGCTTGCTGCTCCCCTGCTGTGTGTGTGGCAATCCCTCCTATCTCCTCCACCTCCTCCTGCTGCTGTCCCTGGGCTCCAACACCGCTAGTTGCTGTCCAGAAGTGCTGTCCGCACAGAGCCAAACACCTCGCCAATGTGTTAGTGGGGTTCAGTAATGCCTGCTGCTCCCCTGCTGTGTGTGTGGCAATCCCTCCTATCTCCTCCACCTCCTCCTGCTGCTGTCCCTGGGCTCCAACACCGCTAGTTGCTGTCCAGAAGTGCTGTCCGCACAGAGCCAAACACCTCGCCAATGTGTTAGTGGGGTTCAGTAATGCCTGCTGCTCCCCTGCTCTGTAAATGGCAACGTGTCCTGCGACCGCCACGCAGGCACAACAAGTTAAATTTAAGGGAACCTGTCCCCCCCCAGGCGTTTGTTACTGAAGGAGCCACCTTGTGCAGCAGTAATGATGCAAAGGGAAAAAGTGTCTATTTTCGTGGTGCTCCTTGCACATGCTGAACCTAACACTTATGAAATGTCTCCCCTCACACGGTTAAACCGTCCGGTCAGAGGAACTTTCCTTTGTCATGTGACGCAGCACAGCCATCATTTTTACCCCCTTGGCGCCGTGCGCCTCCTCCTCAGCGTTGTTTGAATCTGTCCCGGAGTCTGCGCTGTTATGTTATCCCTTGGCCAGGCACACTTAGCGCTGCCCGTCTTCTGACATCATTTGGTGTCAGGCTGGCTGCGCCTGTGCGGCCGCGCTGGGCAAGATCCCGCCTCGTAGTGTCTTCTGATTTAATCCCACTGCGGGCCTGTGATCCATGGACATGCGCCTCCGCCTCTCACTCATCTCCCTACGCCTTCTTCAGACTGTGCAACGTCAGCTGATCCCTAATAGCATGCCACGGCCGTGACGCCGCACAGTCTGAAGAAGCCGTAGGGAGGGGAGTGAGAGGCGATATGCAGTGCTCATGCCCATGGATTACAGGTCCGCAGAGTGATTACATTAGATGACACAGCGAGGCAGGATCTTGCCCAGCGCGGCCGCACAGGCGCAGCCAGCCTGACACCAAATGATGTCAGAAGACGGGCAGCGCTAAGTGTGCCTGGCCAAGGGATAACATAACAGCGCAGACTCCGGGACAGATTCAAACAACGCTGAGGAGGAGGCGCACGGCGCCAAGGGGGTAAAAATGACGGCTGTGCTGCGTCACATGACAAAGGAAAGTTCCTCCGACCGGACGGTTTAACCGTGTGAGGGGACACATTTCATAAGTGTCAAGTTCAGCGTTTGCAAGGACCATAATTAAAAGAGCTAAGTTTACCTTTTCCAGCATTAGTGCTGTACACGATGGCTCTTTCAGCTACAAACGCCTGGGGGGGTTAAAGGTTCCCTTTCAACTTGCTCCAGTGCAGGCTTCGGCCTACACTCTGCTCCCCCTGCTCCTCCTGCTGACCCTGGGCTCTAACAACGCCAATTGGGGCCCAGATGTGCTAGCTGCACAGAGAAAAACACCAGCCAATGTGTCAGTGGGGTTCAGCACCGCCAGCTGTTCCCCTGCTGTGTAGCTGGCAACATGTCCTGCAACAGCCACGCAGACACAAGAACTGAAATTGAAGGGAACCTGTCCCCCCTCCCCCAGGCGTTTGTATGTTTTACAGCCACCTTGTACAGCAGTAATGCTGCATGTGTGCAAGGTGGCTCATAAACTTATTCTCCTTGCACATGTGGAACTGAACACGTCTAAAATGTGTCCTCTGTGACCATTTAACCATCCCAGAGGTGTGACTTTCCTTTGTAATGACACGCTTCAACCCCCTTGGTAGCGCTGCCCGTCTTCTGGCATCATTGTTTGGCTGGCTGCGCCTCTGCGGCCGCCCTGACCCACACAACGCCCCTCGGTGTCTTATTTATTTTGACTGCGAGGGTGTGATTGATGGGCATGAGCAGTGCACATGTTCGCCTGTCCCTCATCTCCTTCCGCCTTCTTCAGACTGTGCGGCTTCATGGCCGTGGCATGCGATAAGGGATCAGCTGACGCCGCACAGTCTGAAGCAGGTGTAAGGACCTGAGTGTGAGAGGTGAACATATGTACTGCGCCAGGCCATGAATCCCAGCCCCGCAGTGTTTTAACTATGTAAAGACACTGCGGGGCTGGGATTCATGGTCATCGCAAACCGCAACGGCCGACATTAAATGATGTCAGAAGATGGGCAGCGCTAACAGCGCAAGGCCAAGGGATAACACGACAGTGCAGACTCCTGTACAGCAAATAACAACGCTCAGGAGGCTGCGCCCAGCACCAAGATGGGATTCTTGACATCTGTGCCGCGTCTCATTACGAAGGGAACTCTCGCCTCCAACACAGTTTGACTGTATAAAGGGCTAAATGTTATATGTGTTTCATTCAGCGTGTGCAAGGAGAAAAATTAAAAGAGCAACCTTTGACATGTGCAGCACTACTGCTGCAAAAGGTGTGGCTCTTCTAGTTTGTAACCCCTGAGGGGGGGTTAAAGGTTACCTTTAAAATTGGTTCAATTAGGCTTCGGCCTACACTCTGCTCCACCTGCAGAGCCCGGGCTCCAACACCGCTAGTTGCTGTCCGGAAGTGCTGGCTGCACAGAGCCAAACACCTCGCCAATGTGTCAGTGGGGTTCAGCACCGCCAGCTGTTCCCCTGCTGTGTAGCCGGCAACATGTCCTGCAACAGCCACGCAGACACAACAGACCCAAAGCTGCCGCCAGTGCAGGCTTCGGCCTACACTCTGCTCCCTCTGCTCCTCCTGCTGACCCTGGGCTCTAACAACGCCAGCTGGGGCCCAGATGTGCTAGCTGCACAGAGAAAAACACCCGCCAATGTGTCAGTGGGGTTCAGCACCGCCAGCTGTTCCCCTGCTGTGTAGCTGGCAACGTGTCCTGCAACAGCCACGCAGACACAACAGACCCAAAGCTGCTGCCAGTGCAGGCTTCGGCCTACACTCTGCTCCCCCTGCTGACCCTTTGCTCCAACAACGCTAGTTGGGGCTCTAGGAAGACAAGCTTGAATAGGTCCCCATCCTGGTTCCAGCACCGTCAGCTGGTTCTGGGTAGAGCCTTTGGCTTAGGTGCCTCCTTCTGGGTATCCAAGTTCCACCAATGTCAGGTGGTCCTTGGTAGTGCTTTCAGGCACGGGTACCTCCTGCTTAGTAACCGGGTTCCAGTAACGTCAGCTGGTCCTCGGTAGTTCCATTGGCTCTTGGACCTTCGGCTACCCATCCGGGTTCCAGTACCATCAGCTGGTTCTCGGCAGTGTCTTTTGCTCTTGTACCTTCTGCTCCCCATCCTGGTTCCAGTTCTGTCAGCTGGTTCCGGGTAGAGCCTTTGGCTTAGGAGCCTCCTTCTGGGTATCCGAGTTCCACCAACGTCAGGTGGTCCTTGGTAGTGCTTTCAGGCACGGGTACCTCCTGCTTAGTAACCGGGTTCCAGTAATGTCAGCTGGTCCTCGGTAGTTCCATTGGCTCTTGGACCTTCGGCTACCCATCCGGGTTCCAGTACCGTCAGCTGGTTCTCGGCAGTGTCTTTTGCTCTTGTACCTTCTGCTCCCCATCCTGGTTCCAGTACCATCAGCTGGTTCCGGGCAGAGCCTTTGGATTAGGTGCCTCCCTCTGGGTATCCGAGTTCCACCAACGTCAGGTGGTCCTTGGTAGTTCTTTCAGGCACAGGTACCTCCTGCTTAGTAACCGGGTTCCAGTAATGTCAGCTGGTCCTCGGTAGTTCCATTGGCTCTTGGACCTTCGGGTAGCCATCCGAGTTCCAGTTCCATCAGCTGTTTCTCGGCATTTTCTCTGCCTTCTTGTACCTTCTGCTACATTTCCAAGTTCAAGAGACTAAAGACGATGACCCGGAAGACCACCCCTAAGATGACGACGACACCACAGACGACAACCACCGAGATGACGACGACCCTGGAGACGATGACCCTGAAGACCACCCCGATGATGACGACCCCGGAGACGACGACCCTGGAGACGACGGCGACCTGGAAGACCGAGAAGCAGAAGAACAAGAGGCTGCAGAACAAAGAGCAGAAGAACATTAAGCATAACACTAAATATCAGAGCAAAAGATATTATCTAAATTATAAGCAGAAGAAGACTAAGCAGTGTATGGGGGTGAGTCCGTTCCTCCTCGTGGTGCCCCTGGATAAAGCCTGATGCTGCAGGCCAAACTGAACGCGGACAAATGTAACTCTTTTGTGACAGGCAGAACGGAAGGTGTAATCTTCAAACTTTTATAGATAACAACTACGGGAATGCCTGTCACAAATAAGAATATGATGAAGAAGTTGAATACGAAGAAGATAATAGTTTAATAAAAAGAATATGAACAATGTAACAAAAAAAATAATAGGTAGAAGATGAAGAAGAAGATGAATAAGGTGAAGAAGTTGATGTCAAAGAAGCTGACGATTAGGATAATGAAGAAGAAAGTGTGGGAGAAGTAAAAAAGAAGGTGAAGGGCGTGGAAGTAGTGAAACATCAATATCTGACAAAAAAAAAAAAATAACAGTCAAAATCTTTCTAACGCCGAACGTCATAAAAAAAATAAAAATCATGCTATTCTATTTGATTGGGCTAAACCTCTGTGCCTTTAATGTCTCTGCCACCTCCCCCAATACATCCTACATTATTCTTAGTTGTTTTCCTTCATGTAGAATGAACCTACAAGGAAAGAAAGGGTTTATTTTAATTCCGATATTTTCGTCCCATTGACTTGCATTGGGATCGGGTATCGGTATCGGATTAGATCCGATACTTTGACGGTATCGGCCGATACTTTCCGATATCGGAAGGTATCGCTCAACACTATTTCTCATTCCAAAAAGGTCTTTAATTTTCACGACATGCGCCGTACTATTACAGCGCATGTCGTGTCTCCCCCTTTGATGTGGGCTCCGGCGCTGAGCCCACATCAAAGTCACGACATGTCAGCTGTTTTGTACAGCTGACATGTGCGCGCAATAGGGGTGGGTGAAATCGCTATTCACCCGCCGCTATTAACCTGTTAAATGCCGCTGTCAAATGCTGACAGCGGCATTTAACTACCGCTTCCGGCCATGCGGCCGGAAATGAGTGCATCGCCGACCCCTGTCACATGATCGGGGGTCGGCGATGTGTCAGGACAGTAACCATAGAGGTCCTTGAGACCTCTATGGTTACTGATGCCGGCCTGCTGTGAGCGCCCCCCTGTGGTCGGTGCTCACAGCACACCTGCAATTCAGCTCTGATGATCGCTGCTATGTAGCTGAGCCAATCGAGTTGTGCCAGCTTCTAGCCTCCCATGGAGGCTATTGAAGCATGGCACAAGTAAAAAAAAATGTTTTTAAAAATATAAAAAAATATAAAAAATTTAAAAGTTTAAAACACCCCCCTTTCCCACCATCCTAAATAAAACAATTAAAAAAATCAAACCTACACGTATTTGTTATCACCGCATTCAGAATCGCCCAATCTATCAATAAAAAAACCATTAACCTGATCGCTAAACAGCGTAGCGAAAAAATATTTGAAATGCCAGAATTACGTTTTTTTGGTCGCCGCAACATTGCATTAAAATGCAATAACGGGCGATCAAAAGAACGTATCTGCACAAAAGTGATATTATTAAAAATGTCAGCTTGGCACGCAAAAAATAAGCCCTCATCCGACCCCAGATCACTAAAAATGGAGGCGCTTCGGGTATCGGAAAATGGCACTTTTTTTTACTTTTTTTTTTTAAGCAAAGTTTTGAATTTTTTTTCACCACTTGGATAAAAAATAACCTAGACATGTTAGGTGTCTATGAGCTCGTAATCACCTAGAGAATCACAATGGCAGGTTAGTTTTAGCATTTAGTGAACCTAGCAAAAAAGCCAAACAAAAAACAAGTGTGGGATTGCACTTATTTTGCAATTTCACCGCACTTGGAATTTTTTTCCCGTTTTCTAGTAAAAGACATGGTAAAACCAATAGTGTCGTTCAAAAGTACAACTCGTCCCACAAAAAATAAGCCCTTACATGACCATATTGACGGAAAAATAAAAAAGTTATGGCTCTGGGAAGGAGGGAAGTGAAAAAGGAAAACGCAAAAACTAAAAAGGGCCGCGACTTGAAGGGGTTAAAGAGCTACTGAGAGGGACGATTAGTTCTGTGTTAGGTCGATATACCATAGGGAGAGATTTAATATGAAAGAGAGGGAAAAGCATCAGACAGGGTGTTAGCATTGCAACTGCATGCTGCAGATCTCTGCTAGGTTGCATTGTGTAAACTGTAGGAACAGATTGTGGGAGTAGGGAGAGAGAGGCAGAATTTCATAACTAGTGCCATAATATACAAAATAAAAAAATATTCATCAGTACAAGCATATACTAACCAAATTTTTTTAGAGATAAATAATATTCCTGGTTGTCACAATTTCTCCGCTCAGTGAATGATTGCTATTCTGTTCTGTGGAAACTGTCTTGCTGAGCTGTCGGTGTCTTGATTGAGAGATTGGTTGTCAAATTCTGTGATGGGCTTGCTGGGCTGCTGGTGCCTTGATTGACAGCTCTGCTGTCCATTCTGTGACTGGGGCGTGCAGGACTTCTGCAGGTGTTCAGTGTTCTGGCAATCACATAGCTACTTAACTGAGCTGTCTGCCCCTGATCCCTGCCAGATATAGTTTGTGCTTAATGGCTAGTGCTAGCCTGATTCTGTTGCACTGAGTTCTTATCTTCTGCTGTCAGACCCTTTGGACTGTGTTCTGACTGCCCCTTTGTCTTGTCCTTTGGCTTTTGCTCTGCTATCTCTTGTTATTGACCCTTGACTGTGACCTGACTTACGCCTTTGTCTTTTCCTTTGGTTATCTACATAATCTCTCGGTGTTGACCTCGGAACATCTGACTGTTCTGCCTCACGGCCTGTCTGTGCGTAGTGACTAGCGTCACATTGAGTACCAGCATATACAAAACCACTTTTCTTACAGCTAAATAATTTTCCTCAGTAGCATCACGTACTAAACTGCTCTATTTTTACAGATAAATAACATTCCTCAGTGGCAGCATATACCAAACATTTTTTTAGAGCTAAATAATATTCTTTGCCTATTGCTGAAATCTAATATATAAAGTTAAATATGTGTGTGTATGTGTGTGTGTGTGTATGTCCGGGATTGGCATCTGCACCGTCGCAGCTACAGCTACAAAATTTTGCACAGTCACACGTCTGGACCCCGGGAGCGTCATAGGCTATGTTGTGAGGCAAAATTTCAAACCCACGTATTCCAATTCACCAAACAATTTTGCCCCTATCTACATAATGGGGAAAAAGTGAAAGGAAAACTGTTGGAGGCAAATTGACAGCTGCCAGATGTGAACAAGGTGGACTTAAAGAGTGAGAGCGATGGCGCCAAAGAGTATATACCGTACAGTTGCTAGGGTGGGGCCCTGACATGGGATACTCACCACACATGGGGATATGAACACACACCAAATGCGCCACACACTACCACGTGCTTGAACACATATCACCCTCAGCACACATTTCACCACACAAACACCAACCTCACCACATAAAAGTCAAAACACAAAAGTCGCCGCTCAAAACTCGCCACGCGCAAAACTCGCCACATGCAAAACTAGGCTCATGCAATACTCGCCACACATGCAAAACTCACCTCATGGATAACTCGCCACATGCAAAACTTGCACACGCGGAAAAATTGCCACATGCACAAAAGTTACAACACATGCAAAGGTTGCCTCACACAAAATTTGCACATACTCAAAACGCACCACACATAAAACTCGCCACGCGTAAAACTCGCCATGTGCAAAACTTGCTGCACACAACTTGCTACACTAACCTGTCACATGCAACTCGACACACAAAAAGTTGCTACACGCATGTCGCCACACAAAACTCATCTCACAAAAGTCGCTACATGCATGTCGCCACACGCAACTCAACACACACAACTTGACACATGAAACTCACCCTAAAACACACACAAGTCTGGTATTATCCTTCAAAAATAAAAATCTGATTAATAAGCAGGCAAACTACAAGAGCAACAACTGTACCATATAGGAAATACGGCAGCTTTCAGTCACATGACCTATTATGTGTATGCGTGAGCTAATAATTACTGCCAGGGGGAGGGCTTCCTGTTGGCTGGGGATTTATCAGGCTGCCAATTTAGCTTACAAATACTGAGGTAAAAATACTGAGCAAATAACGTGTGAACGAGGTCTAATACAGGAGGAGATGACACACAGATATATACTATATACAGGAGGAGATGACACACAGGTATATACTATATACAGGGGAGATGACACACACACATATATACTATATACAAGGGAGATGACACACAGGTGTATACTTTATACAGGGTAGATGACACACAGGTATATACTATTTATACAGGAGGAGATGGCACACAGGTCTATACTATATACAGGGGAGATGACACACAGGTATATACTATATACAGGAGGAGATGACACACTGGTATAAACTATATACAGGGGAGATGACATACAGGTACATACTATATACAGGGGAGATTATACACAGGTATATACTATATACAGGGGAGACGACACACAAGTATATACTATATACAGGGGAGATGACACACAGGTATATACTATATACAGGAGGAGATGACACACAGGTATATACTATATACAGGAGGAGATGACATACAGGTACATACTATATACAGGAGGAGATGACATACAGGTACATACTATATACAGGGAATATGACACACAGATATATACTATTTACAGGAGGAGATGACACACAGGTATATACTATATACAGTAGGAGATGACACACAGGTACATACTATATACAGGGGAGATGACACACGTATATCTAATATATAAAGCTGAATGTGTGTATGTGTGTATGTGTATGTGTATGTCCGGGATTGGCATCTGCACCATCGCAGCTACAGCCACAAAATTTTGCACAGTCACATGTCTGGACCCTGAGAGCATCATAGGCTATGTTGTGAGGCGAAATTTTAACCCCGCGCATTCTAATTCACCAAACAATTTTGCCCCTATCTACATAATGGGGAAAAAGTGAAAGGAAAAGTGTTGGAGGCAAATTGACAGCTGCCAGATGTGAACAAGGGGGACTTAAAGAGTGAGAGCGATGGCGCCAAAGAGAATATACCGTACAGTTGCTAAGGTGGGGCCCCGACATGGGATACTCACCACACACGGGGATATGAACACACACATAAAGTGCACCACACACTACCACGTGCTTGAACACATATCACCCTCAGCACACATTTCACCACACATACACCAACCTTGCCACATAAAAGTCGAAACACAAAAGTCGCCGTTCAAAACTCGCCACGTGCAAAACTCGCCACATGCAAAACTAGGCTCACGCAAAACTCGCCACATGTGCAAAACTCACCTCATGGAAAACTCGCCACACGCAAAACTTGCACACGTGGAAAAATTGCCACATGCACAAAAGTTACAACTAGTGTTGAGCATTCCGATGCTGCAAGTATCGGGTATCGGCCGATACTTGCTGTATCGGAATTCCGATACCGGGATTCCGATACTCTTGTGGTATCGGGTATCGGGTATCGGAACAACATTAATGTTAAAATGTGTAAAATAGAGAATTAAAATAAAAAATATCGCTATACTCACCTGTCCGACGCAGCCGGGACCTCAGCGCAGGAACCGGCAGCGTTGTTTGTTTAAAATTCCCGCTTTTACATGGTTACGCGAAGTCCCGGCTTGTGATTGGTCAGGGCGGCCATGTTGCCGGGCCGCGGACCAATCACAGCAAGCCGTGACGAAAATACGTCACGGCTTGCTGTGATTGGTCCGCGTCCCGGCAACATGGCCGCCATTAACCAATCACAAGCCGTGACGTCACGGGAGGCTGGAAACGCGCTCATTTTAAAAAGGGCGCGTGTCCAGCCTCCCGTGACGTCACGGCTTGTGATTGGTTGCGTCGCGGTCAACCAATCACAAGCCGGGAGGCTGGACACGCGCCCATTTCAAAATGAGCGCGTCCAGCCTCCCGGCTTGTGATTGGTTGATCGCGGCGCAACCAATCACAAGCCGTGACGTCACGGGAGGCTGGACACGCGCCCATTTCAAAATGAGCGCGTCCAGCCTCCCGGCTTGTGATTGGTTGATCGCGGCGCAACCAATCACAAGCCGTGACGTCACGGGAGGCTGGACACGCGCCCATTTTAAAATGAGCGCGTGTCCAGCCTCCCGTGACGTCCCGGCTTGTGATTGGTCAGGGCGGCCATATTGCCGGGACGCGGACCAATCACAGCAAGCCGTGACGTAATTTCGTCACGGCTTGCTGTGATTGGTCCGCGTCCCGGCAACATGGCCGACCTGACCAATCACAAGCCGGGAATTCACGTAACCAAGTAATAGCGCGATTTTTAAACAAACAACGCTGCCGGTTCCCTCGCTGAAGTCCCGGCTGCGTCGGACAGGTGAGTATAGCAATATTTTTTATTTTAATTCTTTCTTTTACACATTTATATGGATCCCAGGGCCTGAAGGAGAGTTTCCTCTCCTTCAGACCCTGGGAACCATCAGGGATACCGTCCGATACTTGAGTCCCATTGACTTGTATTGGTATCGGGTATCGGTATCGGATTGGATCCGATATTTTGCCGGTATCGGCCGATACTTTCCGATACCGATACTTTCAAGTATCGGACGGTATCGCTCAACACTAGTTACAACACATGCAAAGGTTGTCTCACATAAAATTTGCACATACTCAAAACGCACCACACATAAAACTTGCCACGTGCAAAACTCACCATGCGCAAAACTTGCTGCACACAACTTGCTACACTAACCTGTCACATGCAACTCGACACACAAAAAGTTGCTACACGCATGTCACCACACAAGAGTCACCACACAAGACTCATCTCACAAAAGTCGCTACATGCATGTCGCCACACTCAACTCAATACACACAACTTGACACATGAAACTCACCCTAAAACACAAACAAGTCAGGTATTATCCTTCAAAAATAAAAATCTGATTAATAAGCAGACAAACTACAAGAGCAACAACTGTACCATATAGGAAATATGACAGCTGTCAGTCACATGATCTATTATGTGCATGTGTGAGCTAATATATACTGCCAGGGGGGAGGGCTTCCTGGTGGCTGGGGATTTATCAGGCTGCCAATTTAGCTTACAAATACTGAGGTAAAAATATTGAGCAAATAACGTGTGAACGAGGTCTAATAAGGAAGAGATGACACACAGATATATACTATATACAGGAGGAGATGACACACAGGTATAAACTATAAACAGGGGAGATGACACACACATATATACTATATACAGGGGAGTTGACACACAGGTATATACTATATACAGGAGGAGATGACATACAGGTATATACTATATACAGGAGGAGATGACACACACATATATACTATATACAGGGGAGATGACACACAGGTATATACTATATACAGGAGGAGATGACACAGGTATATACTATATACAGGGGAGATGACACACATGTTTATACTATATACAGGAGGAGATGACACATTCGTAAATACTATATACAGGGGAGATGACATACAGGTACATACTATATACAGGGGATATGACATACAGGCATATACTATATACAGGGGAGATGACACACAGGTATATACTATATACAGGAGGAGATGACACACAGGTATATACTATATTCAGGAGGAGATGACATACAGGCACATACTTTATACAGGAGGAGATGACATACAGGTACATACTATATACAGGGGAGATGACTTACAGGTATGTACTATATACAGGAGGAGATGACACACGTATATACTATATACTGAAGGAGATGACATACAGGTATATACTATATAAAAGAGGAGATGACACATAGGTATACAGAGGAGGAGATGACATACAGCAGGTATCTATATATATAATTGTCTAAGGGTTTTTCCGTCTGTCTGTCTGTCTGTCTGTCTGTCTGTCTGTCTGTCTTTCTGTCTGTCTGTCTGTCTGTCTGTCTGTCTGTCTGTCTGTCCTGGAAATCACTCCATATAAGGTATGGTCTACAAACAGGATACCTTATATGGAGTGGTCGGCGGTTTGTAGACCATACCTTATATGGAGTGGTCGGCGGTTTGTAGACCATACCTTATATGGAGTGGTCGGCGGTTTGTAGACCATACCTTATATGGAGTGGTTGGCGGTTTGTAGACCATACCTTATATGGAGTGGTCGACGGTTTGTCGGGCGGCCTCGACCAATCAGAGATGGGCACAGCATGGCGACGATGATGTCATAATGGTTGCCATGGCGACGATGATGTCATAAAGGTTGCCTCGACCAATCAGCGACGGGCACAGTCTGCCGCGAATCACATACTACGGGGACATGCATATTCTAGAATACCCGATGCATTAGAATCGGGCCACAGTCTAGTATACTATATACAGGGGGAATGACATACAGGTATATACTATATACAGGAGATGACATACAGGTATATACTATATATAGGAGGAGATGACATGCAGGTATATAGTATATGCAGAGATGACATACAGGTGTATACTATATACAGTATAAGGGAGATGACAAACATGTATATACTGAGGGGAAAATGAGCGGTGTGAGGTGAAAATGAGGGGTGTGAGGTGAAAATGAAAAGGTGTGAGTGCAAAATGAGAGGAGTGAGGGAAAATAGTGGAGTGATCGGAAAATGACAGATGTGACGTCGAAATGACAAGTGTTAGGGGGGAATGAGAGGAGTGAGGGGGAAAATAAGAGGAGTGAGGGGGAAAATGAGAGGTGTAAGGGAGAAAATGAGAGATGTGAGGGGGAAAATGAGAGGCGTGATGGGAAAATAAGAGAAGTGAGGTGCTATAACTAACCACAGATATTTACTATGCCCAGGCAACGCCGGGCTCTTCAGCTAGTAGTGTATATTTATCTAACAGCTGTGCAAGTGGCGCAAAGCCTGCTCACATATGCAAACATCACTATTTACCAGTAATTATCCTGAGTTTGCTGTTAACATGTGTCATAAAGGTGATATAAAAAAATTACTCTGCTATTGGTTAAATAAATAGCATATATTTATCTCGCAGTTGTGCCACTGGCGCAAATGCACCTGTGACAGAGTAATCTTACTGCTGCACAAGCATAAAATGGGAGTTTACTTGGGACTACAGAAAAGGAGGACTTGGATGTTCTGGTTACAAGTAAGTAGAGCAGCAGTACTCAATATCAAGCAGCAGCCGCAAAAGGAAAAAAGATTTTAGGATGCATAAAAAGAGAGAGAAAATCCTGCAGTCTCAGCATATTATTGCCTTTTTATAAATTACTGGTGAGGCCACATGTAGAATTTGGGATCCAGATTTGGGCTCCACATGTTAAAATGATATTCAGAAGTTAGTCAGTTCAAAGGCGGGCAACTAGATTATTGCAAGGGATGGAAGGCCTCTCATATGAAGAAAGGTTGGAAAAGTTGAGCATGTTTAGCTTAGAAAAAAGACGCCTCAGAGGGGATCTCATTTACATGCATAAATACATGTACATGAGGACTGATGCATGACTTATTCCTAAGTCATACCATACTAAGGACCAGAAAACATTTATTATGGATGGAAGAAGGTCGATTCTGGCAGCTAAACAGGAAAGGGTTCTTTACATTTAGAGCAGCCAGACTGTGGACTGCTCTACCACAAGAGGTAGTAATGGCAGACACTATAAGAGCTTTTAAAAAAGGGCTGGATGATTTCCTCAGTACCCATAACATTGCGGATTATAGATAAATTAGTGACAAAATGTACAATTGGTGGAGAAAGTTTGAACTTGATGGAACTAGGTCTTTTTCATCCTATATAACTATGTAACTATTTAATTGAGATAACTTTCTGTGCCAAGTTATCATGATGGTGTACTTTTTTTGTCTAGTTTAACTGTTCTACATCTGTGTGCAGAATAATGCATCAACATAGAGTATAAAGTTCCATTCATATTGAAAAACTCATACCAAACCTTACCTTCATTGTCCCTGTGATGATGTTGGCACCAAAGGACATTTTGGTACTCCCTTCTTCCAGGAATAGCATCATCACAGACAGAGGATACATTGGCCTGATGCTTACTTCAAAATTTGAAGAAGCTGACGTGGAACATGTCATGATAGTGCTGCCCAGATCCATGTACAGATGTGGTGTAAAGAACAGAAGTGGAGAAAATGAAAATGTGGTGATGTCATTTGCAGAACATGCAAGTCCATTTGCTATACAATGAAGATGCAGTAAATACTGATACTGGGTCTGAGGTTGATATGGGAGTGTTTGGAGAAATGCATGTATCAGCTGAAAAATGTACCATAAAAGATATACCATATACATAGAAGAACCCATACAGTTAATATCATACTTCATCTCGACCCTCCACTGTCTTACAGAGGAGATCCTTTGGGTTCTGGTGACTATTCAGGTATTTAATATGATCTTATGACTTGTGATGTATGCTATAAAGTCCCAATGTATGCTATAAAGTCCTATGTTTATCATGCTTTGGGGTCTGGAGAGACCTCATAGAATTCCAACTGCTATGAGATTCATTCAAAATTGGCAGTAGAGCAAAGAAAATTTTGACAATTGTCAAATAATACTGAAAAACAAAACCAATGCTTCAAAATGAAAAAAAGAGTTTATATCTGTTTCTGAATTAAAAATAAAAATGTGTAATTTAGAACATGTAACACATATTTATTTTTTAATGTGGCTGTCAAAACAATGTGCAGTTTCCATTCTATAACAAATAGCAGATAATTTGTCTCATTTTGCACTGAGTACAAAGAACAACTGACAGGCTGGAAGCTTTGGTCAGGAGAGCATGCAGAGTCAAGATGTTCCTGGGCTGTGATCTGAAGCATTTAAGGCAACATGCCAGTCTTAGTATTATTTGATACTTTGTGTTTTCACTGATAAAAAAAAGCTGTTCTCTCATTACAGCAGCAAGAGGGAGAATTTATGTCAAATTCAAAAATGTTAAAATGGCACTTACAACAAAGTTCAGTTCAAAAATGCAAATTCCTTATAAATATAAATTTGTTAAAAATGATAGTATAATGATGTAGAAAATCATAGTGTATTCAACATTAGCTTAGAGCTCACCTGTAAACAACTTTAGGTCAATAACTTAAAAATATAGATATGTGATACTTTGCAATCCAGTTAAGTTTCTTTGTGATGACCACCCAAAATACATTGAAAATTAGTCCTCTAAAACAGTCTTTTGAAATTAGAAGATATCTATGAGATATATGCTGTAATTCCTCCCAACTTTGAAAGCACAGAATGAGGTACACAATTTATATTATACCCTAAAACAGTACCCTAACCTCTCCTAGTACTTTATATGTGCCCACACAGAAATATTGTACCTGTGAAACCCTACAACTTTTACACACAGTATGATGCTATCTCAGTAGTGATTAGCGAATATACTCGTTACTTGAGATTTCCCGAGCAAGCTTGGGTGTCCTCCGAGTATTTTTTAGTGCTCGGAGATTTAGTTTTCATTGCCGCAGCTGAATGATTTACATCTGTTAGCCAGCATAAGTACAGGTGGGGGTTGCCTAGCTCCTAGGGAATCTCCACATATAATCAAGCAAGCTAAGAGATGTAAATCATTCAGCTGAGGTGAGAAAAACTAAATCTCTGAGCACTAAAAAATACTCGGAGGTCACCCGAGCGTGCTCGGAAAATCTGGAGTAATGAGTATATTCGCTCATCACCACATCTCAGCCATCCACACAGTATGATGTCTCCCACAGTACTTCACACAGAATATGAAACTTATTCAGCCACGAAAACACAATGTGATACCACTACTACCTCCCAAATGGAATATTTCCTATAGTACATTCACCTACCCAGTATTATGCCCTCAGAACTCCAATACACAGTTTGGTGTCCCCCATATTACCCCACATAGGGTATAATGCCCTCATGCAAGCATGCTAATGGTCTGTGTTTTCTGCTTCTAGGCTCAGCTAGTCTCTGCTGCCAGTCATGTGAACTGAGAATGTCACATAATCTAAAAGTCATCCAATATTTATCTAGACTGAACGATGGAGAAGTTACTTGATGGTCCTCTGCTTTACACTTGCATTCAACTGTATATGTGTCCTAGGAACAGAGAAGCAGTTAAATTACGCACCTACTGCCTATAGGAAAGAGGAGAGCAAGGCAGCTCTCAAAATTCAGGACTGAATCTAGGACAGTTTGGAGCAATGGATGCAGGATACAAGGGACTTAAAAATCAGTCCTGGTAATAAGGTGACCTTCTCAAATAGGTGGTCATTTGAAGAAGTTACACTGCACTTTTTCTGCAGTAATCCTTCTGGATTATGACCACACGCAGACTTCTTTGTAGTCAAGTTCAATCAGCTGTAACTAACAAAGTGTAGCAGCTGCCACACTTCATTGTGGAGTGATGAGATAGAGGAATGTCTTTTACATAGTTGGCCATACATTTACTATATATGGGCAGCACGGTGGCGCAGTGGTTAGCACTGCAGCCTTGCAGCGCTTGAGTCCTGGGTTCTAATCCCAACCAGAACAACATCTGCAAAGAGTTTGTATGTTCTCTACGTCTTTGCGTGGGTTTCCTCTGGGTACTCTGGTTTCCTCCCACATTCCAAAGACATACTGATAGGGAATTTAGATTGTGAGCCCCAACAGGGACAGTGATGATAATGTGTGCAAACTGTAAAGCACTGCGGAATATGTTAGCACTATATAAAAATAAAAGATTATTATTATTACTATATAGCTTAAAATTACACAAATGAGAGAATCTTTTGAAATGGAAATTCACCATTCTTACACACTTAGAAAAAAAAAATTAAGTTCATGGCGATTCGTTTCTCCTCAATTGAAAGTACTGCAAAAATTGCATTTGTCTTTAAAAGAGATTCATGATGCTCTTCTCCTCTCATCCTAATTTTCTTCATTGCTGGACTGACACACACTATCTGCTGAATTTTGTAAGTTTAAATGTTCTATGAAATTCATCCTGTCAAAATTTGGGAAATTGTTCAGGTGTTCAGAAAGATATTGATTAAAATCTTACTTTTCAAATAGAGTGTACTCATTTATACTCAGCAAAGAGGCATCTGCCGTTAGGAAATAATTTCATCATGAAGTGATCTACTTGATCTGAAATCCTGTTTAATTAGGTGTTTTGCATGAAAGCAAGATCTACAGCAGTGGCCATGAGTTTTGATACTGACACAAATTTTGGTTTTCACCAAGCTTGCTTCTTTGATGTTTTTCAAATTTGTAGTTCAATGCTTATATGGTATACTTTAGTACATTTGTAATTATTTAATAATTTTTTTAAACATTTTATTGACAAATACGTCAAGTTTATGCAAAGACTTAATGTTTACAATTTTGACCCTTATTTTTTAAAGCGAAATGCAATAAATCTTGGCATGCAAGATATCAGCTTCTGGAAAAAATTCTATCTAATAGCAACCCATTCTTGTCTAATTTGTGCATGTAGTTTATTACAATGTCTGTGTTTTTGTTTGTCCACCCACTCTTTGAGGATTGACCACAGTTTCTTAATGGCATTGAGATCTGGGGAGTTCCTGAACAAGGACCCAAAACTTCATTGTTTTGTTTACCGAACCTCTTAGTTGTCACTCTTACCACGAGGCCAGCCTCCAAGATCCTTTACCTCACTGTGCAATCAGATGCAGAATTGCCTTCTGCCATTCCTGAGTAAGCTCTTCACTAGAGTTGATCAAATTAAGGAGCTGCATCCTCTTTAAGAGATTATCCTGGCACATACTTAACTATCTTTGGTGCACTGAAGCCTTTTTCAAGGCAATTGAACCTCTATCTTTGATGTTCTTGATCATCAGATAAATGTATAATTTAGGTCCAATCTTACAAGCAGCAATGTCCTTACCTGCCTTTTTTTATGCAAGGCTATGATGACTGTGCATATTTCTATTGAGATGACCAATCATTATGAATGGACAGGTTTTACATTTTTTCTGACTGCAAGGAAAGGCACCTACAGTTGTTGGAGAGGACCTTTTTGAATCAGGGCTACCATCCAAGAACAATTGAAAACCAGATTACAAGAGCCACCAGAATATCAAGGAATCACCTGCTACATTACAAAGCTAAAGAAGAAAATAACCGGGTACCTCTAGTAGTTACCTACAATCCAAATCTGAAGGTGCTAAGGGGAGCTGCACAGAAATTACAACCTTTACTACAAAAAGATGCCCGATTACAATCCATTTTTCCAGACCCCCCACTACTGTGTTTTAGGAAGCCCCCAAATCTAAGAAGCATCATTGTCAAGAGCTCCCTGTCCTCTCCAACAGCTGTAGGTACCTTTCCTTGCAGTCAGAAAAAATGTAAAACCTGTCCATTCATAATGACCACGGACAAGATAAAGATCCCCAATTCACATCAGGACTACAAGATACCAGGTACTTTCAACTGCATCACATGAAATGTGGTGTACTTAATTATTTGTACTAAATGTCCAACTGGGGGTCTGTATGTGGGGGAGACAGGGCAAAAGCTTAGAACAAGAATGAATTCTCACCGCCATACAATAAGAGAAAAAAGAATGGATCTACCTAAGGCAATACATTTTTGTCTCCCAAATCATAACATTATGGACATGAAATTACTTGTGTTAAAAGGTAACTTCAAATCTAAGAGAGACAGGAGAGTCTGGGAATATAAACTGATGATGACCTTTGACAGTCTCACTGCAGGAATGAATGTGTCGCATGGATATATGTCTTTTTACATCAACTAAGGAACTTGCCCCTCAGACCATGTGGGGTCATCACAACAGAACCTGACCTCATTCAGAGGACAATAAAACAATCCTTATCTAAGAACTGGCCCAATATTTATGGACATAACTGTTTATCACTCATGGTAATTCTGCTTCATGTCACCTGTCTTATACATGTTTTTTTTTCTGTGCTATGTTGTGCATAAATACGTGATTCTGCAGAATTTCTTTTAGTCTTTGCCTGATGAAGAGACCTGTGTAGTCTCGAAAGCTTGCAATTTGTTACCATCTTTTCAGTTAGCCATTAAAAGGTATCAACCACAGAGGACTCTCAATTCTAAATATTTTTCTATCCACTAAAAATAAATCTCATACTCTACATTAGGATAAAGTAGTGATTTCCTTAGATGTTCCATGTGAAAAATGTACAAAAGCAATTATAAAAGCCAAAAAACAGCGGGATGTAAATACAGTGCCTTGCGAAAGTATTCGGCTCCGTGGAACTTTTCAACCTTTTCCCACATATCATGCTTCAAATATAAAGATACCAAATGTAAATTTTTGGTGAAGAATCAGCAACAAGTGGACCACAATTGTGAAGTTGAACAAAATTTATTGGTTATTTTACATTTTTGTGAAAATTCAAAAACTGAAAAGTGGGGTGAGCAATATTATTCGGCCCCTTTAACTTAATATTTTGTTGCACCACCTTTTGCTGCGATTACAGCTGCAAGTCACTTGGGGTATGTCTCTATCAATTTTGTACATCGAGAAACTGAAATTCTTGCCCATTCTTTCTTGGCGAGCTCAGTGAGGTTTGATGGAGATCGTTTGTGAACAGCAGTTTTCAGCTATTTCCACAGATTCTCGATTGGATTGAGGTCTGGACTTTGACTTGGCCATTCTATCACCTGGATACGTCTATTTGTAAACCATTCCACTGGAGATTTTGCTTTATGTTTGGGATCATTGTCTTCTTGGAAAAAAATCTCCATCCCAGACTCAGGCCTTTTGCAGACTCCAACAGGTTTTCTTCAAGAATGGTCCTGTATTTGGCTCCATCCATCTTCCCATCAATTTTAATCATCTTCCCTGTCCCTGCTGAAGAAAATCAGGCCCAAGCCATGATGCTGCCATCACCATGTTTGACAGTGGGGATGGTGTGTTCTGGGTGATGAGCTGTGTTGCCTTTACGCCAAACATATCGTTTGGCATTGTTGCCAAAAAGTTTGATTTTGGTTTAATCTGAGCAGAGCACCTTCTTCCACATGTTTGGTGTGTCTCCTTGGTGGCTTGTTGAGAACTTTAAAAGACACATTTTATTGATATCTTTGAGAAATGGCTTTCTTCTTGCCACTCTTCCATAAAGGCCGGATTTGTGCAGTATACGACTGATTGTTGTCCTATGGACAGATTGTCCCACCTCAGCTATATCTCTGTACTTCTTGGCTGCATCTTTGATCAGTCTTCTCCTTGTTTGAGATGAAAGTATAGAGGGATGGCAAGGTCTTGGTAGATTTGCAGTGGTATGATACTCCTTCCATATCAATATGATCGATTGCACAGTGCTTCTTGGGATGTTTAAAGTTTTGGAAATCATTTTGTATTCAAATCTGGCTTTAAACTTCTCCACAACAGTATCACGGTCCTGCCTGTTGTGTTCCTTGATCTTCATGATGCTTTCTGTGATTCAAACAGAACCCTGAGACTATCACAAAGCAGGTGCATTTATATGGAGACTTGATTACACACAGGTGGATATTTATCATTATTGACATTTGGCAATTAGGACAACATTGGATCATTCAGAGATCCACAATGAACTTCTGGAGTGAGTTTGCTGCACTGAAAGTAAAGGGGCCGAATAATATTGCACATCCCACTTTTCAGCTTTTGAATTTCCACAAAAATTAAAAATAATCAATTTCATTTAACTTCAAAATTGTGTTCTACTTGTTGTTGATTCTTCACCGAAAATTTACATTTGGTAACTTTATGTTTGAAGCATGATATGTGGGAAAAGGTTGAAAAGTTCCAGGGAGCCGAATACTTTTGCAGGGCACTGTATATTACATGTTAAACAGAAAAGTTAGAGCAATGCATCGGTTAATGTATGTATAATAATTTGTGTATTGGCTTAATGTGTAAAGCATAGAGTACAGAATACACAGCATATTAGACAAGTAACAAGAGTATATACAGTAACAATGATAGCAATGTACCACCACCAGTAGGCTATCTGCATACTGTTGTATGTTACTCTTTATGCCTTTTTGCTTGTACCTTTTCCAATTAGAAGAATAGTAGCCAAAACTTACATCAGAGTGCAGAGAGCCTGCTGTGATGGTATTTCATTTTTATTGTTATATGCACTTGTCACTTTGGAGATGCTCTGACCCAGTTGTGTGGTTATCATAGTTAATTTCAAGACATTGACATCATTCCTGGTTCCAACACATTAACATCAAAAACTGACATTTCATTTGTTGCCCAATATATCTCATCCCTTGACAAGTACTATTGTCATGACATTTTCAATTTTATTCACTTCACCTGTCAGAAATGACATGTAATGACATTTTTTGACACATACCATAAAAGAAATAATTTTCTAACTCTGAACCATATCCACTTTTCAGATATCTTCATGTACAATTTTCAGTTTATCATGCTTTTTTGACATCAATTACTTTGGAACAATATTAGGGCAACCAATTGGATATTATATATATGTGAGAATTACATATATTTATGAGCTTTACTTTAGAATTTTCAGAAGTTAAGCTCTATTTTACTTTCCCACAGTTCATAACTTGATGGACCACTTTATCACTCTCTTTTACTACAGTGGGTACGGAAAGTATTCAGACCCCTTTAAATGTTTCAGTCTTTGTTTCATTGCAGCAATTTGGTAAATTCAAAAAAGTTTATTTTTTTCTCATTAATGTACACTCTGCACCCCATCTTGACTGAAAAAAACAGAAATGTAGATATTTTTGCAAATTTATTAAAAAAGAAAAACTGAAATTTCACATAGTCATAAGTATTCAGATCCTTTGCTCAGTATTGAGTAGAAGCACCCTTTTGATCTTGTACAGCCATGAGTCTTCATGGGAATGATGCAATAATTTTTCACACCTGGATTTGGGGATCCTCTGCCATTCTTCCTTGCAGATCTTCCCCAGTTCCATCAGGCTGGATGGTGAACGTTGGTGGACAGCCATTTTCTGGTCTCTCCATAGATAACCCCTTAGTGACAGAGCCAATTTTGTACTTAATGGCCAAGATAATTTTTACAATTCTAACCACTGTCATTTTATGAAGTTATAGCTCTGGAATGCTTCAATGAATCTCACTGATTCTGAGATTGTTTTTTCGTGACATATTGTACTTCATGTTAGTGGTAAAATTTCTTCGATGTGACTTGCGTTTATTTATGAAAAAATTGAAATTTGGCTAAAATGTAAAAAATTTTGCAATTTTCAAACTTTTAATTTTTGTGCCTTTTGTTAAAAATCAGACTCATATCACATAAATTAGTTATTAAACAACATTTCCCACATGTCTACTTTATATCAGCACAATTTTGGAAACATATTTTTTTTTGTTAAGATGTTAAAAGGATTAAAAGAGATGACAAGCGATTTCTCATTTTTCCAACAAAATTTACAAAACCATTTTTTTTAGAGGCCACCGCACATTTGAAGTGAGTTTGAGAGGTCAATATAACAGAAAATACCCAGAAGTGACACCATTCTAAAAACTTCACCCCTCAACGTGCGCAAAACCACACTCAAGAAGTTTATTAATCCATGTTGTGCTTCACGAGAACTAAAGCAATGTGGAAGGAAACAATGCAGATTTTACTTTTTTCACAAAAAATGTATTTTGGAACCAAACTTTTTTATTTTCATATGGGTATCCAAAGAAAATGGACCACAAAATTTGTGCAATTTCCCTAGAGCCAACCTTATCCCTAGCCCCCAACCATAATCCTAGCCCCAACCGTAACCCTAGCTCTAACTCCAATCCTAACCCTAGCCCAACCCTGACACTAGCTCTAAACCCAACCCTATTCCCTAGCCCCAACCCTAACTCTTGCCCCTACTCTAACCTTAGCCCCAACCCTAACCTGACCCTAACCCTAGCTCTAACCCTAGTCACAACCCTAACTCTAGCCCAACCCTAATCCTAGCTCTAACCCTAACCCTAGCTCTAACCCCAACCCTAACCCTGACCTCAACCCTAATCCTAATGGAAAAATAGAAAAAAAATATATATTTTTAATTTAATTATTTTTACCTAACCCTTTACCTAAAGGGTTGATAGGGGAGGTTGATTTACTACTTTTTTATTTTGATCACTGTGATAGGGTCTATCACATTGATCAAAATGAACCAGTAGGAAAAATATTCTATTGTTGCTGGGTGCCAGCCAGCAGATCTCGGCTGGTGCACACTGTGCATGTGTCCTCCATTTTCTTCCTAGAAGAAGATGCCAAGGGCCAGCGCACAGAGCTGGAGAGACCGGGGGACACTGGAGATACTGGGGGGGCTCGGGGGACCACATTTATCTCTCCTCTGGTGTGCTAGATCATATCAGAGGAGAGAGAAATAAATGGGAAATCTGACTTTTTTTTTGCGGTCACCGTTATTCAGTGAATAACAGTAAAAACCGACCCAAATCATGTTCTATGGGGTCTCAGCTACCCCCAGTTTTTCAACACTGGGGGCGCTATAACGTTTTTTCTCAGTGCCATTACAAAGAGGCGCTAAAGAACAAGTACCCTGAACTGCCACCTTTAAAGGGCGCATCAGCAGTGGTTAAGGGCTTAAGCCACTAGTTTTATGACATTTTCAATCACATTTTTAAGCACAAATTTTTAATATTCTCACAACAAACATGGGTTTATGACAAGTCCGTCCTGTCAAACTAATCTGATCAGCTTTTATAAGTGGGTAAGTTTCAGACTGGACCAGGAAAACGCATTAGATTCAAAGGTGTTTGATACGGTGCCACACAAAAGGTTGGTACTAGAAAAGAACATTCCCAAATTTTTAAAAGTTCGGAGTTTGTTCCGGACACTTAGTGCTCCCGTAATTCTTTTACAATGCTTGGAATTCCGGGGAAAGTCCATTGCAGAGAGAGAGAGAGAGAATGAGAATTTCCCAGCTGAAAAGTCTGGGTCCCAATTGATTTCAATGGGGTTTGGGTTCTTGTTCTTTATTATTATTCCAAAGTTTGGTTCGGGTACCAGAACCCAAACTTCCAAATGTCCGCTCATCCCTAGCTTGTACATAAAATTAAAATATGTGTAACTGGCTTAACAAGTGGCTCAGTGATGCCCGTAATACAGCCTGGAGCATACTGCCCAAACAGCATGGTGTAGAGTGTCAAAATCCAGTCTCTTTTCTACTGGGAATTTTTTTAGGGGAAAAACATGAGGAGAGCATTAAATAGGGGATGTGGATGTGGTTATGGTGCGGCTGGTGTTGATGATGTAGCTGCTGCAGGGAGAGGAAGTGGTCAGTCTGTGCCTGTTACATGTCCAAGTGCAACACTTTCCTCAACTGCATGTAAGCAACAGACAGAACGCTCTGCGCCACTTAATAGGCAGGTGTACTGGTGGATGACTGATGAAACCAAAACATGTTGAAAAGCTATTTGATTGGATGGATGAGAGTGGCTCCAGTTCATTTGCACCTGGTCCCCTGCAGAAAGCACAGAGTTGGCACCTGAGGACTATTGGCATGTTTCTTCCACCCCACACTTTTTCAAATCGGCCAAGCTGTCTGAGCCCAAAATCATGCAGCAGTCTCTTCCACTTTTTGATGACTCTGCTGGCTTGGGTGCTATGTCCCATCCACCTGGCCCAGCCCCAGAAGTGGAAGAGACTAAGTGCATTGATGCCCAACCACTTGTAATGTTGGAGGATGAGTATGCCGGAGGGCTAGTGCAAACAGTCAGCAGATCATTGCAGCACATCTCATACATAACAAAACACAGGTGCCAAATGCTGCGTCTTTTTGTAGCAAGCAGGACAGGGGTGAGATGTGAGTAGTGAATGGAAGATGATGCAGTTGATGAGGTCCTAGAATGCAAGAATTGTAAAGAATGCAATGTCGGTTTTGTCACTTTTGCTGTTCAAGTAATGGGTTGATATTATGAACTGTTTTAGATAGTAAATCAGTTAATGATAATACCACACATTGTTCCTGAAAAGACATGAAGGATGGTGGCTTTTCTTGGTTGACAGAAGATGATAATGATGATGATGAATACTGTTGTTTAATCTCTTAGTGACCACCAATATGTCTTCTTACTGACATGAAATATAAAACACTAGCATCCCCCTGACGGGTGGAAATCCTGTGGCTGTCAGCTGAACACTATAGCTGATAACTTGCTGCATCAGCCAAGATCAGCATTGGCACTGACCAACTATGGTTGTTTAACCCCTTAAATGCTGCTTTCAATACAGACTACAACATCTACATGGTTAACAGAGTGTCGGGCTTCTTCTTTAACCCCATTGGCACAATGAGATCATGATCATGTGGTCCTGATGGTTGCCATGGCAGTTCACAGCCAAATAACAGCCTTAACCCCTTCACCCCCAAGGGTGGTTTGCACGTTAATGACCGGGCCAATTTTTACAATTCTGACCACTGTCCCTTTATGAGGCTATAACTCTGGAACGCTTTGACGGATCTTGGCGATTCTGACATTGTTTTCTCGTGACATATTGTACTTCATGTTAGTGGTAAAATTTCTTTGATATAACTTGCGTTTATTTGTGAAAAAAATAGAAATTTGGCGAAAATTTTGAAAATTTTGCAATTTTCCAACTTTGAATTTTTATGCCCTTAAATCACAGACATATGTCATGCAAAATACTTAATAAGTAACATTTCCCACATGTCTACTTTACATCAGTACAATTTTGGAACCAAAATTTTATTTTTGTGACGGAGTTATAAGGGTTAAAAGTTGACCAGCAATTTCTCATTTTTACAACACCATTTTTTTTTAGGGACCACATCTCATTTGAAGTCATTTTGAGGGGTCTATATGATAGAAAATACTCAAGTGTGACACCATTCTAAAAACTGCACCCCTCAAGGTGCTCAAAACCACATTCAAGAAGTTTATTAACCCTTCAGGTGTTTCACAGGAATTTTTGGAATGTTTAAATAAAAATGAACATTTAACTTTTTTTCACACAAAATTTATTTCAGCTCCAATTTGTTTTATTTTACCAAGGGTAACAGGAGAAAATGGACCCCCAAAGTTGTTGTACAATTTGTCCTGAGTACGCTGATACCCCATATGTGGGGGTAAACCACTGTTTGGGCGTATGGCAGAGCTCGGAAGGAAAGGAGCGCCATTTGACTTTTCAATGCAAAATTGACTGGAATTGAGATGGGACGCCATGTTGTGTTTGGAGAGCCCCTGATGTGCCTAAACACTGAAACCCCCTACAAGTGACACCATTTTGGAAAGTAGACCCCCTAAGGAACTTATCTTGATGTGTGGTGAGCACTTTGACCCACCAAGTGCTTCACAGAAGTTTATAATGCAGAGCCGTAAAAATAAAAAATCATATTTTTTCACAAAAATGATCTTTTCGCCCCCCAATTTTTTATTTTCCCAAGGGTAAGAGAAGAAATTGGACCCCAAAAAATGTTGTGCAATTTGTCCTGAGTACGCTGATACCCCATATGTGGGTGTAAACCATTGTTTGGGCGCATGGCAGAGCTTGGAAGTGAAGGAGCGCCATTTGACTTTTCAATGCAAAATTGACTGGAATTGAGATGGGACGCCATGTTGCGTTTGGAGAGCTCCTGATGTGCCTAAACATTGAAACTCCCTACAAGTGACACCATTTTGGAAAGTAGACCCCCTAAGGAACTTATCTAGATGTGTGGTGAGCACTTTGACCCACCAAGTGCTTCACAGAAGTTTATAATGCAGAGCCGTAAAAATAAAAAATCATATTTTTTCACAAAAATGATCTTTTCGCCCCCAATTTTTTATTTTCCCAAGGGTAAGAGAAGAAATTGGACCCCAAAAAATGTTGTGCAATTTGTCTTGAGTACGCTGATACCCCATATGTGGGTGTAAACCATTGTTTGGGCGCATGGCAGAGCTTGGAAGTGAAGGAGCGCCATTTGACTTTTCAATGCAAAATTGACTGGAATTGAGATGGGACGCCATGTTGCGTTTGGAGAGCTCCTGATGTGCCTAAACATTGAAACTCCCTACAAGTGACACCATTTTGGAAAGTAGACCCCCTAAGGAACTTATCTAGATGTGTGGTGAGCACTTTGACCCACCAAGTGCTTCACAGAAGTTTATAATGCAGAGCCGTAAAAATAAAAAATCATATTTTTTCACAAAAATGATCTTTTCGCCCCCAATTTTTTATTTTCCCAAGGGTAAGAGAAGAAATTGGACCCCAAAAAATGTTGTGCAATTTGTCCTGAGTACGCTGATACCCCATATGTGGGTGTAAACCATTGTTTGGGCGCATGGCAGAGCTTGGAAGTGAAGGAGCGCCATTTGACTTTTCAATGCAAAATTGACTGGAATTGAGATGGGACGCCATGTTGCGTTTGGAGAGCTCCTGATGTGCCTAAACATTGAAACTCCCTACAAGTGACACCATTTTGGAAAGTAGACCCCCTAAGGAACTTATCTAGATGTGTGGTGAGCACTTTGACCCACCAAGTGCTTCACAGAAGTTTATAATGCAGAGCCGTAAAAATAAAAAATCATATTTTTTCACAAAAATGATCTTTTCGCCCCCAATTTTTTATTTTCCCAAGGGTAAGAGAAGAAATTGGACCCCAAAAAATGTTGTGCAATTTGTCCTGAGTACGCTGATACCCCATATGTGGGTGTAAACCATTGTTTGGGCGCATGGCAGAGCTTGGAAGTGAAGGAGCGCCATTTGACTTTTCAATGCAAAATTGACTGGAATTGAGATGGGACGCCATGTTGCGTTTGGAGAGCTCCTGATGTGCCTAAACATTGAAACTCCCTACAAGTGACACCATTTTGGAAAGTAGACCCCCTAAGGAACTTATCTAGATGTGTGGTGAGCACTTTGACCCACCAAGTGCTTCACAGAAGTTTATAATGCAGAGCCGTAAAAATAAAAAATCATATTTTTTCATAAAAATGATCTTTTTGCCCCCAATTTTTTATTTTCCCAAGGGTAAGAGAAGAAATTGGACCCCAAAAAATGTTGTGCAATTTGTCCTGAGTACGCTGATACCCCATATGTGGGTGTAAACCATTGTTTGGGCGCATGGCAGAGCTTGGAAGGGAAGGAGCGCCATTTGACTTTTCAATGCAAAATTGACTGGAATTGAGATGGGACGCCATGTTGCGTTTGGAGAGCCCCTGATGTGCCTACACATTGAAACTCCCTACAAGTGACACCATTTTGGAAAGTAGACCCCCTAAGGAACTTATCTAGATGTGTTTTGAGAGCTTTGAACCCCCAAGTGTTTCACTACAGATTATAACGCAGAGCCGTGAAAATAATTTTTTTTTTTTTTCTCAAAAATGATTTTTTAGCCCCCAGCTTTGTATTTTTACAAGGGTAACAGAATAAATTGGACCCCAAAATTTGTTGTCCAATTTGTCCTGAGTACGCTGATACCCCATATGTGGGGGGAACCACTGTTTGGGCGCATGACAGAGCTCGGAAGGGAAGGAGCGCCATTTGGAATGCAGACTTAAATGGATTGGTCAGCAGCCGTCACGTTGCATTTGCAGAGCCCCTGATGTACCCAAACAGTACAAACCCCCCACAAGTGACCCCATATTGGAAACTAGACCTCCCAAGGAACTTATCTAGATGTGTTTTGAGAACTTTGAATCCCCAAGTGTTTCACTAAAGTTTATAGCGCAAATCCGTGAAAATAAAAATTCTTTTTTTTTTTCACAAAAATGATTTTTTAGCCCCCAGTTTTGTATTTTCACAAGGGTAACAGGATAAATTGGACCCCAAAAGTTGTTGTCCAATTTGTCCTGAGTACGCTGATACCCCATATGTGGGGGGGAACCACTGTTTGGGTGCATGACAGAGCTCGGAAGGGAAGGAGCGCCATTTGGAATGCAGCCTTAAATGGATTGGTCTGCAGGCGTCACGTTGCATTTGCAGAGCCCCTGATGTACCCAAACAGTACAAACCCCCCACAAGTGACCCCATATTGGAAACTAGACCTCCCAAGGAACTTATCTAGATGTGTTGTGAGAACTTTGAACCCCCAAGTGTTTCACTACAGTTTATAACGCAGAGCCGTGAAAATAAAACATCTTTTTTTTCCCACAAAAATGATTTTTAGCCCCCCAAATTTTTATTTTCCTAAGGATAACAAGAGAGCTTGGACCCCAGAAGTTGTTGTTCAATTTGTCCCGAGTACGCTGATAACACATATGTTGGGGTAAACCCCTTTTTGGGCGCACGGGAGAGCTCGGAAGGGAAGGAGCACTGTTTTACTTTTTCAACGCAGAATTGGCTGGAATTGAGATTGGACGCCATGTCACGCTTGGAGAGCCCCTGATGTGCCTGGACAGTGGAAACTCCCCAATTCTACCTGAAACCCTAACCCAAACACACCCCTAACCCTAATCCCAACGGTAACCCTAACCACACCCCTAGCCCTGACACACCCATAATTCTAATCCCAACCCTAATCCAAACGTAAATGTAATCCAAACCCTAACCCTAACTTTAGCCCCAACCCTAACTTTAGCCCCAACCCTAACTTTAGCCCCAACCCTAACTTTAGCCCCAACCCTAACTTTAGCCCCAACCCTAACTTTACCTCCAACCCTAGCCCTAACCCTAACCCTACCCCTAACCCTAACCCTAAACGTGACTGAAATACGTGGCACTGAAATACGTGGCACTGAAATACGTGGCACTGAAATACGTGGCACTGAAATACGTGGCACTGAAATATGTGATACGTGGCACTTAAATACGTGGCACTGAAACACGTGGCACTGAAATACGTGATACGTGGCACTGAAATACGTGGCACTGAAATACGTGGCACTGAAATACGTGGCACTGAAATACGTGGCACTGAAATATGTGATACGTGGCACTGAAATACGTGGCACTGAAATACGTGGCACTGAAATACGTGGCACTGAAATACGTGGCACTGAAACACGTGCAACTGAAATACGTGGTACTAAAATATGTGGCACTGAAATACGTGATACGTGGCACTGAAATACGTGATACGTGGCACTGAAATACGTGGCACTGAAATACGTGGCACTGAAATACGTGGCACTTAAATACGTGGCACTGAAATATGTGATACGTGGCACTTAAATACGTGGCACTGAAACACGTGGCACTGAAATACGTGATACGTGGCACTGAAATACGTGGCACTGAAATACGTGGCACTGAAACACGTGCAACTGAAATACGTGGTACTAAAATATGTGGCACTGAAATACGTGATACGTGGCACTGAAATACGTGGCACTGAAACACGTGGCACTGAAATACGTGATACGTTGCCCTGAAATACATGGCACTGAAATACGTGGCACTGAAATACGTGGCACTGAAATACGTGGCACTGAAATACGTGGCACTGAAATACGTGGCACTATGACTGTCAGAAAATGTTCATTAAACGGTTAGGGGTGAGGTTAGGGGTAGAGTTAGGGTTAGGGTTTGGATCCCTTTATCACCTTGATGGTGGTGGGTGGCTTTTCAGTGTGTTTTCTGTTTTTTTTCGATAAAAATGCATGCGTTTTTAACGCAAACAAACGTATGTGCTTAAAAACACCAAGAAAATACTGCAGGTTGTATTTCTGAAAATTAACGCATGCAGAAAAAAACCGCATGCGTTTGAAAACGCGACCAAACGTCTACAAAAAAACGCATGCGTTTTCAATGTTAAGTATAGGGAAAAAACGCATGCGTTTTTTTGTGCAAAAAACGCTGCAGACAAAAACGCAAGTGTGAAACCAGCGACGCTTTTTATAGCAAAAAAGTTTTTGCGTCTCCACATTTTGAGAGCTATAATTTTTCCACATTTTGCTCCACAGAGTCATGTGAGGTCTTGTTTTTTGCGGGACGAGTTGACGTTTTTATTGGTAACATTTTCGGGCACGTGACCGTTTTTGATCGCTTTTTATTCCGATTTTTGTGAGGCAGAATGACCAAAAACCAGCAATTCCTGAATTTCTTTTGGGAGAGGCGTTTATACCGTTCCGCGTTTGGTAAAATTGATAAAGCAGTTTTATTCGTCGGGTCAGTACGATTACAGCGATACCTCATTTATATCATTTTTTTATGTTTTGGCGCTTTTATACGATAAAAACTATTTTATAGAAAAAATAATTATTTTGGTATCGCTTTTTTCTCAGGACTATAACTTTTTTATTTTTTTGCTGATGATGCTGTATGGCGGCTTGTTTTTTGCGGGACAAGATGATGTTTTCAGCGGTACCATGGATATTTATATCAGTCTTTTTGATCACGTGTTATTCCACTTTTTGTTCGGCGGTATGGTAATAAAGCGTTGTTTTTTTGCCTCGTTTTTTTTTTTTTTTTTCTTACGGTGTTTACTGAAGGGGTTAACTAGTGGGGCAGTTTTATAGGTGGGGTCGTTACGGACGCGGCGATACTAAATATGTGTACTTTTATTGTTTTTTTTTTTTATTTAGATAAAGAAATGTATTTATGGGAATAATATATATTTTTTTTTTTTCATTATTTTGGAATATTTTTTTTTATTTTTTTTTACACATTTGGAAATTTTTTTTTTACTTTTTTACTTTGCCCCAGGGGGGGACAATACAGATCGGTGATCTGCCAGTTTGCATAGCACTCTGACAGATCACTGATCTGCGAGAAGTGCAGGCTGCTTCACAGTGCCTGCTCTGAGCAGGCGTCTGTGAAGCCACCTCCCTCCCTGCAGGACCCGGATCCGCGGCCATCTTGGATCCGGGTCTGGAGCAGGCAGGGAGGGAGGTAAGACCCTCGCAGCAACGCGATCACATCGCGTTGCTGCGGGGGGCTCAGGGAAGCCCGCAGGGAGCCCCCTCCCTGCGCGATGCTTCCCTGCACCGCCGGCACATCGCGATCATGTTTTATCGCGGTGTGCCGGGGGTTAATGTGCCGGGAGCGGTCCGTGACCGCTCCTGGCACATAGTGCCGGATGTCAGCTGCGATATGCAGCCGACACCCGGCCGCGATCGGCCGCGCTCCCCCCGTGAGCGCGGCCGATCGGCTATGACGTACTATCCCGTCGGCGGTCATACGGGCCCACCCCACCTCGACGGGATAGTACGTCGGATGTCAGGAAGGGGTTAAAATCTGCCAGCTAGAGTGTCCTGTTCAGAAGTTCTAAAAAATTTGGATGGTAAAAATATACTTTTTCATTACTGTCATGCCACTTAGCATTAATTCCTGAAAAGCATCTGAAGGGTAACTGAACTACCTGAAAGCAATTTTGAATAAAATGAGGGGTACGGTTTTTAAAATGGTCTCACTTTTGAGTGTTTCTAATATTTAGGACCCAAAGGTCACTTCAAAACTGAAACTACAAAAATAAGTTTTGTAAATTTCCTTGAAAAAATGAAAAAATGCTGCTACATTTGTAAGCCTTCTATAATGCTAAAAGAATTAAACATTTTACAAATGGTGCTCATGTAAAGCAGACATGAGGAGATGTCATTTATTATTATTTTGTATGGTTTGAATATCTGGATTAAAGGGATAATCAATCAAAGTTTGAAAATTGCATTTTTTTAAATTTGGAAAGTGTCTAATATTTTTTAAATATATGTAAAACATATCAACCTTGCGCAGGCGTGTACTCCGGAGGACAGAGAATGAACTTCAATCCAATATTGCGGCCAGCATGCAGCTAGCGGGTAAGGAAAGGGTGAATCAAACACCCGAAAACCCGGCCCATATGACCCAAAACTGGTCCCGCCAAATTCAGGTGACAGGTTCCCTTTAATAACACTATACCTTTTTAATTTATCATGGTTCTTGGTGTACACTTTTTTCTGTAGGCTTGTATTCATTATTGTGCTGAACCTCCCTTACTAAGAATTCCATATATATATTTCAACATAGACTATCTTTAACTTAACCCCTTCCCGACATTGGATGTACCGGTACTTCCTATTTTGCAGTGCCTTCTTGACATTAGACCATATGAATAGAACTGTATTGTGGTCGACGCTCATAGCAAGTGAGTAATTCTGCTACATACAGGTGACCTGATCATCGCCTGTATGTACCAGAGCCAATCGAGTTATGGCAGGTTCTAGTGTCATAGGGAGACTATTGAAGCATGCCAAAAGTAAAAAAAAATAAAAAAAATAGTAAAAAAGTAAAAAAATATAAAAGTTAAAATCACCGCCCTTTCGCCGCATTCAAAATAAAACAAAAAACCAAACATACACATATTTGGTATCGTCGCATTCATAATCTCCAAATCTATCAATTAAAAAAATGATTATCTTGATCGTTAAACAGAGTAGTGAGAAAAAAAATCAAAATGTCATAATTAGTTTTTTTTTTCGCCGCAACATTGCATTAAAATGCAATAACGGGCAATTAAAAGATCGTATCTGCACCAACATAATATCAATAAAAATGGCAGCTCAGTGTGCAAAAAATAAGCCCTCACACAATCAGAGAGCCATAAAATTGGAGACTCTACGGGTATCAGAAAATGGAGCAAATTTTTTATTTTTTTTTTTAGCAAAGTTTGGAATTTTTTTTCACCACTTAAATAAAAAAGAACCTATACATGTTTTGGTGTCTATGAACTTATAACAGGAAAGATATATACCTTGGTGCCGTGTTAGCCAGTAGATAGAAAAATATTAAGAATTAAGAGTCCTCAGTGGTTGATACCTTTTAATGGCTAACTGAAAAGATGGTAACAAATTGCAAGCTTTCGAGACTACTGAGGCCTCTTCATGATGAAGAGACCTGAGTAGTCTCGAAAGCTTGCAATTTGTTACCATCTTCTCAGTTAGCCATTAAAAGGTATCAACCACTGAGGACTCTTAATTCTTAATATTTTTCTATGAACTTGTAATGACCTGGAGAATCAGAATGGCAGGTCAGGTCAGGTTTTAGCATTTAGTGAACCTAGTAAAAAAGCCAAACAAACAAAAAGTGTGCAATTCTCCTTTTTTAGGCAATTTCACCCCACTTGGATTTTTTTCCCATTATCGAATACACAACATGGTAAAACCAATGGTGTCGTTCAAAACTACAACTCATCCCACAAAAAACATGCCTTCACTTGGCCATTTTGATTAAAAAATAAAAAAGTTATGGCCGTGGGAAGAAGGGGAGCAAAAAATGGAAACGCAAAAACAGAAATACTACTTATATGACACAAAATAGTTATTAAACAGTGATGAGCGAATATACTCGTTACTCGAGATTTCTCGAGTACGCTCGGGTGTCCTCCGAGTATTTTTTAGCGCTCAGAGTGTTAGTTTTTCTTGCTGCAGCTGAATGATTTACATCTGTTAGCCAGCATAAGTACATGTGGGGGTTGCCTGGTTGCTAGGAAATCCCCACATGTACTTATGCTGGCTAACAGATGTAAATCATTCAGCTGCAGCAAGAAAAACTAAATCTCTGAGCACTAAAAAATACTCAGAGGACCCCCGAGTGTGCACGAGAAATCTCGAGTAATGAGTATATTCACTCATCACTATTAATAAATATCATTTAGTACATGTCTACTTTATATTAGCATCATTTTTTAAACTTTTTTTTAGCAATTTAGAAGGGTTAAAAGTTTATTAGAAATTTCTTATTTTTTGAACAAAATTAACAAAAAATGTTTTAGGTACCACATCACATTTGAAGTGACTTAGCTATTGTGCTACCGAACGTTTACAATAAAAATTGTTAAGCCAGTATTGCGCCCACATTAGCTATAATTAGCCAATTGTCTGCATCCTAGAAATATAAATTATTTAGCCAATGTGCGCTTTCCCTCAATTTATTACCAGTCACTTTCCTGTGTCTTCAACCCCCAGCCGTTATGATCCTCTCACTCCCCCAATTTATTATACATATCCTCTCTCCACCACTTATCCTAATTCATTATAGCTTAATGTCCTATCTCTAACTACCAATTCACTTAAGTAACACAAAATCACTTACAGTGGGGAAAATAAGTATTTGATAAGCTGAAGATTTTGCAAATTTTCCCACCTACAAAGAATGGAGAGGTCTATAATTTTTACTGTAGGTACACTTCAACTGTGAGGGACTGTGAGAATTTAAAAATAAAAAAGCAGAAAATCACATTGTATGATTTTTAAATAATTAAGTAGAATTTTATTGCATGAAATAAGTACTTGATCACCTACCAACCAGCAAGAATTCTGTCTTTCACAGACCTGTTAGTTTTTTCTTTAAGAAGCCTTCCTACTCTGCACCCAGTAACTGTATTGATTGCACTTGTTTGAACTTGTGACCAGTCTAAAAGATATCTGTCCAAATACTCATTCAATAATACTCCAACCTTTCCAATATGTCAAAGACAAAAGCGTTGTCTAAGGACACCAGGGACAAAATTTATAGACCTGCGCAAGGCTGGGATGGGTCCAGGTCCGTTTGAAGTTTGACCATCTGGATGATCCAGAGGAGACATGGGAGAAGGTTATATATTCAGATGAGACAAAAATAGAACTTTTTGTTATCAACTCCTCTTGCCGTGTTTTGAGGAAGATGGATGAGTACGACCCCAAGAACACCGTCCCTACCGTGAAACATGGTGGGGGAAACATAACACTTTGGTGGGTGCTTTACTGCAAATGGGATTGGATGACTAAACCATATTCAAGGCAAGATGGATTGGGTCATATATTGCTAGCTTTTGGCCAACAACATCAGAGCATTTAAGATGGGTCGTGACTGGGTTTTCCAACATGACAATGACCCAAAACACACAGCCATGGCAGCTAAGGAATGGCTCTATAAGATCAATTTCAATTCCCTGGAGTGGCTTAGCCAGTCTACAGGCCTGAATTAAATAGAAAACCTTTTGATGAATCTGAAACTCACTGTTGCCCAATGAAAGGATCGGCACCTGAAAGATCTGGAGAAGATCTGTGTGAACGAGTGGTCCAAGATGCCTGCTGCAGTGTGTGCAAACTTGGTTAAGAACTACAGGAAATGCCTGACCTCTGTAAATGGAAACAAAGGTTTCTGTACCAAATAGTAAGTTCTGTTTTCTCTTGTATCAAATGCTTATTTCATGCAATAAAATGCTAATTGATTATGTAAAAATCATACAATGTGATTTTCTGGATTTTTTTTTAAAGATTATGTGTCTCACAGTTGAAGCGTACCTATGATGCAAATTACAGACCTCTACATTCTTTGTAAATGGGAAAAATTGCAAAATCGGCAGCTTATCAAATGCTTATTTTCCTCCCTGTGCCTCTCCAGATGATCCTCTAGACAGCTCTACTTTGATTCTCTTGTGGGTATGTGCTAAATGATACAGCTGGCACAATGATATCATCGCATGTACTGAGTGAGTCGGTGAGGAAGCCATTCTCTAGCAACTACTGTAAGCTGCAATTCTCTATTGCTGGCAGTGGAGCTACAAGAATGCTCCCTGTTTGACAAAAAAAATACTATAATGCTGGGGTCACCAGACCATAGATTCTCTCATCCAAGTTTGCTTAGAGTGTCAGCATAGTATGATCCAATTCTCTCGCATGAGAGAACCATAGCTCACTGTGAGAACAAGATGGAGAACAACATTTTTCCATCTTCTCCATTGTGTGACTCCACAGAAATCAGCGCTCAGATGTCATGTGCAGTCCGATGATTTTCAAGAAACCCATAGATTTGAATGGGTGAGTGTCTTCTGACTTTAGAGTAAAATTGCAGCATGCTTAGATTTAGATTTTAAGACCTGACTTTAAAATAGTTTGTAGCATCTAGTGTATTATAGAGGCCTGATCCATAGGCCACAAAATATTCTTTCATTATTAACATCATTATAAAGTAAGGAACCTGACTTTAAAACAGTTTGTAGCATCTAGTGTGTTATAGAGGCCTGATCCATAGGCCACAAAAAATTATTTCATTATTAACATCATTATAAAGTAAGGAACCTGACTTTAAAACAGTTTGTAGCATCTAGTGTGTTATAGAGGCCTGATCCATAGGCCACAAAAAATTATTTCATTATTAACATCATTATAAAGTAAGGAACCTGACATTAAAACAGTTTGTAGCATCTAGTGTGTTATAGAGGCCTGATCCATAGGACACAATAAAATATTGTGTTATTAACTAGGGTTGAGCGACCTTTACTTTTATAGGATCGGGTCGGGTTTCACGAAACCCGACTTTTTCAAAAGTCGGGTCGAGTGAAATCGGCCGATCCTATAAAAAAGTCGGGGTCGGCCGAAACTCGAAACCCAATGCAGTGCATTGGGTTTCCAATGGTTCCCAGGGTCTGAAGGAGCGGAAACTCTCCTTCAGGCCCTGGGATCCATATTTAAGTGTAAAATAAAGAATTAAAATAAAAAATATCGCCATACTTACCATCTGATGCGCCCTGGTACTAAGCGGGAACCTTCCTTCCTTAGAATCAGCCTTCCAGGACCTTACGGTGACGTCGCGGTGACGTCGCGGCTTGTGATTGGTCGCGCGGCCGCCCATGTGACCGCTCGTGCGACCAATCACAAGCCGCGACGTCACCGTGACGTCACCGAGGGTCCTGGAAGGGCTGATTCTTAGGAAGGAAGGCTGCCAGAAAGAAGCTGAGGGTGAGTATATTCCTATTAGGTATATACTCAACCTCGGACGCGCCCTGCTTCTTTCCGGCAGCCTTCCTTCCTAAGAATCAGCCCTTCCAGGACCCTCGGTGACGTCACGGTGACATCGCGGCTTGTGATTGGTCGCACGAGCGGTCACATGGGCGGCCGCGCGACCAATCACAAGCCGCGACGTCACCGCGACGTCACCGCAAGGTCCTGGAAGGCTGATTCTAAGGAAGGAAGGTTCCCGCTTAGTACCAGGGCGCATCAGATGGTAAGTATAGCGAAATTTTTTATTTTAATTCTTTATTTTACACTTAAATCTGAATTCCGATACCAATTCCCGATATCTTAAACATATCGGGAATCGGTTTCGGAATTCCGATTCCAGATTCAGAAGATCGCCGACTTCATGGCCGACCCCACACAGGGGTCGGGTCGGGTTTCATGAAACCCGACTTTGCCAAAAGTCGGCGACTTCTGAAAATTGCCGACCCGTTTCGCTCAACCCTAATTAGCAGCGTCCGCGGGTCTGCAGCTCGCTGGGGTGGCAAGGGTTGCTGTTGTGAACTCTATTTCTGGGCTCCCTCTTGTGGTCACAAGTGGTACTGTTTGAGTGCTGTCTTTCTGCAGTTTTGTGACTGGCATCAGCTGTCTCTTTATATGTGGGCTGGTTTCCTATTTAAGCTCACTTGGACTCTCAGTTGATGCCTGCTGTCAATGTATTCAGTGCTATTCTGATTCATTCTGACTACCTTGCTACCAGTCTCTTCAAGAGAAGCTAAGTTTCCGTTTGTTCATTTTTTGATCATCAGTGTTCAATATGTTTCTTGTCCAGCTTGCTAATATGTGATTTTCTTGCTTGCTGGTAGCTCTAGGGGGGCTGAGTTTCTCCCCCACACCGTTAGTTGGTGTGGGGGTTCTTGAATTCTCAGCGTGGATATTTTGTATAGGGTTTTCTACTGACCGCACAGTTCCCTGTCTGTCTTCTTCTACCTAGAATTAGTGGGCCTCATTTGCTGAATCTGTTTTCATTTCTACGTTTGTATTTTCCCCTTACCTCACCGTTTTTATTTGTTGGGGGCTTCCTATATCTTTGGGGTCATTTCTCTGGAGGCAAGTGAGGTCTTACTTTCTCTATAGGGGTAGTAAGTTTCTCAGGCTGCGTCGAGATGTCCAGGATTTAAGGCACGTTCACCGGCTACCTTTAGTGTGTTTGGTTAGGATCAGGTTGCGGTCAGTCCAGTTACCACCTCCCTAGAGCTTGTTCTATTTTCAGTAACTTAGCAGTCCATCCTGTGATCCTCAGCCACTAGGATCATAACAGTACAGCAGGCCTAAAAGTGTTTAATGCATTGCAGAAGTGGGATAAGAGAAGCCCTGAGTACAATTTTTTTTTTCTCTCTCCCTTTGCTGCAGTCTGTCCAGCTTCTCTCATCCCCTTAATCTCTGGGTGCTTTGAGTTCAGCTGCAGACATGGATATTCAGAGTCTGACTTCTAGTGTGGATCATCTTGCGGCAAGGGTGCAAAGCATTCAGGATTTTGTTGTTCACAGTCCTATGTCTGAGCCAAAAGTACCTGAGTTGTTTTCTGGAGATAGATCTAGATTTCTGAATTTTAAGAATAATTGCAAATTATTTCTTTCATTGAGACCCCGTTCCTCTGGTGATTCCGCTCAGCAAGTTAGAATCGTTATCTCCCTGTTATGTGGCGACCCTCAAGATTGGGCTTTGTCCCTGGCGCCAGGAGATCCTGCATTGCTGAATGTGGATGCGTTTTTTCTGGCGCTTGGATTGCTTTATGAGGAACCTAATCTTGAGAACCAGGCAGAAAAGGCCTTGCTGGCTCTCTCTCAGGGCCAGGATGAAGCTGAGGTGTATTGTCAAAAATTTCGGAAATGGTCGGTGCTTACTCAATGGAATGAGTGTGCCCTGGCTGCAAATTTCAGAGAAGGTCTTTCTGAAGCCATTAAGAATGTTATGGTGGGGTTCCCCACGCCTGCAAGTCTGAATGACTCAATGGCTTTGGCCATTCAGATTGATCAGCGTTTGCGGGAGCGCAAATCTGCGCACCATCTGGCGGTGTTTTCTGAACAGAGACCTGATTCAATGCAATGTGACAGAATTGAGCGGCAAAGTCATAGACGTCAAAATTGGTTGTGCTTTTACTGTGGTGATTCTACTCATGTTATCTCAGCATGCTCTAAGCGCTTAAAAAAATCGCTAAACCTGTCACCATTGGTACTATACAGCCTAAGTTCATTTTGTCTGTTACTTTAATCTGTTCTTTGTCATCCTACTCGGTTATGGCTTTTGTGGATTCAGGTGCTGCCCTGAATCTTATGGATTTGTTGTTTGCCAAGCGCTGTGGTTTTGTTCTGGAGCCTTTGGAATTTCCTATTCCACTGAGGGGAATAGATGCTACGCCATTGGCTGAGAATAAGCCTCAGTATTGGACTCAAGTGACCATGTGCATGACTCCTGTACATCAGGAGGTGATTCGCTTTCTTGTGCTGCATAATTTGCATGATGTTGTAGTTTTGGGTCTGCCATGGCTGCAGGCCCATAATCCAGTTTTGGATTGGAAAGCTATGTCTGTGTCAAGTTGGGGTTGTCAGGGGATTCATGGCGATGTCCCTTTGGTGTCAATTGCTTCTACCACTCCTTCTGAGGTCCCTGAGTTTTTATCGGACTACCAGGATGTATTTGATGAGCCCAGATCCGGTGCCCTGCCTCCTCATAGGGATTGTGATTGTGCTATAAATTTGATTCCTGGCAGTAAGTTCCCTAAGGGATGACTTTTTAATTTGTCTATACCAGAACATGCTGCGATGTGGAGTTATATAAAGGAGTCTTTGGCGAAGGGACATATTCACCCATCCTCCTCCCCTCTTGGTGCAGGTTTTTTTTTTGTAGCCAAGAAGGATGGTTCTCTGAGACCTTGTATAGATTATCGTCTTCTAAATAAAATCACGGTCAAATTTCAGTATCCTTTGCCATTATTGTCTGATCTGTTTGCTCGGATTAAGGGATCCAGTTGGTTCACCAAGATAGATCTTCGTGGTGCGTATAACCTTGTGCGTATCAAGCAAGGGGACGAATGGAAAACGGCATTTAATACGCCCAAAGGCCATTTTGAGTACTTGGTGATGCCTTTTGGACTCTCTAATGCTCCTTCGGTGTTTCAGTCCTTTATGCATGACATTTTCCGAGAATATCTGGATAAATTTATGATTGTGTATCTGGATGACATTTTGGTCTTTTCTAATGATTGGGAGTCCCATGTGAAGCAGGTCAGGATGGTGTTTCAGGTCCTGCGTGCTAATGCTTTATTTGTGAAGGGCTCAAAATGTCTCTTCGGAGTACAGAAGGTTTCCTTTTTGGGTTTTATTTTTTCTCCTTCTACTATTGAGATGGACCCAGTCAAGGTCCAGGCTATTCATGACTGGACTCAGCCTACATCTATTAAGAGTCTTCAGAAGTTCTTGGGTTTTGCTAATTTTTACCGTCGCTTCATCGCTAATTTTTCTGGCGTGGTTAAGCCCTTGACGGATTTGACCAAGAAGGGTTCTGATTAGTGTTGAGCGATACCTTCCGATATCGGAAAGTATCGGTATCGGAAAGTATCGGCCGATACCGTCAAAGTATCGGATCTAATCCGATACCGATACCCGATCCCAATGCAAGTCAATGGGACGAAAATATCGGAATTAAAATAAACCCTTTCTTTCTACATGAAGGAAAACAACTAAGAATAATGTAGGATGTATTGGGGGACATGGCGGAGACATTAAAGTCACAGAGGTTTAGCCCAATCAAATAGAATAGCAGGAATTTTATTTTTTTTATGACGTTCGGCATTAGAAAGATTTTGACTATGTTAATTTTTTTTAAATTTTGTCAGATATTGATGTTTCACTACTTCCACGCCCTTCACCTTCTTTTTTACTTCTCCCACACTTTCTTCTTCATTATCCTCATCATCAGCTTCTTTGACATCAACTTCTTCACCTTATTCATCTTCTTCTTCATCTTCTACCTATTATTTTTTTTGTTACATTGTTCATATTCTTTTTATTTTACTATTATCTTCTTCATATTCAACTTCTTCATCATATTCTTATTTGTGACAGGCATTCCCGTAGTTGATATCTATAAAAGTTTGAAGATTACACCTTCCGTTCTGCCTGTCACAAAAGAGTTACATTTGTCCGCGTTCAGTTTGGCCTGCAGCATCAGGCTTTATCCAGGGGCACCACGAGGAGGAACGGACTCACCCCCATACACTGCTTAGTCTTCTTCTGCTTATAATTTAGATAATATCTTTTGCTCTGATATTTAGTCTTATGCTTAATGTTCTTCTGCTCTTTGTTCTGCAGCCTCTTGTTCTTCTGCTTCTCGGTCTCCCATGTCGTCGTCGTCTCCAGTGTTGTCGTCTCCGGGGTCGTCGTCATCAGGGTGGTCTTCAGGGTCATCGTCTCCAGGGTCATCGTCATCTCAGTGGTTGTCATCTCTGGTGTCGTCGTCATCTTAGGGGTGGTCTTCCGGGTCATCGTCTTTAGGGTCTTGAACTTGGAAATGTAGCAGGAGGTACAAGAAGGCTGAGAAAATGCCGAGAAACAGCTGATGGAACTGGAACTCGGATGGCTACCCGAAGGTCCAAGAGCCAATAGAACTACCGAGGACCAGCTGACGTTACTGGAACCCGGTTACTAAGCAGGAGGTACCCGTGCCTGAAAGCACTACCAAGGACCACCTGACATTGGTGGAACTCGGATACCCAGAGGGAGGCACCTAAGCCAAAGGCTCTGCCTGGAACCAGCTGATGGTACTGGAACCAGGATGGGGAGCAGAAGGTACAAGAGCAAAAGACACTGCCGAGAACCAGCTGACGGTACTGGAACCCGGATGGGTAGCCGAAGGTCCAAGTGCCAATGGAACTACCGAGGACCAGCTGACGTTACTGGAACCCGGTTACTAAGCAGGAGGTACCCGTGCCTGAAAGCACTACCAAGGACCACCTGACGTTGGTGGAACTCGGATACCCAGAGGGAGGCACCTTTGCCAAAGGCTCTGCCCGGAACCAGCTGATGGTACTGGAACCAGGATTGGGACCTATTCAAGCTTGTCTTCTTACAGCCCCAACTAGTGGGGTTGGAGCAAAGGGTCAGCAGGGGGAGCAGAGTGTAGGCCGAAGGTCTGCGTGGCTGTTGCAGGACACGTTGGAGGCTACACAGCAGGGGAACAGCTGGCAGTGCTGAACCCCACTGACACATTGGCGAGGTGTTTGGCTCTGTGCAGCCAGCACTTCCGGACAGCAACCAGCGGTGTTGGAGCCCAGGGTCAGCAGGAGGAGGAGAGGGAGCAGAGTGTAGGCCGAAGCCTAATTGAACCAATTTCAAAGGTACCCTTTAACCCCCCCTCAGGTGTTACAAACTAGAAGAGCCACACCTTATGCAGCAGTAGTGCTGCACAAGCCAAAGTTTTCTCTTTTAATTTTTCTCCTTGCACATGCTGAATGAAACACGTATAACATTTAGCCCTTTATACAGTCAAACTGTTTTGGAGGCGTGAGTTCCCTTCGTAATGAGATGCAGCACAGCTGGCAAAAATCCCACCTTGGTGCTGGGCGCGGCCTCCTGAGCATCGTTATTTGCTGCACAGGAGTCTGCGCTGTCGTGTTATCCCTTGGCCTTGCGCTGTTAGCGCTGCCCATCTTCTGACATCATTTCATGTCGGCCGGTGCGGTTCGCGATGACCATGAATCCCAGCCCCGCAGTGTCTTTACATTGTTAAAACACTGCGGGGCTGGGATTCCTGGCCTGGCGCAATACATAGGTTCGCCTCTCACACTCGGGTCCTTATACCTGCTTCAGACTGTGCGGCGTCAGCTGATCCCTTGTCGCACGCCACGGCCATGAAGCCGCACAGTCTGAAGAAGGCGGAAGGAGATGAGGGACAGGCGAACATATGCACTGCTGATGCCCATCAATCACACCCTCGCAGTCAAAATAAATAAGACACTGAGGGGCATTGTGTGGGGCAGGGCTGCCGCAGAGGCGCAGCCAGCCAAACAATGATGCCAGAAGACGGGCAGCGCTACCAAGGGGGTTGCAGCGTGTCATTACAAAGGAAAGTCACACCTCAGGGACGGTTTAATGGTCACAGAGGACACATTTTAGACGTGTTCAGTTCCACGTGTGCAAGGGGAGTAAGTTTATGAGCCACCTTGCACACATGCAGCATTACTGCTGTACAAGGTGGCTGTGAAACATACAAACGCCTGGGGGAGGGGGGACAGGTTCCCTTCAATTTCAGTTCTTGTGTTTGCGTGGCATTTGCAGGACACGATGCCGGCTACACAGCAGGGGAACAGCTGGCGGTGCTGAACCCCACTGACACATTGGCTGGTGTTTTTCTCTGTGCAGCTAGCAGTACCGGGCACCAACTGGCGGTGTTAGAGCCCAGGGTCAGCAGGAGGAGTAGAGGGAGCAGAGTGTAGGCCGAAGCCTGGACTGGCGGCAGCTTTAGGTCTGTTGTGTCTGCGTGGCTGTTGCAGGAAACGTTGCCGGCTACACAGCAGGGGAACAGCTGGTGGTGCTGAACCCCACTGACACATTGGCGAGGTGTTTGGCTCTGTGCAGCCAGCACTTCCGGACAGCAACTAGCGTTGTTGGAGCCCAGGCTCTGCAGGTGGAGCAGAGTGTAGGCCGAAGCCTAATTGAACCGATTTCAAAGGTAACCTTTAACCCCCCCTCAGGGGTTACAAACTACAAGAGCCACAGCTTGGGCAGCAGAAATGCTGCACAAGTCTAAGGTTGCTCTTTTAATTTTGCTCCTTGCACACGCAGAAAGAAACACGTATAACATTTAGGCCCTTAAGCAGTCAAACTGTTTTGGAGGCGTGAGTTCCCTTCGTAATGAGACGCAGCACAGCTGGCAAAAATCCCACCTTGATGCTGGGCGCGGCCTCCTGAGCGTCGTTATTTGCTGCACAGGAGTCTGCGCTGTCGTGTTATCCCTTGGCCTTGCGCTGTTAGCGCTGCCCGTCTTCTGACATCATTTCATGTCGGCCGGTGCGGTTCGCGATGACCATGAATCCCAGCCCCGCAGTGTCTTTACATTGTTAAAACACTGCGGGGCTGGGATTCCTGGCCTGGCGCAGTACATATGTTCGCCTCTCACACTCGGGTCCTTACACCTGCTCCAGACTGTGCGGCGTCAGCTGATCCCTTGTCGCACGCCACGGCCATGAAGCCGCATAGTCTGAAGAAGGCAGAAGGACATGAGGGACAGGCGAACATATGCACTGCTGATGCCCATCAATCACACCCTCGCTGTCAAAATAAAAAAGACACCGAGGGGCGTTGTGTGGGGCAGGGCGGCCGCAGAGGCGCAGCCAGCCAAACAATGATGCCAGAAGACGGGCAGCGCTACCAAGGGGGTTGCAGCGTGTCATTACAAAGGAAAGTCACACCTCAGGGACGGTTTAATGGTCACAGAGGACACATTTTAGACGTGTTCAGTTCCACGTGTGTAAGGGGAGTAAATTTATGAGCCACCTTGCACACATGCAGCATTACTGCTGTACAAGGTGGCTGTGAAACATACAAACGCCTGGGGGAGGGGGGACAGGTTCCCTTCAATTTCAGTTCTTCTGTCTGCGTGGCATTGGCAGGACACGATGCCGGCTACACAGCAGGGGAACAGCTGGCGGTGCTGAACCCCACTGACACATTGGCTGTTGTTTTTCTCTGTGCAGCTAGCAGTACCGGGCACCAACTGGCGGTGTTAGAGCCCAGGGTCAGCAGGAAGAGTAGAGGGAGCAGAGTGTAGGCCGAAGCCTGCACTGGCGGCAGCTTTAGGTCTGTTGTGTCTGCGTGGCTGTTGCAGGACACGTTGCTGGCTACACAGCAGGGGAACAGCTGGCGGTGCTGAACCCCACTGACACATTGGCGAGGTGTTTGGCTCTGTGCAGCCAGCACTTCTGGGCCCCAACTGGCGTTGTTAGAGCCCAGGGTCAGCAGCAGGAACAGAGTGCAGGCCGAAGCCTGCACTGGAGCAAGTTGAAAGGGAAGCTTTAACCCCCCCCAGGCGTTTGTAGCTGAAAGAGCCATCTTGTACAGCACTAATGCTGGAAAAGGTAAACTTAGCTCTTTTAATTATGGTCCTTGCACATGCTGAACCTAACACTTATGAAATGTGTCCCTGAACACGGTTAAACTGTCCGGTCGGTGGAACTTTCCTTTGTCATGTGACGCAGCACAGCTGTCATTCTTACCCCCTTGGCGCCGTGCGCCTCCTCCTCAACGTTGTTTGAATCTGTCCCGGAGTCTGCGCTGTTATGTTATCCCTTGGCCAGGCAAACTTAGCGCTGCCCGTCTTCTGACATCATTTGGTGTCAGGCTGGCTGCGCCTGTGCGGCCGCGCTGGGCAAGATCCCACCTCGCTGTGTCATCTAATGTAATCACTCTGCGGACCTGTGATCCATGGGCATGAGCAGTGCATATCCTCGCCTCTCACTCCCCTCCCTATGGCTTCTTCAGACTGTGCGGCGTCACGGCCGTGGCATGCTATTAGGGATCAGCTGACGGCGCACAGTCTGAAGAAATAGAAGATATGCACTGCTCATGTCCATGGATCACAGGTCCGCAGTGGGACTAAATCAGAAGACACTACGAGGCGGGATCTCGTCCAGCGCGGCCGCACAGGCGCAGCCATCCTGACACCAAATGATGTCAGAAGACGGGCAGCGCTAAGTGTGCCTGGCCAAGGGATAACATAACAGCGCAGACTCCGGGACAGATTCAAACATCGCTGAGGAGGAGGCGCACGGCGCCAAGGGGGTAAGAATGACGGCTGTGCTGCGTCACATGACAAAGGAAAGTTCCACCGACCGGACAGTTTAACCGTGTGAGGGGACACATTTCATAAGTGTTAGGTTCAGCATGTGCAAGGAGCACCACGAAAAGAGGCACTTTTTCCCTTTGCATCATTACTGCTGCACAAGGTGGCTCCTTCAGTAACAAACGCCTGGGGGGGGACAGGTTCCCCTAAATTTAACTTGTTGTGCCTGCGTGGCGGTCGCAGGACACGTTGCCGTATACACAGCAGGGGAGCAGCAGGCATTACTGAACCCCACTAACACATTGACGAGGTGTTTGGCTCTGTGCTGACAGCACTTCTGGACAGCAACTAGTGGTGTTGGAGCCCAGGGACAGCAGCAGGAGGAGGAGGTGGAGGATATAGGAGGGATTGCCACACACACAGCTGGGGAACAGCTGACGTTACTGAACCCCAAGAACAGAGGAGCGACTGTTGACTGTGCGTACAGCACTACCAGGCAACAACTAGCGGTGTTGGAGCCCAGGGACAGGAGGAGGAGGAGGTGGAGGAGATAGGAGGGATTGCCACACACACAGCTGGGGAACAGCTGACGTTACTGAACCCCAAGAACAGAGGAGGGACTGTTGGGACTGTGCGGACAGCACTTCTGGACGGCAACTAGCGATGTTGGAGCCCAGGGACAGCAGCAGGAGGAGGAGGTGGAGGAGATAGGAGGGATTGCCACACACACAGCTAGGGAACAGCTGACGTTACTGAACCCCAAGAACAGAGGAGCGACTGTTGACTGTGCGTACAGCACTACCAGGCAACAACCAGCGGTGTTGGAGCCCAGGGACAGCAGGAGGAGGAGGTGGAGGAGATAGGAGGGATTGCCACACACACAGCTGGGGAACAGCTGACGTTACTGAACCCCAAGAACAGAGGAGCGACTGTTGACTGTGCGTACAGCACTACCAGGCAACAACTAGCGGTGTTGGAGCCCAGGGACAGGAGGAGGAGGAGGTGGAGGAGATAGGAGGGATTGCCACACACACAGCTGGGGAACAGCTGACGTTACTGAACCCCAAGAACAGAGGAGGGACTGTTGGGACTGTGCGGACAGCACTTCTGGATGGCAACTAGCGGTGTTGGAGCCCAGGGACAGCAGCAGGAGGAGGAGGTGGAGGAGATAGGAGGGATTGCCACACACACAGCTGGGGAACAACTGATGTTACTGAACCCCAAGAACAGAGGAGCGATTGTTGACTGTGCGTACAGCACTACCAGGCAACAACTAGCGGTGTTGGAGCCCAGGGACAGCAGGAGGAGGAGAGGAACACAGTGTAGGCCGAAGCCTGATTGGAGAAAGTCGAAAGGGAACCTTTAACCCCCCCCCCCCCAAGGCGTTTGTAGCTGAAAGAGCCAGGTTGTGCAGCACAAAGGATGCAAAAGGAAAAGGTGGCTCTTTTCATTATGCTCCTTGCAAACACAGAACTAAACACTTATAAAATGTGTCCCCTGATACCGTGAGACTGTCCCGGAGGTGGGACTTTCCTTCGTAATATGACGCAGCACAGCTGACATTCCTACCCCCTTGGCACCGTGCCCCGGCTCCTCAGCGTTGTTTAATTCCGACCCAGAGCCTGCGCTGTTATGTTATCCCTTGGCCAGGCACACTTAGCACTGCCCATCTTCTGACATCATTTGGTGTCAGGCTGGCTGCGCCTGTGCGGTCGCGCTGGCCGAGAGCCCGCCTCGCAGTGACGTCTAATGTAATCCCACCGTGGGCCTGGGATCCGTGGCCATGCGCAGTGCATATCCTCGCCTCTCACTCCCCTCCCTATGGCTTCTTCAGACTGTGCGGCGTCAGGGCCGTGGCATGCTATTAGGGATCAGCTGATGGCGCACAGTCTGAAGAAGGCGTAGGGAGATGAGTGAGAGGCGGAGGTTCAGATATGCACTGCGCATGTCCATGGATCTCAGGCCCCCAGTGGGATTAAATCAGAAGACACTACGAGGCGGGCTCTCGGCCAGTGCGGCCGCACAGGCGCAGTCAGCCTGACACCAAATGATGTCAGAAGAGGGGCAGCGCTAAGTGTGCCTGGCCAAGGGATAACATAACAGCGCAGGCTCCGGGACGGAATCAAACAACGCTGAGGAGCCGGGGCACGGCGCCAAGGGGGTAGGAATGACAGCTGTGCTGCGTCATATTACGAAGGAAAGTCCCACCTCCGGGACGGTTTTACGGTATCAGTGGACACATTTTATAAGTGAAAAGTTCTGCGTGTGCAAGGAGCTAAACAAAAATAGCTACCTTTTCCTTGTGCAGCATTACTGCTGCACAAGGTGGCTCTTTCAGTAACAAACGCCTTGGCGGGGGGGGACAGGTTCCCTGACATTTCAGTTGTTGTGTCAGCGTGGCGGTCGCAGGACACTTTGCCGGCTACACAGCTGGGGATCAGCTGACGTTACTGAAACCCAATAACACTGGGTCGTATGTTTTGACTGTGCAGACGGCACTTCTGAGCCTCAACTGGCGGTGTTGGAGCCCAGGAATTAAAGTTCAGGTGGTAGAAAGATGAACACAACAGGAGACCTGGATACAGTAGACAGTCACCTAATTATTTAATCAGGAAGAGGAGTGGCAAATTCCTGTGAGATCCAGGCCTTGTTCATTTTCAGGAAAGTAAGCCGGTCAACATTATCGGAGGATAGTCGCATGCGACGGTCAGTTAGTACACCACCTGCAGCACTAAAGACGCGTTCCGATAATACACTAACCGCAGGGCAAGCCAGCACCTCCAATGCATACTGGCTTAGCTCTGGCCATGTATCCAGCTTTGAGACCCAAAACTTGAAAGGGGAAGAGCCGTCTGGGAGTACAGCAAGAGGGCAGGACATGTAGTCTGTCACCATCTGACGGAACCGTTGCCTCCTGCTGACTGGAGCCGTCTGTGATGGTGTAGACTTTTGTAGCGGGCACAGAAAACTGTGCCACAGTTGGGCCATACTGGTCTTGCCTAGGGCAGAGGCACTGCTTCTGCTCCCTCTTTGTGCAGAGCCTCCACCACTGCCTGGACGCACTGAGCTGCTTTTTAATGCACTAGCAGCACTTCTCTCACTTGGAATGGAGAAGATGATGGAATTCACCAGTGTGTCTTGGTACTCCCGCATTTTTCGCTCCCGGTTCAACGGTGTGATGAGGCTTTCTACGTTGTCCCGGTAGCGAGGATCGAGGAGGGTGAACACCCAATATTCAGACATGTTGAGAATGTGGGCGATGCGGCGGTCGTTTCTCAGGCACTGCAGCATGTAATCCACCATGTGCTGCAGACTGCCAACTGCCCAAGAAACGCTGTCCCCTGCTGGAGGCGTGATCTCTGCCCGCTCGTCATCACCCCACCCTCGCTGTACACACTGAGTACTGGACAATTGTGTAACTCCCTCCTCTGGACGGATGTCTTCCTCCTCCATTGACTCCTCCTCATCCTCCTCACAAATTGTCCCCTGCCTACGCGTTTGTGAGGAACCACGTGGCGCTGACTGTCCAGAAGATGATGGAAATGTTGAATCCTCATCCTCCACCTCTTCCACAACATCATCCCTTAGCGCTTGCAGTGATTTTTCAAGCAGGCAGATAAGGGGGACAGTCATGCTGACTAGTGCATCATCTGCACTCGCCATCCGTGTGGAATAATCGAAGGAACGCAAAACCTGGCAGACGTCATTCATAGTGGCCCACTCTGTGGTTGTGAAGTCTGAACGGCGTGGAGTGCGACTTCTTTGCGCCTGATGCAGCTGGTACTCCATTACAGCTTGCTGCTGCTCACACAACCGCTCCAACATATGTAACGTGGAATTCAACCTGTTAGGTAGGTCACATATGATGCGATGTTCCGGCAGGTGGTGTTGGCGCTGCAGAGCCGCAATGCGCGCTTTTGCCGTGCTGGAACGCCGCAACTGAGCACACTCTAGGCGGACCTTGTGCAGCAGTGCATCAAGATCCGGATAGTCCCTCAAAAAACTCTGCACGACCAAATTGAGCACATGTGCCAGACATGGGATGTGAGTGAGGTTGCCGAGGCCCAGAGCTGCCACCAGATTTCGGCCATTATCACACACTACCATGCCTGGCTGGAGATTCGCTGGCACAAACCACACATCGCTCTCCTGCCTGATGGCATTCCAGAGCTCCTGCGCTGTGTGGCTTCGATTCCCCAAAGAAATTAATTTCAAGACGGCCTGTTGATGTTTGGCCACGGCTGTGCTCATGTCGGTCGTAACAGGTAAACGTTCATCACGGGTCCATGTGGAGGTGGACTGTGACGGCTCCTGCAGCGATGATTCTGAGGAACTGGTGTAAGAGGAGGAGTCAATGCGTACAGAATGGATTCCTGCAATCCTTGGAGTGGGCAGGACACGTCCTGCGCCACTCGCACGATCTGTACCCGGCTCAACGACATTAACCCAATGGGCAGTTAGGGAAAGGTATCGCCCCTGTCCATGTTGACTGGTCCACGCATCGGTGGTGAGGTGGACCTTGCTACTGACGGCGTTCAGTAGCGCGTGTTTTATGTGTCCCTCCACATGCTTGTGCAGGGCAGGGACAGCTTGCCTGCTGAAGTAAAAGCGGCTGGGCACATTGTACTGTGGGACTGCCAATGACATCAAGTCACGGAAGCTGTCAGTCTCCACCAGCCTGAATGACAGCATTTCCAGTGACAGAAGTTTGGCAATGCCTGCAGTCAGAGCCTGTGCTCGTGGGTGGTTTGACGAGAAAGGCCGCCTTTTCTCCCATGCCTGTACTACCGATGGCTGTAGACTGCGCTGGGAGTGTGTGGATGACTGGGAAAGCGGTGCTGCAGGTGGAATTACAGTGGGTCTCTGGACAACAGGGCCAGAGGTTCTTCCACGGCGATCCTGGGAGGAAGCCGAACCAGCTGCGTGTGAGCTGGAGGAAGAGGCAACACAAGCTGAAGAGGTGGTAGCTGCCGCTGTTGGTTGGCCTAGCTCTTCAGTGTGTTTTTCTAACTCCGCCGCGTGCCTGTTGTGCACATGTTTCCACATGTTGGAGGTATTGAGGTTGCTGACATTTTGACCTCTTTTGACTTTGTGATGACACACCTTGCATTTGACATAGCAAATGTCATCTGCAACTGTGTCAAAAAAGGGCCAGACACTGCAAGTCTTGGGAGCGCCCTTTTTGGCTTTTGGAAGAGACATGCTCCTAACGGGTGCCAAAGTGGAGGCTACAGGCTGCGCAGTCTTCCCCCTCCCTCTACCTCTTTGGCCCGTTCTAGGAATCTCTTCCTCGGAGCTGCTCCCACCACCTTCCTGTCCCTCACGCCACGATGGGTCAAGGACCTCATCATCTACACTACCCTCTGCCACCAACTGCTCCTCCTGGGTAGTCTCAGCAGCAGAGCACGCACCAGAAAGTGGCACCTGAGTGTCATCATCAGCGGATGCGGCCTGCAATGTGGTGACCGGAGGCACTGGCCCACCCGCCTCTTCAGAGGAAGAGAGAAAAAGCTGTTGGGCATCACTGCACCCTGCCTCTTCTTCCATTTCTCCAATGCTGCTTGGCTGGCCCCCTGTTTCCTAGCCAAGAGATTCAGAGAACAGAAGTAGAGACGGCTCCTGTCCTGGACTCTCTGTCTGCCTGGCCAATTTGGCAGGTGGGGAAGAGACAGATGGCTGCTCTAAAGTGCTCTGTGTCTGAGAGGATGTGGCACTAATTGAAGTCGATGCATTAGCTGCCATCCATCCGACAACGGCTTCAATTTGGTCTTCACGCAGCAGCGGTGTACGGCGCTCTGCGACAAAGCTGCACATGAAGGACTGTTCCCTGGTGAAACTGGGGGCTGAGGAGTCACCGGTGCCCACAGCAGGCACAGAATCCCCACGTCCTCTCCCTGCTCCGCGCCCACGCCCACATGCCTTACTCCCTGCCTTCTTCATCTTGGTTGACTGATAAAGATAAGCAGAAAAGTACTAACGGCTTTGTGTGCTTATTCCTGAACAGCTCCTAACAGGTATAGGAAACACTAATTTTCTAAAGTGTGGACTAGACTTTAATATGAGCTAATGTGGCCTACACAAATGTAAAGTGGTGTCACTGGTGTGTTTGGTGAACTTTATTATTTATTTATTTTTTGGGGGCTGAACTGACAACAGAGAGAGCTGCAGTCACACAGAGACCGTGCAGACAGCCGTAAACGGCGCTGCAGGGCCCAAAAACCCTCCTCTACTTTATCCTATGTAGTGTTTTTCCACAAGTTAGCTGGAGACGGGTGGAAAGACACTAATAGGAATTTTTTGAAAAAATGTGCAGCAGCCTGCACTACTTAAAACAAAAGGAAAATTGATTTTACGGCATGACGCAGTGAAGAACCCTGAGCTGGAGACAGCCAGGCTATGGCTGCTCACAGACTACAGGGCGAGCTGCAGTCACACGGAGACCGTGCAGACAGCCGTAAACGGCGCTGCAGGGCCCAAAAACCCTCCTCTACGTTATCCTATGTAGTGTTTTTCCACAAGTTAGCTGGAGACGGGTGGAAAGACACTAATAGGAATTTTTTGAAAAAATGTGCAGCAGCCTGCACTACTTAAAACAAAAGGAAAATTGATTTTACGGTATGACGCAGTGAAGAACCCTGAGCTGGAGACAACCAGGCTATGGCTGCTCACAGACTACAGGGCGAGCTGCAGTCACACGGAGACCATTCAGACAGCCGTAAACGGCGCTGCAAGGCCCAAAAACCCTCCTCTACGTTATCCTATGTAGTGTTTTTCCACAAGTTAGCTGGATACGGGTGGAAAGACACTAATAGGATTTTTTTTTAAAAATGAGCAGCAGACTACACTACTTGAAAAAAAAAAAAAAAATGAACAGTATGAGGCAATGAACCACCCTCCCTGAACTGAATACAACCAGCTATGGATGGCCTATGGCTGCACTCAGACTAGAGAGTGGGCTGCACTCACACACACACACACACACAGACCTTGCAGATCGCTGTGAAAACAGCGCTACAAGGCAAAAGCAAGGTGATTAGTAGGCGAACACAGCGGTTGCTAAATTAGCCTTTGAAAAGCACAAAGAAGCAAATCGCTATCTCTAAACTGGCCCTCAGTCAGCAAACAGCGTCCTGTCACTAACTGAATTCACAGCAGAGTGAGCGCAAAATGGCGCCAGCGACTTTTAAACTGCATCATGACATCATTTCAGCAGCCAATCACAGCCTTGCCAGTAGTTTCAGGCCCTCCATGCTGAACAGGATGTGCCCACACTTGGAATCATTCTCATTGGCTGATTTCGTACAAATTTGTGCAGTTTGAATCCTGGGAACTTCCGATTCCGGTATCCGATACGCGGCAAGTATAGGATCTCGGTATCGGAATTCCGATACCGCTAAGTATCGGCCGATACCCGATACTTGCGGTATCGGAATGCTCAACACTAGTTCTGATGTGACTAATTGGTCTCCTGCGGCAGTGGAAGCCTTTTGGGAGCTGAAGTGCCGGTTTTCTTCAGCTCCAGTCTTATGTCAGCCTGATATCTCTCTTCCTTTCCAGGTCGAGGTGGATGCTTCTGAGATTGGAGCAGGGGCTGTTTTGTCGCAGAGAAGCTCTGATGGCTCTGTGATGAAGCCTTGTGCCTTCTTTTCAAGAAAGTTTTCGCCTGCCGAGCGGAATTATGATGTTGGTAATCGGGAGTTGTTGGCTATGAAGTGGGCATTTGAGGAGTGGCGACATTGGCTCGAGGGAGCTAGGCATCGTGTGGTGGTCTTGACTGATCACAAAAATCTGATTTATCTCGCGTCTGCCAAGCGCCTGAATCCTAGACAGGCTCGTTGGTCGTTGTTTTTCTCCCGTTTCGATTTCGTGGTCTCGTACCTGCCTGGTTCGAAGAACGTGAAGGCTGATGCCCTTTCTAGGAGTTTTGTGCCTGACTCTCCGGGAGTTTCAGAGCCGGCTGGTATCCTCAAAGAGGGAGTGATTTTGTCTGCCATTTCCCCAGATTTGCGACGAGTGGTGCAGAAATTTCAGGCTGATAGACCTGACCGTTGCCCACCAGAAAGACTGTTTGTCCCAGATAGATGGACCAGCAGAGTTATTTCCGAGGTTCATTCTTCGGTCTTGGCAGGTCATCCTGGGATTTTTGGTACCAGAGATTTGGTGGCTAGGTCCTTCTGGTGGCCTTCCTTGTCGTGGGATGTGCGTTCCTTTGTGCAGTCCTGTGGGATTTGTGCTCGGGCTAAGCCTTGCTGTTCTCGTGCCAGCGGTTTGCTTTTGCCTTTGCCTGTCCCGAAGAGGCCTTGGACGCACATTTCCATGGATTTTATTTCAGATCTTCCAGTATCTCAGAGAATGTCTGTCATCTGGGTGGTGTGTGATCGTTTTTCCAAAATGGTCCATTTGGTGCCCTTGCCTAAGTTGCCTTCCTCCTCCGATTTGGTTCCTTTATTTTTTCAGAATGTGGTTCGCTTGCACGGCATCCCTGAAAATATTGTGTCTGACAGAGGATCCCAGTTTGTGTCCAGATTTTGGCGGATTTTCTGTGCTAAGATGGGCATTGATTTGTCTTTTTCGTCGGCCTTCCATCCTCAGACGAATGGCCAGACCGAGCGAACTAATCAGACGTTGGAAACTTATTTAAGATGTTTTGTTTCTGCTGATCAGGATGATTGGGTGACTTTTTTGCCATTGGCCGAGTTTGCCCTTAATAATCGGGCTAGTTCTGCCACTTTGGTTTCGCCTTTTTCTGCAATAGTGGTTTTCATCCTCGTTTTTCCTCGGGTCAGGTTGAGCCTTCTGACTGTCCGGGGGTGGATTCTGTGGTGGATAGGTTGCAGCAGATTTGGAACCATGTGGTGGACAATTTGAAGTTGTCACAGGAGAAGGCTTTGCCAACCGCCGTCGCGGTGTTGGTCCCCGACTTTGTGTTGGGGATTTGGTATGGCTGTCTTCTCGGTATGTTCCTATGAAGGTTTCCTCTCCTAAATTCAAGCCTCGCTTCATCGGTCCTTATAAGATTTTGGAAATCCTTAACCCGGTGTCTTTTCGTTTGGACCTCCCAGCATTGTTTGCCATTGTTGCGGAGGTATGTGGTGCCTGTGGTTCCTTCTGTTGAGCCTCCTGCTCCGGTGCTGGTTGAGGGCGAATTGGAGTACGTGGTGGAGAAGATCTTGGATTCTCGTATTTCCAGACGGAGGCTTCAGTATTTGGTTAAGTGGAAGGGCTATGGTCAGGAGGATAATTCCTGGGTTGTCGCCTCTGATGTTCATGCAGCCGATTTGGTTCGTGCCTTCCATGCTGCTCATCCTGATCGCCCTGGCGGTCTTGATGAGGGTTCGGTGACCCCTCCTCAAGGGGGGGTACTGTTGTGAACTCTATTTCTGGGCTCCCTCTTGTGGTCACAAGTGGTACTGTTTGAGTGCTGTCTTTCTGCAGGTTTGTGACTGGCATCAGCTGTCTCGTTATATGTGGGCTGGTTTCCTATTTAAGCTCACTTGGACTCTCAGTTGATGCCTGCTGTCAATGTATTCAGTGCTATTCTGATTCCTTCTGACTACCTTGCTACCACTCTCTTCAAGAGAAGCTAAGTTTCCGTTTGTTCATTTTTTGATCATCAGTGTTCAATATGTTTCTTGTCTAGCTTGCTAATATGTGATTTTCTTGCTTGCTGGTAGCTCTAGGGGGCTGAGTTTATCCCCCCACACCGTTAGTTGGTGTGGGGGTTCTTGAATTCTCAGCGTGGATATTTTGTATAGGGTTTTCTACTGACCGCACAGTTCCCTGTCTGTCTTCTTCTAGTATTAGTGGGCCTCATTTGCTGAATCTGTTTTCATTTCTACATTTGTATTTTCCCCTTACCTCACCGTTATTATTTGTTGGGGGCTTCCTATATCTTTGGGGTCATTTCTCTGGAGGCAAGTGAGGTCTTACTTTCTCTATAGGGGTAGTAAGTTTCTCAGGCTGCGTCGAGACGTCCAGGATTTTAGGCACGTTCACCGGCTACCTTTAGTGTGTTTGGTTAGGATCAGGTTGCGGTCAGTCCAGTTACCACCTCCCTAGAGCTTGTTCTATTTTCAGTAACTTAGCAGTCCATCCTGTGATCCTCAGCCACTAGGATCATAACAGGTTGCCTAGCCGGGGCTTTTTTGGCACCGCAAAGGATGAGCCAACTCATGTAATCTGCCAACTTTGCAAAAACTGAGTCAAGGTAAAAAGTGCAATAATTTGACTACTACATGTATGAACCTTCACATGCGTAATCAATATGCTTTACAGTGGGAATCCCACTGCGCAAAAATGCGGATCAGCGGATCTCAACAGCCATCAGCTGCCTTATTAATTGCATCTGCTGCTTCTTCCTCCACCTCTGTTACCGTGCCAACTAATGAGATTCAAGTCTTCGACCGCAGAACCTCAGGTTCTTTACCCACTCCAGTCACGCTGACTGAGAGACCGACTTCAGCTGCAGTGGAAGCCTGCTATTTTTGACCAATCTCAGAGAACGTTCACACCACAAGTTTCTCAATCCACAGTAAAATCTCCGCCTGCACCTCTCTCACGGTCCAGCAGTTTGTCCTGTTCACCGCACTCCGCCGGTGTAGTGGAAGAACTATCGGTTCCTATTATACTGTCTATACTGTGGTGAAATTGATGCCACTTCTGTGGTGTCTGCCAATATTTTTGGGAAATGTGAACACTCCTGGTTGGATTTCCTTCATGTGTGCTGCCTGTAGTGGTAGGCATCCTAGACTGTCAGGCTTCCAAGTCCTTGAATTCAACTACCCGTGTTACTATCCTTAATGCTTTCTGGCAATGGTAGTATAAAAATCTGATATTTGTGCCACCTGAGTGTGGCTCAGCATGAAAGTAGGTTGATTTGTAGCATGCGGTATCAGGGCTCCCAGTTAAGGTTTCCTAAACCAATTTCTCCCCCACCTCATCTTACTGTGATGTTCAATCGAAAGCTGTAAATGCTGTCCCAGACCCCGATACCTCATACCTGGCTGATAGCTGCAGTGCCATGCTACAATTTGTACTGTAAGTGAATTGAGGCCACTTTCCAGGTGTCTGCCCCTAATTTCCTGTGTTGTGGCAGCATTGGGGGCCGTTATAAGGTGTTGTGCATGCGTTTGTTTTTGCCTCCCATTGACCTGAATGGCGTTTGATTATGTTCAGCGAATATTTGATGAATTAATCGGCGAATGTTGCACTTAGTGAACCTAATCCGAACTGAACATTGAAATATTCCCTCATCTCTACTAATGAATGAAATTTGGCTATGGGCTCTCCTCGAAGCCTTGGGCCCTGAGCGGTAGCTCAGATTGCCCTCATTATGATCCGTCCCTTAGCATTGTCATGAAATCAGAACAATATTGAAAATTACTTAAAGAGATTTAAGATATTTTAGTGTAGTTTTCATTTTGATAGTAATTTTTCTTTCGGTTTATGAAATTATAGCATGACAAACCTACTGAAATATCACACAGAGAAAAGCTGAGAAATGTAACTAATTTTAGTATTATATTACACCTATAATTTTATACTACACAACAATATATGCTGTTTTTACTTAACTAGCCAAATAATAAATCATGTTGAATAGAATATTTTCTCCATAAGGATGCAGTTTATTAGCAAAATCTGACCTGATAATGGTAAGCCATAATATTACATTTTAAAAGGATAAAGAGAATTTGTCATCTACAAAAGTACAAAATGTTGGTTATATGATATTTGGATCTCATTTCCAGGAGACCAATGCTCAATATAGCATTCAAGGAGGTTCTTCGGAGAGTTAATTAAATTGCTCTTTCCTGAAGCAGATGTAGACTGAACACTGAAAATAGAGTTCTTTTGGTTTTTAAGTATAGTCACCAGTAGACAAATTAGAAAAGAAAATTAAAAGTGCTCCCACAGAGATGTAGTAATTTTGTCTACTAAGATAGTTATTTTTAGAAACTGGTCATTTCTGCATAGCTGATTTCCTGTACAAACTGTGTATAACATATAGATGAGCAGATACTTTCTTTAAGAAATCTAAATAACAGAGAGAGAAAGAGATACACTCAATATGAACAGTCTAATTCACTTACCATGGATATGGAATCTAAACCCGGGTCACATGAACGAATAAATCATTGTACCATTCTGATTCCTAAAAGTGATATGGGGAAAATCCATATATTATTCTGTATGTAATGCGACTGCAATACGAGTGCGCAATTATTTTCTCGAATGCTATCCATATATCATCCATATGCAAAGCAATTTCTAACCAGAGTTTGAAATCAAATATACTGTTAAAGGGAACCTGTCACCCCGTTTTTTCAGTATGAGATAAAAATACTGTTAAATAGGGCCTGAGCTGTAGTGTATTTTGTGTACCCTGATTCCCCACCTATGCTGCCGAAATACCTTACCAAAGTCGCCGTTTTCGCCTGTCAATCAGGCTGGTCTGGTCAAATGGGCGTGGTGACATTGCTGTTTCTTCCCCCAGATCTTGCTTATCTTTCCGTTGGTGGCGTAGTGGTTTGCGCATGCCCAACTGCCAAATCCACTGTGCAGGTGAAGAAAAAGGCCATCTTCCTGAGGCCGCGCGTGCGCAGATGGAGCGCTCTGCTGCCCGGAGCTTCAGGAAAATGGCCGCCGCAATCTTCATCTGCGCACGCACAGCATCCCACAGCCATTTTCCTGAAGCCCCGGGCAGCAGAGCGCTCCATCTGCGCACGCGCGGCCTCAGGAAGATGGCCGCCCCCACGATAACCAGCGGAATAGCGCAGAAAGCGCTCTTTTTCTTCACCTGCGCAGTGGATTTGGCAGTTGGGCATGCACAAACCACTATGCCACCAAAGGAAAGATAAGCAAGATCTGGGGGAAGAAACAGCGATGTCACCACGCCCATTTGACCAGACCAGCCTGATTGACAGGCAAAAACGGCGACTTTGGTAAGGTATTTCGGCAGCATAGGTGGGGAATCAGGGTACACAAAATACACTATTGTAACGCACAGCTCAGGCCCTATTTAACAGTATTTTTATCTCATACTGAAAAAACGGGGTGACAGGTTCCCTTTAACATAAGTGCCTGTTTGATTATAATAACCCTATAAAAATACACAACACAAGGTCCAACATTTGGAGCCCATCTATATTGCTGGTATATTCCTTACAATCTTATTCTTTTTGCCAATTTCCCTTGAGATGTATGCATCTATAATATGCTCCAAATCTGGTGTTTTGCCTCTTTCTTCCCATTTGCCCTGTGGCAGTGGCAAGTTGGATAATATGGTTAGGGGATTGATGTAACCTTTATATTGTCAGGTCACATCAAGCCCAGAAGTAAGTAATGGAGAGATATCTATAAGTCGATTTTCCATTGCTAACCTAATAGTTATATTGTAAATAAAAAACATCCAGAATAAATGCCTTCATTTGTAATAAAAATCCACACACTGTTGCACAAATTTATTTAAAAATAGCAAAGTTATACTTACCTTAAGCCCATTCCATTGAAGCCCTCGTCCCCTGTAAAAAAAAACAAAATAATAAACAACCATGATACTCACCTTCTGTCTAATCCACTGATGCTCATGTCCCCTGTAAAAAAAGAAACATAATAAACAACCATATCCCTCATCTGTCCGAAGTGCAGCTAATCCATAATGTCCCACTGGGGTTCAGCGGGACCGCCCCAGGGTGAGTATAATATAACCTTTATTTCTCATCTTTCAGGTTACATCGGGGGTTGATCTACAGCCTTACAGAACGCTGTAGATAAGCCCCTGATGTCGGTGGTCTTAGCTCTTATACAATTTTTGGGGTGACAGATTCCATTTAAGCATTGCATTTGTGCTGAGAAAAGCCTTATGCTCACCCTGAGTTATGTAACCAATGTATGATGTTATTTGTAACTTAATTGTTTTAAATGAAGGCTGGTACCTCCATATGTATTTAATACACTCCTTATGATGTTGTGAAAATTATAGTCAAGGCGCTGCAGACCTTTATCAGCGACCTTAATGTGTCCAGTGCCAGACTGGTGTGTCTAGGACCAACAGGAGTTATTATTATACCCTATGGGTCCACCCTACAGTTATATGCAAATACCTGTTAGCCATTATCCCTGTTTTAGAGGAGCATCAACTATAAAACACTGGCGGCACATCTAATGTGCACACCACATAACTTGGATGTACAATTATGGGAGTTTGCATTAAAGGGGTTCTTTGGTTAATAAACACCGATCCATGGATTATATAGGATAGGTGATAACTTATTGATTGTTTGGGTCCAAACAGTGGAAACAACACCGATCAGAAGGATTGGGAAGCTTTATCTCTGACAGGACACTTTTGTCCTCATTTTAAAATTGAAGCGGCAGGTGGGATGTCTGACCTTAGATCCATTCATTCTCTTTAGGTCTTCCAGAAAAAAACAAGCCACTGAGGGAATGAATGTATTAGTGGTCAAATCATAAATGCATTACATATATACTACATACATACTACACACATACAACATACATACTACATACATACTACATACATACAACATAGTAGCGACAGAAATCCCATATACATATTTGAGAAACAGGGGTAGCGACACAAATTGTCCGCAACCCCTGTTCAAACAACCTCAGCTCCAATAAACATCAGACAAAAATAGGAGAAAAAGGAGCAAACTGATTACATCCGGTAAAAATAGTCATATAACTTTATTAATTCGTAGAAAAGATAAAACATCTCCACAGTACATAAAGAGCCATAAACAATGCAGATTGCTATATACCCCACCCCCCACCTATCACCACCTCACATTGCACATGAGTCCCTGAAAAAATAACATAAAGGTCCGAAGACCATAACCCTGAGGGAGCAGTGCATGCAAAAGTGGACGCCTGGAGGTCCGCATGCATCCATAAAGTGACTAAGGATAAAGTAACACCTTGAGAAAGCTGCCCCAAGTAGCTGCCAAACATGCGTCGGGACCCTCCATCCAACCCCCCTTGTTCCCACTCATCTGCTGGTAAGCATTGCACCTTTTGCTAGTTACTTCTGTACTTTATATGAAAGATAAACAGGTGTTACTTTATCCTTAGTCAGTTTATGGATGTATACTGACCTCCATGTGTCCACTTCTGGATGTACTGCTCCCTCAGGGTTATGGTCTTTGGACCTTTATGTTATTTTTCAGGGACTCATGTGCAATGTGAGGTGGTGATAGCTGGGGGGTGGGGTATATAGCAATCTGCATTGTTTATGGCTCTTTATGTACTGTTGAGATGTTTTACCTTTTCTACAAATTAATAAAGTTATATGACTATTTTTACCGGATGTAATCAGTTTGCTCCTTTTTCTCCTATTTTTTCATACATACAACATACATACTACATACATACAACATACATACTACATACATAATACATTCATACTACATACAATACATTCATACATTACATACAATACATACAGTACATATAGACATACAGTACATGTAACATAGATTACATACTCACCATCATTTGTCACTTTGTTCCCCGAAGCCAGTGTCATCTGTAAAAAATATTAAAATAACAAACAAACAATATACTCCCTGATCCGCAGAAATCCACAAGTGTCCCACTATGATCTCCCGTTGAGAACGGCAGCATCAGCTGATGCAACCGCTCTCTAGGGGCTCCAGGAATACAATGACGGGAGGAAGGTTTCCTTCCACACTGTATTCCTCCGCCGCTGTAAAAAGATAGTCCCTAGTCTCACTTTTGGCATTGCTGTGTGAGAAATTTTCCCATGCAGCAATTGCCATAAAGTGAGACTCTGAACTCTAGTAACCTCTCAGTGATGCACTGCAGGAGCCATTGTACATCACCCAATGTCACTGTTCTATAGGGGAGATCATCGTGGGACACTCGTTATTAATTGGACTACGGCGGACAGGTACTATACAGTTTATTATTTTACATTTTTTGCAGGCACTGAAGTATGGTAAGTATGGTTAAATGAAGGATATTAAAATACATTTTTCCTAATGTGTGTGTGTTTTATTAACCATTTATTAATATTGGATTAATAATGGATAGGCATCTTATTGACGCCTCTCCATTATTAACCCGGCTTAATGTCACCTTACAATAGCAAGGTGACATTAACCCCTTATTACCCCATATCCCACCGCTACACGGGAGTGAGAAGAGAGGGGCTAAGTGTCGGAATTCTGGGGTGGCTGCGGACTGGTATTTGTAGCCGGGGGGCAATATCCATGGCCCCTCTCTAGGCTATGAATATCAGCCTGCAGCTGTCTGCATAGCCTTTCTGGCTACAAGGTATAGGGGGACCCCACGTCATTTTTTTGAGGGGTCCCCCTATTTTAATAGCCAGTAAAGGCTATGCAGACAGCTGCGGGCTGATATTCATAGCAGGCTACAAATATTGGCCCCCAGCCGTCAGCTTTCCCCCTCTGGCGCTGAAAATTGCGTGGGAGCCCATGCCGTTTTTTCTGATTTTTTTAAAATTAAACGCTAATTAAGGCCTCTTTCATACTTGAGTCAGTACGGGTCCGTCGCTATGCGTCGGGCCGACGTACCGATGCACGTTGTGAAATTTGTGCACGACATGGGCAGCGGATGCAGTTTTTCAACGCATCCGCTGCTCATTCTGAAGTCCGGGGAGGAGGGGGCGGAGTTTCGGCTGTGCACACACGGTAAAAAATGGCAGACGCGACGGACCAAAAAGCTTTCACTTGAACGTTTTTTCGTGCCGACGGTCCGCCAAAACACGACGGATCCGTTGCACGACGGACGCGACGTGTGGCCATCCGTCGCGATCCGTCGCTAATACAAGTCTATGGGTAAAAAACGCATCCTGAGTTTTTATAATCAATGTTTCATCAGTGATTGTCTTGTGTGAAAACAATTGCAAAGCTTTTCCTATTCATTGCAATGTTATTCACATATAGTCATGGACTGCTCATGGATTTTTACGCACTCCTTGACTTGTATGTATAATTTTGATCAGTGACTTTGGTGAAGAAGGACATATTTCCATGTTTTTTGTAGACACATGGTTTGCAAAAAATTCAGATGTGATTAGCACCATAGATTTTAATAGTCATGTTTTATATCTGAAAAAAATATAGATAGAACACGTTCATGAGAAGTAAATGTCTGAATAAGGACTTGTAAGGATCTATAGTTATCTATGTGTCCCCTTAAAGGGAACCTGTCACCAGAATTTAGTGGGACTGGTTTTCGGTCAAATGGGTGGGGTTTTCGGGTGTTTGATTCACCCTTTCCTTACCCACTAGCTGCATGCTGGCTGCAATATTGGATTGAAGTCCATGCTCTGTCCTCCGTAGTACATGCCTGCGCAAGGCAATCTTGCCTTGCGCAAGCGCAGTATGCTTTGCCCAACTGCAGGCAAAGCCAGAAAGCATTAGTGCGCATGCGCCGGCGCACTATGTCCCGGAAGTATTTTGCTGTGTTCCGGGACACTAATGCTTTTCGGCTTTGCCCGCAGTTGGGCAAAGCATACTGCGCATGCACAAGGCAAGATTGCCTTGCGCAGGCGTGTACTATGGAGGACAGAGCATGAACTTCAATCCAATATTGTGGCCAGCATGCAGCCAGTGGGTAAGGAAAGAATGAATCAAACACCCGAAAACCCCGCCCATATGACCAAAAACCAGTCCCGCCAAATTCTGGTGACAGGTTCCCTTTAACTACCATGGATCATTTTGAATCTATCTATCATTTCTGATCTATTATGTAATAAAAAACAGAGCAAGGGGGCGCTCCTAGGATTATACCTGATGATCAAGAGAAACGTACAATAAATCAGAGATCCACTCACCTGTCTGGGCTGTTCACCCCTGCACAACAATGGGAGAAGCCTGCGGTGAGTAGAGAGCTGGCTGTGAAGCTGTGGGGCGTGAAATCCAAGCTGACATGTGACTAGACCACATGACTACAGGTCCTGCAGATCTCCAAATGGTAATGCCTGTGCTGCTCCATCCGCAACTCACAATAGAGTGTAGGTAAATGAAGGAAAGAATGTGTGGTCAGGCGAAGCGCTGGGCATACAGATAAGGACAGAAGGCTATAAAATGTGCAAACTGTTAAGTGTCGAGTTCCCACTGCTGCACAGGGGGAATCTCAAACCCTGTCCGCTGCGGTCTCCCATTCTCCTTCAGCTGCAGTGGATCCTGCTCAGCAGAGACATCAGTCCCAGCGTCTGGCTCAAGCAGATACTATGCGTTTGGTTACAGCTGCCATTCCAGCATTGATCAGAGGCAAGCAGACATTCCAGGGACTAAGTCCTGCTTTTCTTCTACTGAGCATGCCCACGGGAAGATCTCTCATTTGTAGTGTTGAGCATTCCGATACCGCAAGTATCGGGTATCGGCCGATATTTGCTGTATCGGAATTCCGATACCGAGTTCCGATATTTTTGTGATATCGGAAATCGGAATCGGAAGTTCCCAGTGTATGGTTCCCAGGGTCTGGAGGAGAGGAGACTCTTCTTCAGGCCCTGTGATCCATATTCATGTAAAAAATAAAGAATTAAAATAAAAAATATGGATATACTCATCCCTCCGGCGGCCCCTGGACCTTACCGATGTAACCGGCAGCCTCCGTTCCTAAGAATGAGAAGTTTAGGACCTGCGATGACGTCGCGGCTTGTGATTGGTCGCGTGAGCGGTCACATGAGCGGTCACGCGACCAATCACAAGCCGCGACATCATCGAAGGTCCTAAACTCCTCATTCTTAGGAGCAGAGGCTGCTGGTTACATCGGTAAGGTCCAGGGCTCGTCCGAGGGTGAGTATATCCATATTTTTTATTTTAATTTTTTATTTTTTACATGAATATGGATCCCAGGGCCTGAAGGAGCGTTTCCTCTCCTTCAGACCCTGGGAACAATCCAGGATACCTTCCGATACTTGTGTCCCATTGACTTGCATTGGTATCGGGTATCGGTATTGGCGATATCCGATATTTTTTGGATATCGGCCGATACCATCCGATACCGATACCTTTGAGTATCGGAAGGTATCGCTCAACACTACTCATTGGTGGTCGGGAGTCACATTCTCAGGTCCTGTAGTGGCTCCGATTGGATCACTTGAAAGGTCCTGGAAGGCTACAGATACAAAAGGTTCGCATGGCCGCTTGGCCATGCGCTAGTGTAAATTAGTCATTGTGTGTGTGGATGTGTGCCTGTTCTGATGAAAGCTCCGAATCATTCTCATCCCTAGTGTTGATGAATGCTCGCAAATGTAGGAGCTGTCTAGCACCAGTTAGTGCCATCCAGCACCAGGCACAATCTATAGAGTCCAACAGCAGCGTTAGCCAGTGCGGCACCGTGCGCAACCAGTGCGCTTACCTGGTCGAGTCTATCCCTTATCTCTCCAGGAGATGTCCCAATACATCCAGGAGAATCAGGCAAGAGGATTCATTAGGAATTCAGTGTCACCTGCAGGGGTGGGGTTCTTCTTCGTGCAGAAAAAGAACGGAGAATTACATCCATGCATAGATTACAGAGGTCTTAACGCCATCACCGTTAAGAACAAGTATCCTCTGCCCCTGATATCTGAGCTCTTCAATAGGATGCGGGGAGTGAGGGTATATACTAAGCCTGATCTGCGGGGTGCTTACAACCTGATTCACATCCGTGAGGGGGATGAATGGAAGATGGCATTTAACACCAGGGACGGGCACTATGAATACCTGGTGATGCCCTTTGGGCTTTGTAATGTTCCTGCCATTTTCCAAGACTTTGTGAATGACATCTTCCGGGATCTGTTATCCACCTCGGTCATAGCCTATCTGGATGATATTCTCATCTACTCTCCAGATATAGACTCCCACCGGAGAGATGTTTGCAAAGTCTTTGACCTCCTACTGGCAAACTCCCTTTATGCCAAGTTGGAGAAGTGTATGTTTGAGCAGGAGTCCTTGCCTTTCTTGGGCTATATCATCTCTTCCCAGGGATTGCTATTGATCCTGCCAAGCTGCAGGCTGTGATGGACTGGCAAGAACCCCATTCTCTCAAAGCGGTGCAGAGCTTTATGGGGTTCATTAACTATTATTGCCAGTTCATTCCCCACTTCTCTACTTTTGTAGCTCCCTTGGTAGCCCTCACCAAGAAGGGAGCAAATCCCAAATTGTGGTTGGAGGAGGTCTCCAAGGCCTTCCTCTCTATTAAGTCCCACTTTGCTAGCACTCCCATTCTACATTGCCCTGATGTAGATAAAACTTTCATAATGGAGGTGGATGCCTCATCTGTCGGTGCTGGAGCAGTCCTATTCCAAAAGGATGCTCAAGGTCGGAAGCATCCTTGCTTCTTTTTCTCTAAGACCTTCACACCGGCGGAGAGGAATTATTCCATCTGGGACAGGGAGTTGCTAGCTATGAAGTTGGTCTTCTTGGAGTGGAGACACTGCCTGGAAAGGTCTCGTTTTCCTTTCCAAGTCTATACTGACCACAAAAATTTGGTTTACTTGTAGACTGCCCAGCGGCTAAATTCTCACGAGGCTAGATGGTCCTTGTTCTTCTCCCGTTTCCACTTCACTCTCCATTATCTTTCTGGGGAGAAGAACATCCGTGCTGACGCTCTCTCCAGCTCCATAGTATCATCAGTGGAGGAGGAGCCTCAGTTAATTGTCCCTTCAGAGAGTCTGAGGACCGTGGCCCCGGTTTTGCTAGAGTCTGTGCCCCAGGGCAAGACTTTTGTGCCATCTAATCTGCGACCGGAGGTCCTCTCTTGGGCCCACTCGTCCAGGGTGGGTGGCCATTTTGGGACTAAGAGGACATCTGAGCTTCTGGCGAGGACGTACTGGTGGCCGCATATGGCCCTTGATGTCAGAGACTATATTCGGGCGAGTTTCTCCTGCGCCAATAATAAGTCTCCTTGACAACGGCCTGCTGGGTTACTTTAACCCCTGCTGGTGGCAAAGAGGCCCTGAGAAATGGTCAGGATGGACTTCGTGGAGGGCTTACCCAAGTCCCATAACTGCACCATTATTTGGGTAGTCACCGACCACTTTTCCAAAATGGTGCACTTAGTGCCTCTTCCACGGCTACCTTCTGCACGGGCCTTGGCAGCGTTGTTTATCAAGCATATTTTCCACCTACATGGTATGCCAGACAAAATTGTCAGTGACCAGGGTCCCCAGTTTGCGTCTCGGTTCTGGAGAGAGCTTTGTTGTCTACTCAGCATCAAGCTGAATCTCTCTTCAGCATACAATCCTGAGACAAAAGGGTTGGTAGAGAGGGCTAACCAGACCCTGGTCACATACCTGCGACATTTTGTTTCAGCCAGGCATGTGACATTTGGGACCGCACACAGGATGCTATCCGGGCCTCCAAGGAGAGAATGAGGGTCTCCGCCGATGCACATTGGCGCCCCGCTCCGACCTTTGCTCCTGACAAATTTGTGTGGCTCTCCACACATAATATCAGGCTGGAGGTGAGTCCACTAAGTTTGTGCCTCACTATTTGGGTCCCTTCAAGGTCCAGGAACAGTTTAACCCTGTGGTCTACCATCTGGCCCTTCCTTCTCGCCTAGATATCACCGACACCTTTCATGTGTCCCTCCTGATGCCCGTTCACATGTCCAGGTTTTCCGAGTCATCTGCTGGGACATCGGGTTCGTCCACGGACGATTATGAGGTGAACGCTATCAAGGGGTGTAAGGTGGTACGTAGTAAAAAATTCTATTTTGTGGATTGGAAGGGTTATGGCCCAGAGGACAGGTCCTGGGAGCCTGTTGAGCACATTCAGGCTCTGCAGCTCATTGCTGCCTTCGAGCGTAGCGAGGTCGAAGGACGGGGGGTAATGTTAGGTGTTGAGTGCCCACCACTGCACAGGGGGAATCTCGAACCATGTCCACTGTGGTCTCCTATTTTCCTTCAGCAGCAGTGGAGCCTGCTCAGCAGAGACGTTGGTCCCAGCTTCTGGCTCAAGCAGATACTGTGTGTTTGATTACAGCTGCCATTCCAGGCTCAGCCTTTGTAACCAGCATTGATCAGAGGTGAGCAGAAGTTCCAAGGACAAAGTCTTGCTTTTCTTCTACTGAGCATGCCCCCAGGATGACCTCTCATTGGTGGTTAGGGGTCACATGCTCATTTCCTGTGTTATGATCCTAGTGGCAAGGATCGCAGGTAGGACTAACTAAGTAACTGAACAGACTACTAGCTCTGGGGAAGTGGTAACTAGATTGACCGCAACCTGATCCTATCCGCAAACAACTATAGGCAGCCGTGGAACGTTACCTAAAAATCCTAGACGTCTCGTCACGGCCTGAGAAACTGACTATTCCTGGAGGGAAAGTAAGTCCTCACTTGCCTCAGTGGAAGACCCCAAAGATATAGAATAGCCCCCCACAAATATTAGCGGTGAGTTAAGGGGAAAGCACAAACGCAGAGATGAAATCAGATTTAGCAAATGAGGCCCGCTAATACTAGATAGCAGAAAATAGGAAGGAAACTGTGCGGTCAATAAAAAACCCTATTCAAAATATCCACGCAGAGATTGCTCAAGCCCCCGCACCAACTAACGGTGCGGGGGAAGCAACTCCGTACCCCAGAGCTTACCAGCAAAAAGAAATCACATGTTAGCAAGCTGGACTAGACTCATCATACACAGAAATCATATTGCAGGCAGATGAGCAAAAAATATTCAAACAGAACTTAGCTTATCCTGAAGAGGCAGAAAACGAGATAATCAGGAGTAATCAGAATAGCATTGAATACATTGCCAGCCGGCAACAAGTGGAAGTGAAGCAGGGCTAAATAGGAGCCTCTGTTGTGAAATTGGATTTTGGGCTCCCCCGGTGGCCACTGGTGGAATTGAACTGGTGTGCATCATCCTCTCTGTTCACCTGTTTCCATCAGGATGTGGGAGTCGCTATTTAGCCTTGCTCCTCTGTCACTTCCATGCCGGTCAACATTGTAATCAGAAGCCTTTCTGTGCATGTTCCTGCTGCTAGACAACTCCCAGCTAAGTTGGACTTTAGTCCTTGTTTGTTTTTGCATTTTTTTCCAGTTCACAGCTGTAGTTTCGTTTCTGTGTCTGGAAAGCTCTTGTGATCTGAAATTGCCACTCTGATGTTATGAGTTAATTCTAGAGTCTTAAAGTAATTTCAGGATGGTGTTTTGATAGGGTTTTCAGCTGACCATGAAAGTGCCCTTTCTGTCTTCCTGCTATCTAGTAAGCGGACCTCAATTTTGCTAAACCTATTTTCATACTACGTTTGTCATTTCATCTAAAATCACCGCCAATATTTGTGGGGGCCTCTGTCTGCCTTTCGGGGAAATTTCTCTAGAGGTGAGCCAGGACTATATTTTCCTCTGCCAGGATTAGTTAGTCCTCCGGCCGGCGCTGGGCGTCTAGGGATAAAACGCAGGCTACGCTACCCGGCTACTGTTAGTTGTGCGGCAGGTTTAGTTCATGGTCAGTTTAGTTTCCATCCTTCCAAGAGCTAGTTCTTATGTTTGCTGGGCTATGTTCTCTTGCCATTGAGAACCATAACAAGCCTCCCTGGTGAATAACGAGGCAGCTGATCCAGCAGACCCGCAGGATAATAAACCAAACCACCAGGGGGAGCCAAAAAAACCAAAGTCACACAATACCATCTGTGACCACAAGAGGGAGCCTGAAAACGGAGTTCCCAACAGTACCCCCCCCTTGAGGAGGGGTCACCGAACCCTCATCAAAACCCCAGGGCGATCAGGGTGAGCCACATGGAAGGCACGAACCAAATCGGCCGCATGAACATCAGAGGCGACAACCCAGGAATTATCCTCCTGACCATAGTCTTTCCACTTAACCAAATACTGAAGCCTCCGTCTAGAAATACAAGAATCCAAGATCTTCTCCACCACGTATTCCAATTCTCCCTCAACCGGCACAGGGGCAGGAGGCTCAACCGAAGGAACCACAGGCACCACATACCTCCGCAACAACGACCGATGGAACACATTATGTATAGCAAATGATGCCGGGAGGTCCAAATGAAATGACACAGGGTTAAGGACTTCCAAAATCTTATAAGGACCGATAAACCGAGGCTTAAACTTAGGAGAGGAGACCTTCATAGGATCAAAGCAAGAAGACAACCACACCAAATCCCCAACGCGAAGTCGGGGACCCACACAGCGACGGCGGTTGGCAAAGCGCTGAGCCCTCTCTTGTGACAGCTTCAAATTGTCCACCACATGATTCCAAATCTGATGCAACCTATCCACCACAACATCCACTCCAGGACAGTCAGAAGACTCCACCTGACCCGAGGAAAAACGAGGATGAAACCCTGAATTACAAAAAGAAGGCGAAACCAAAGTAGCAGAACTAGCCCGACTATTAAGGGCAAACTCAGCCAATGGCAAAAAAGTCACCCAGTCGTCCTGATCAGCAGAAACAAAACATCTTAAATAGGTTTCCAAAGTCTGATTAGTGCGCTCGGTTTGGCCATTCGTCTGAGGATGGAAGGCCGACGAAAAAGACAAATTAATGCGCATCTTAGCACAAAAGGTCCGCCAAAATCTAGACACAAACTGGGATCCTCTGTCGGAAATAATATTTTCCCGGATCCCGTGCAAACGAACCACATTTTGAAAAAACAGAGGAACCAACTCGGAGGAGGAAGGCAACTTAGGCAAGGGCACCAAATGGACCATTTTAGAAAAACGATCACACACCACCCAAATGACCGACATTCTCTGAGAGACAGGGAGATCTGAAATAAAATCCATGGAAATGTGCGTCCAAGGCCTCTTCGGGACAGGCAAAGGCAACAACAAGCCACTGGCACGAGAACAGCAAGGCTTAGCCCGAGCACAAATTCCACAAGACTGCACAAAGGAACGCACATCCCGCGACAAGGAAGGCCACCAGAAGGACCTAGCCACCAAATCTCTGGTACCAAAAATCCCAGGATGGCCTGCCAACACCGAAGAATGAACCTCAGAAATAACTCTGCTGGTCCATCTATCCGGGACAAACAGTCTCTCCGGTGGACAACGGTCAGGTCTATCCGCCTGAAACTCCTGCAGCACTCGTCGCAAATATGGGGAGATGGCAGACAAAATCACCCCTTCTCTGAGGATACCAGCTGGCTCTTAATCACCAGGAGAGTCAGGCACAAAACTCCTAGAAAGAGCATCAGCCTTCACATTCTTCGAACCAGGCAGGTATGAGACCACGAAATCAAAACGAGAGAAAAACAATGACCAATGAGCCTGTCTAGGATTCAGCCGCTTGGCCGACTCGAGATAAATCAAATTCTTGTGATCAGTCAAGACCACCACACGATGCTTAGCTCCCTCGAGCCAATGTCGCCACTCCTCAAATGCCCACTTCATAGCCAACAACTCCCGATTACCAACATCATAATTCCGCTCGGCAGGCGAAAACTTTCTTGAAAAGAAAGCACATGGCTTCATCACAGAGCCATCAGAGCTTCTCTGCGACAAAACAGCCCCCGCTCCAATCTCAGAAGCATCAACCTCGACCTGGAAAGGAAGGGAGACGTCTGGCTGACATAAGACCGGAGCCGAAGAAAACCGGCGCTTCAGCTCCCGAAAGACCTCCACAGCCGCAGGAGACCAATTAGTAACATCAGAACCCTTCTTGGTCAAATCCGTCAATGGCTTAACAACACCAGAAAAATTAGCGATGAAGCGACAGTAAAAATTAGCAAAACCCAAGAACTTCTGAAGACTCTTAACAGATGTAGGCTGAGTCCAGTCATGAATAGCCTGAACCTTGACTGGGTCCATCTCAATAGCAGAAGGAGAAAAAATGAAACCCAAAAAAGAGACCTTCTGGACTCCAAAAAGACATTTTGAGCCCTTCACAAATAAAGCATTGGCACGCAGGACCTGAAACACCATCCTGACCTGCTTAACATGGGACTCCCAATCATCCGAAAAAAACAGAATATCATCCAGATACACAATCATAAATTTATCCAGATATTCGCGGAAGATGTCGTGCATAAAGGACTGAAAGACAGAAGGAGCGTTAGAAAGTCCAAAAGGCATCACCAAGTACTCAAAATGGCCTTTGGGCGTATTAAATGCAGTTTTCCATTCATCACCCTGCTTAATACGCACAAGGTTATATGCACCACGAAGATCTATCTAGGTGAACCAACTAGACCCCCTAATGCGAGCAAACAGATCAGATAACAATGGCAAAGGATACTGAAATTTGACCGTGATTTTGTTTAGAAGGCGGTAATCAATACAAGGTCTCAAGGAACCATCCTTCTTAGCCACAAAAAAGAACCCCGCACCAAGAGGGGAGGAGGAGGGGCGAATAAGTCCTTTCTCCAAAGACTCCTTTATATAACTCCGCATAGCAGCATGCTCCGGCACTGACAAATTGAAAAGTCGTCCCTTAGGAAACTTACTACCAGGAATCAAATTTATAGCACAATCACAATCCCTATGAGGAGGTAGAGAACTGAGTTTGGGCTCATCAAATACATCCTGGTAGTCTGACAAAAAAGCAGGGACCTCAGAAGGAGTGGATGAAGCAATTGACACCACAGGAGCGTCGCCATGAATTCCCTGACAACCCCAACTTGACACAGACATTGCTTTCCAATCCAGGACTGGATTATGAGTCTGCAACCATGGCAGGCCCAACACGACAACATCATGCAAATTATGCAATACAAGAAAGCGAATCACCTCCTGATGAACAGGAGTCATGCACATGGTCACTTGTGTCCAGTACTGAGGTTTATTCGTAGCCAATGGTGTAGCATCAATTCCCCTTAGTGGAATAGGGAATTTTAAAGGCTCCAAAACAAAACCACAGCGCCTGGCAAATGACAAATCCATCAGACTCAGGGGAGCACCTGAATTCACAAAAGCCATAACCGGGTAAGATGACAGGGAACAAATCAGGGTAACAGACAAAATAAACTTAGGCTGTAAAGTACCGATGGTGACAGATTTATCAATCTTTTTTGTGCACTTAGAGCATGCTGAGATAACATGAGCTGAGTCACCACAGTAAAAGCACAACCCATTTTGCCGTCTATAATTTTGCCGTTCACTTCTGGTCAGAATTCTATCACATTGCATAGACTCAGGTGTCTGTTCAGAAGACACCGCCAAATGGTGCGCAGGTTTGCGCTCCCGCAAACGCCGATCAATCTGAATGGCCAGAGTCATTGACTCATTCAGACCTGCAGGCGTAGGGAACCCCACCATGACATTCTTAATGGCTTCAGAAAGACCTTTTCTGAAATTTGCAGCCAGGGCACACTCATTCCATTGAGTAAGCACTGACCATTTCCGAAATTTCTGGCAGTACACCTCTGCATCATCTTGCCCCTGAGTGAGGGCCAACAACGCTTTTTCAGCCTGGTTCTCAAGATTAGGTTCCTCATAGAGCAATCCAAGGGCCAGAAAAAATGCATCCACACTGAGCAATGCAGGATCCCCTGGAGCCAATGCGAAAGCCCAATCTTGAGGGTCGCCACGCAAGAAAGAAGTAATAATCTTAACTTGCTGAACAGAATCCCCAGAGGAACGAGGTTTCAAAGAAAGAAACAACTTGCAATTGTTCTTAAAATTCAGGAACCTAGATCTATCTCCAGAAAACAACTCCGGAATAGGTATTCTAGGCTCTGACATAGGACTGTGCACAACAAAATCCTGAATACTTTGTACCCTTGCAGCAAGATGATCTACACTGGAGGCTAAACTCTGGATATCCATATCAGCAGCTGAACTCAGAGCCACACCAAGATTAAGAGGAGGAGAGAAGCCAGACACACAGCAGCTAGACACACGGCAGCAAAAAAAAAAAATATATATCTCCAAGCTTCTTTTCTCCTGCTTCTGCCATGCAATTAACACTTTATAGGCCGGCTGTACTGTTATGATCCTAGTGGCAAGGATCGCAGGTAGGACTAGCTAAGTAACTGAACAGACTACTAGCTCTGGGGAAGTGGTAACTAGATTGACCGCAACCTGATCCTATCCGCAAACAACTATAGGCAGCCGTGGAACGTTACCTAAAAATCCTAGACGTGGAAGTGAAGCAGGGCTAAATAGGAGCCTCCCTGGTGAATAACGAGGCAGCTGATCCAGCAGACCCGCAGGATAATAAACAAAACCACCAGGGGGAGCCAAAAAACCAAAGTCACACAATACCATCTGTGACCACAAGAGGGAGCCTGAAAACGGAGTTCCCAACAGTCCTGTAGCGGCTCTGATTGGAGCACTAGGAAGGTCCTGGAAGGCTACAGATATAAAAGGTTTGCATGTCCGCTCGGCCATGCGCTAGTATAAATCAGTTATTGTGTGTGTGTGGATTTGAGCCTGTTCTGGTGAAAGCTCCGAATCATTCCCATTCCTAGTGTTGATGAATGCTCACGAATGTTGGAGCTGTCTAGCGCCAGTTAGTGCCATCCAGCACCAGGCACAATCTATAGCATATAACAGCAGCGTTAGCCAGTGCGGCACCATGCGCAACCAGTGCGCTTACCTGTCCCTAGTTAGGGCAGTTAATGGTGTTCACCAGAGCGGCGCTGCATGCACCCAGTTCGGTAAATCAATATTTAGGTTTTTCCCTGACACCGCAGTTGCGGCGCCGAGCGCTAGTGGTCTAGAGGACTGTGACCCAATACTAGAGTTCACTCTGCGGCATTGTGGCCCTGTGACGCAACAGGGTTTGCTTCCTTACAAACCGGGTGAAGCTAACCCGTGTGTGTTCACATTATACCGCCATATATTGTCCGCCATTACCGAGCAGCAGGTGTCAGCTCTGCATGATGGACCCCGGGCTGCGAATGCACCTTTTACCATCCCTATAATTATTTGGTGCATTCCGCCAGCCCTAACACAAACCATATTAAAATGCTGAACACACAACGCGTTTCAGCGGCTGAATGCCGCCTTTATCAGGTGATGGCAGAACATTACAAGCAGATAGCTTATACCTAGCAAATGAACAGGAAGTGATCTGAAAACCAATAACCCCTCCTTAGCCTAACCATCAAAAACATAATAATATAATAATAATAATTTAATTTATATAGCGCCAACATATTCTGCAGCGCTTTAAAATTTATAGAGGGGACTTGTACAGACAATAGACATTACAGCATAACAGAAATCACAGTTCAAAATAGATACCAGGAGGAATGAGGGCCCTGCTCGCAAGCTTACAAACTATGAGGAAAAAGGTGAGACACGAGAGGTGGATATGAAAACATGATTCAAAAATGAAATAACAGTAATCTCCTCATTAAAGGGAAAAAATAATGAAAATAAAAATAAAAATGAAAATAAAATTAAACAAAAAAGATTAAAAAAAAAACAGAATAAGGGATAAATAAAAACAATAAGAGAACATGTATATCTCATCACCTTGTCCAATGATACATTAAGGCCCTCAGGGGACAATGTGCCAAGTGTGAAGATCCAGTCCTTATTAAAGAGTCTCCTGTATCTATTTGCACAGGACTCATTTTATAACCTTCTGATCTATTATGTGACAGATAACTTTTTGACTTTTTTTAGGCCTCTAGATTCAGTATAATTATGTTGTTGCATGTTCACTATGTCTAGAGTTGCAAACTGAGGTTTTATTGTTTTTTAGTCAGATTTTTCATTGCTTTTTGATAATTTTTATTGGAGATTTTGTAACCATAGCTTTTATTGGACCTAAAATGTAGGGGGAATAAACAAAAAGAATTTACATTTCCCTTTTGTCTTGATTAATTTCTAGCTTTCATTTAAGCAAAAGATAACTGTTGAAAGAGGAAACTATAACAGCATTTTGGCTGTATTTAAATAACTTGTCATTTTGGAAATAGTTAGAGATGATTTAGAGATGATTGAATCTTTTGAAATTCAAATTTGACAGGTCTCATTAAGGCCCCTTCACAAGTCCTGATATTTACGGTACTGGGAAAAACTGTACCACTGTTATCAGTGTCCTCATGTTCGTGTATCTGTGTGTACAGTCTGTGTGGCATACATATTCAGTCCATGTTCACCATCAGTGTGACACATATTGGAATAGAAACAGAAGAGAAATGACAGATGTTTATGTGTTAGATATGTAAAGAGATACATAGATAGATAGATATCCATGAGATATATAATTATTGCTTTGCATGTGTAGTTTATTGTACTTTCATTTACCTAACAAATAAATAAAGAAAAAAAATAATTTATATATAATATAATAGGTCCCCCCTATTTTTGATAACCAGCTAAGGTAAAGCAGACAGCTGTGGGCTTATTTTATCTAGGCTGAAACAGTTCATGGTTATTGGGCCTTTCCAGCCTAAAAATAGAAGCCCGCAGCCACCCCAGAATGGGTTCATCCCAATAATCTGACAAAGATTTAAGATTTATTTTATCTGTTAGAACTATTGCGTTGTCTGGCTTTTTGTTTTTGGGCATTAATAATTAAGAAAAAAATGTGCATTTGTATTTCAAATGCAGCAGAATAGATGCCAGCTACACCATGTCACTGATCCATCACACTGATTCTGGCATTGCTGTTTGCGCCTCTCCTGTGTTTCACTCTCCTATCAACTGACTTCCAATCTGATGCACAGACACTATTCTCAAATTTTTCACTGATGCAGTTATTCAACATATTACTGTTTACAGTATTTGTCTAATGTTTTAGAGTTTTTCTTCCTGTCACTATTGCTGAGCTTTGAGCTTTGGCATAGTCATACTTTCCTAAAATCACATTGTCATGTCAGTCTTCATTAACTGATACAATCTTCTACAATGTGTAACATAGTGGCAGGTGGATGTCTTTCTACTTAAGTGCTTTATTTAAGAATGAAAATGCTATTTCTTTTAACAGCGAAAAAACTTTGTAGAAAAAATGCAGCTCACCGCAGTAGAATCAAATGGCCGTGCACGGAAAGAAGTTTGTGTTAGCAGTAATGAGCAGTATCAAAGAGGAAAGGGTATCCAGCAACAGATGCATCGGTAAATAATTATTTGAAAACAAAAATCTTTACTGTATAACATGGTTAAAATGATGGATTAAATCCATTATTTTAGAAAAAGGGCAAGTAACTTGGGAAACTCATGGCCTTACGAGTTTCAAACTGACTGGTTCTTCATCAAAGTTCAGAGTGTTGCCCAGTGTTTCAGGAACACTCTGAACTATGATAAAGAACCACTTGATTGAAACGCATTAGGCAATGAGTTTCCCGGGTTTCATGACTTTTTTCTAAACTAATGGATTTATACCATAATTTTAACCATGTTATATATTAAATATTTTTGTTTTTAAATAATTATTCACCGATGGATCTGTTGATGAATACCTTTCCCATTTTCATATTTCTTTAACCCCTTAGTGACAGAGCCAATTTGGTACTTAATGACATAACAGATCCCGCTGATTCTGAGAATGTTTTTTCATGACATATAGTACTTCATGATAGTGGTAACATTTCTTTGATATTACTTGCGATTATTGATGAAAAAATGGAAATATGGCGAAAATTTTA